>NW_023596921.1:5629837-6089837 GCF_011947565.3 Pollicipes pollicipes | reverse complement strand
CAGCATCTTCGACATCCTGCACGACTTCTTCTACCACCACAAGACGGCCGTGCGCGTCTCGTCGCTGGAGGTGAGTTAGTGTGGACACGGCGCGGCCTAAGGCCGGCCGGCCGCTGGTGTGCCTGGCCTTCTCTGGGTCGTGACGGAGTGCTGACAGTTTGCAGAAAGGGGATATGCTCTCATTTTTGGGAGTGAACAGGGCCCGATTGTTCGCTGGCACATGCCGTTTCACCGAGAAAGGTACGCATGCGTCTGGACGGTGCAAGTAAGTACGCCTCACTCACAGCGAGGAAGGCTGCAAGTCCAAACACGGCTTCCAGTTAGACCCTGCCGATGCAGACCATGCATGCTCGTGAAGTGAATGAATGCCCCAGTTGGGTGTAACCATCTGCACTGTTGTCGTTATGACCGACGCCGACTGGAATATGGGGTGCACACTGCGCGCCGCCGGAACCGTGGCATCACCGGACTCGGGGAGTTGACGTTAAATTATTACCCACTTAGCCCACTTAAATTGTGACCTTAAAACACCAGCATTTACCATACACTGCCTCATTCCTCACCTAGAACTGTCAGTTGAGCTTAAATACGATTGTACATGCGCATTGGTCTTAGTCAGGCGTTGCTAATGGCTAGGTCCTCGAATTTCGCTCTTACCGTGGCGAAGTGATGGATGGGCTCCGATGGGGACGACTTCTGCGGCAATGACGTTACAGACGGCAGCTTGACATCGGTGAATGCTCTTATCCCAAGGACGATAACTGATAACTGATAGCTGAATCAACTTTAAAATTTGTATTGAACCGAAGTCAACTTTTAAGTTCCAGAGAGCAACGAGTCACCAGTGCATCCCAGTAGGAGCTGCTGGATTGATTTATTGACCCAGTCGTCTGTGGGATGCATGCTTTTCTCATGATAGATTATCTCTTTTTCTATGGCTTGCATTCCTGCTCCATTCTTGCACAGACAGCATCTTTATAATTGTCTTAACACTTACCGTTCTATATTTTACATGCCGTGCTTGTGTCAACGAAAGCACATAACTTTATGTTCGAATTTTCGTCATCATCGAACACACCTGGCAGAAAGAAGAGACAAATGTAGGCGATAGCCTGCAGCGCAGCGCAGCTAAGCATGCCTGTTGTAAGGTGGGAAGAGGCTGCCATAGACAAAGCATCGGCATATAACAGTACGGCGAGGGACGCGTCGGGTGCTGGACTGGAAGTACGTCGTGAACCGTTCGCCGTTGCTGACAGATGTGAGCCTAGCAAGCAGAACCAAAGAAGCGTCGAGAAACGTCGAGGGTGCGCATGATGTTGGGATGAACTTTCGTTGTCACCTTTCCTGGAAACTGCTGATATATGTCGAAAGACATGTCAGAGGTCAGTGGGCTTCCATTTCCGACAACCGGACTCCTGCCTGCCCGCTCACCACCCGTGCCCTCCCAGGTGTACGTACGCCGAGCCTACATCTCCTACGACCTGGCCTGCGTCAAGCACTTCGAGCTGCCATCCAACGCCGGCTTCTCCATCTGCGTGGTGCTCTTCAGCTTCTTCCTGCCGACTTCGCACCCGAACAGGTGGGAGGGCCGTGCGGCGCCGGGCCGGCCGCCACCCTCGCCGCCGCGTCCTCGTGTCGTCTCACGCGTGCGCCTGCGTCCGTCCGCTTGTCGTCACGCTCCGCTCTGTTTCAGCGCCGACCGTAACCTGAAACGTTTGAGTGTGTCCAAATCGACTCCGATGGCGACACCCAGCTCCACCAGCCTGCTGTCGGCCGGCGGGCTGGCGCGGCCGCGCTCGCCGTCCCCCCTCCCCTCGGCCCACCACTGGGCGGCCGGCCACATTGCCGGCTCCAGCAGTGCGCCGGCGCTCAGGTAACGGCGCCGGCTCGGCGGCGTCGCGCTGCTCGGCCGCCCGGCCGACCGGCGCTCAGCTGGAGGCGGGGCTCGCTGGGACCGCTGGCTGGCTCTGCCACGGCTGCCGCTCCCGCTGGAGGCGGGGCTCGCTGGGACCGCTGGCTGGCCCTCCCACGGCTGCCGCTCTCGCTGGAGGCGAGGCTCGCTGGGACCACTGGCTGGCCCTCCCACGGCTGCCGCTCCCGCTGGAGGCGAGGCTCGCTGGGACCGCTGGCTGGCCCTCCCACAGCTGCCGCTCTCGCTGGAGGCGGGGCTCGCTGGGACCGCTGGCTGGCCCTCCCACGGCTGCCGCTCTCGCTGGAGGCGAGGCTCGCTGGGACCGCTGGCTGGCTCTGCCACGGCTGCCGCTCTCGCTGGAGACGAGGCTCGTTGGGACCGCTGGCCGACCCTCCCACGGCTGCCGCTCTCGCTGGAGACGAGGCTCGCTGGGACCGCTGGCTGGCCCTCCCACGGCTGCCGCTCTCGCTGGAGGCGAGGCTCGTTGGGAGCGCTGGCCGACCCTCCCACGGCTGCCGCTCTCGCTGGAGGCGAGGCTCGCTGGGACCGCTGGCTGGCCCTCCCACAGCTGCCGCTCTCGCTGGAGACGAGGCTCGCTGGGACCGCTGGCTGGCCCTCCCACAGCTGCCGCTCTCGCTGGAGACGAGGCTCGCTGGGACCGCTGGCTGGCCCTCCCACGGCTGCCGCTCTCGCTGGAGGCGAGGCTCGCTGGGGACCGCTGGCTGGCCCTCCCAAGGCTGCCGTTTTCGCTGGCTCGGCGCCGGGCGGCTGGGCGAGCGGCGACCGCTGGCTTTCTTCGCCCCCTGCTTCTGTCCCCGTCTCCACCGCTGCCTCGCCTGGGCCTGCCGCCGCTCATTTCCGGACTTTCTGGCTGCTGCTGCCCTGCGGCCAGAGCTGCTTGTCTCTCTTCTTCTTTTGCTCTTTATTTTCGCACTTGCCTTCGTGTCGTCTTTCTTCGCCCTACTTCACGTTCTTCCTTCCGTGTGATCTTTTCTGTACGATGGCTGGTGTCGGTGTCTCACCGCTGCACTTGCATGGTGCCCTTCGGAGCACGTTCGCTTCTTTCCGGTGGTGGCTTTCTCCGCTTGCCGACACGTTCACGTGTCACCCTCGCGAATCACGCGCGGTGGTGGCTGTTAGGCCCGCCCGAGCGTGACCTGCTCCCGGGCGCGGCTGTGGCAGGCCTGGCCTTTGGCGTTGCCACCGCCGCTGCCGGTCGGGGCCTGGCCTGGTCTGGTCTGGGGAGGGGGGAGGGGCGGTCGCGGGCGGCGCACGGCTCCCTGTGAACCTCCCCCACCGCCCAGGCTCTCCAGGTGCCAGGTTTCTGTACATGCAGTGATGCAGCTGTAAAGCCGTCTAGCCAGCAGGTGTCAGTAAATGCAGCCTGAGGCGATGGTGCAGGGCTGTGTGCGCCCCCAGTCCATTATGCTTATACCTGCAGCATTGAAGAGACGGGAGCTATAGCGAAGCGCGTTGTGTTTGCAGGAGATGTGTCTGTTGTCAGCCAGTATTTGTGCGCCGTTCCTTTTTGTGCATCAGGCAATCAGTATTGGCCGAGATGTCGCAGGTCTCAAGCGGATGCCTTGCCATGTTATTTGCTGCGACCATTGAGCTCAGCTCCGTTGGCCACCTGTGCTTAGTGGCTGTGCTCGGCCGCCGCGGCCGGCCTCTCTCGCCGTACCCCGCGGCCGGCCGCCAGCAGCTCGCGCTAACAGCAGCGGCGCGGCGGCCGCCGCCGCCTGTGCATGGCTGCACAGCGCCCACGCTTGTACGCACCCGGCTCGGGTTTGTGCTTCTCGTTTTATGTCACTCGTTTTCCGCCTTCTTTCGTGTGTTGTTTCTTAGTGCTGCATGCTGCAAGCTTACGGTCTTCTTCAATTGACATCCTTTAGCGTCTTGTCTGCGCTTCGCTGTTCACGGCTATCATCGATGTTCTTGTCTGACCCGGTGGCGGACGATGGTGAGTCGATTGCAGAGACGTCGGTGTTCCTCTTCTCAGAGCCCTTGACTGGCTCGCGCGCTTTTTTCATTGGCCGTAGGCAGACGTGCGTGTCGTTATCAATTGATACACTTTGATTATTTTTATCGATCGCTTTGCAACGTCATCGACTGTCCTAACATGTTGAAGAGCCACTGGGCCTGGCCGCCGCCAACCGTGGGAGGGAGGGGGGACGGTCCGTGACCGCGACCTCAGAGCGCTCCCCTCCGCGACAGGCTGAGCGGCAAGCTGGAGCAGCCGGGCGCGCACCACCTGCTCTCGGCCGAGCGCGAGTCCTGCGACCGCATCGGCTGCATGGCCGCCTTCCGCAGCTTCGACGACTTCGCCGCCGGCTTCGAGGACCTGGTGGACCTGGCGCAGGTGGGTGGCCGCGCCTGTCCTTGGCGGGGAAGGCGAGGAGAGGTCCGAAGGGCGCCGCTGTCAGCCGATCCAGGGTTGGCACGAAGCCCCGGCTGTGGCGAGATGTGCCTCTCGCAGGGCGGAGCGGCTTCGGTCCGCGCCTGGCGTGACGCTGAGCTGGACCGAGTCAGCGCCGGATGATGTGGAGAGACGCGCCGAGACTGGCTGCGGCAGGCTACCCCGGCATGATGGGTGTTGGCGTACGGTAGTCGGCTGCAGTATGAGCTGTGACGGGACAGACGGGTGTGCGATCGGGCTGACCAAGGCTCGCACACGCCACACTTGCCATTGTGGAGCTGGGCTGTTGACCCTGCGACTGGCTCAAGCCGTGTCCGTTAGCAGCCATACGCAAAACTGACAAAACAGCTTTACGTAACACGTTGGAGGCAAACAACACATTGCATCATTTGTAACGGAACGTTCTGCCTAGTCTGTAGGTCTTAAAACCCACCACGCTCAATTGTCTGTGCTAATGGTACATGCGTAGAGGCCTTTAAGCATTTGAGATGCTTGTTTAGTTCTGCGATATTAGACTGATTTCGTACTCTCTGGCTGGCATTAGACACATACGCAGTTGCATGTAGTAGTTGATTACTTTGTGTACAATATGCATGCATGGAACGTCTCCACGTTTTCGATGAGTCGTGTGTCCCTGAATGATTCGTTTGTATATCGAGGCGAGCGCTGTCAACAGAGAATTAACGTCAGCTCCGTGCGTGCCTCCGTGACAGCTTTCAGAAAGCTCCATCTTCGCTAATGTGCCATGAAGCCACCTTTTCGTAGCATTCGCCAGCAGTCTGGTCATGTGGCAGCGCCTGGAGCAGGAGCTCGTCATCCCCGATCGCTGCCTGTCAGCCCGCCTCACGAGCGCTGAGCGCCGCCCGGTCCGTGACGCCTAGGTGCTGCTGGGAGTGGCGTGACCGGTACGCGGCGGGCCGGCGCCGCCCCGCCGGCCGGCCGGCTGGCGTGCAGCGCCGGCGGCCGCGCGCCGCTCTGACCGCCCCGTCTCCCCCTGTAGCACACGCAGGTCGGCCCGCAGCCCTCCCGCTGGCCGGATATCAAGGTTGGACATGGCCCCTGCCAGGCGCCCTCGCTCGCTCGCTCGCTCGCTGTCGCACTTGCACGCTCGCGCTTCTTGCTCATGGCACGGGCGCAGTCGGGTCACGCGGGCCCATCCGCTCCCAGCGCACTCCCAGCTACAGCCGGCCAGTGGCTGGGTCATCCGCGCTTTTACTTTTCGTCCGTTTCAGCTGATCCCCGCGCTGTGTGGTTTGACGCGTTGTCGGCTGGTTGGTGCCGTGCGGCTGGTGTAGCTTACTTGCATTGATTTTACACCGGCTAATGCGACATTGCAATCTGTTTATGCCCAGGTTTGAGTTTGCAATGTCCTCTTGTATGATTTTGCATTTCTGTGCTTGCGCCTTTGTGCTGCTTTGTTTGCCTGGAATTGCCACGGCATTCACGGCCGGTGCAAACCACCGCAGGCCTATTATGGACCGCTTCTGAATGCATGTAGCCTACGTATCAATGTGCGCATGGAGTGAAAGGTGCCTTTCAATGTGAGCATGGAGCAAAAGTCATCGTTTTAGCGTCGCGATTCCGCTCTTTGTGCCGGTTTGTCCAGGCCTCGCGAACGTCATACGTTCCGCGACCGCCTCATGAAGAGCCCAGGGAGTTCGCGGCGTCGCATTGTGTCACGTTGCAAAGGTCACCTGTATCTGGAACGGGCGCGATGTCCGTCCAAAACTGCTCAGCTGTGGGGAGGACGCGCACTGGCTGTTTCCGGCGCTCTTCACCAGCGCTTCCGGCGCCAGGTGCTGTCAGGCGGCGCTCGCCTGACAGGTCCAAATAGTTACCGGCAAAAAGCTTTCGTTTTATGTTCAGTATTTAGCTTTTGATGACCATTGGCTAATGATTTTAGTCGAACGTGTCTAAATGAACTTGTTGAACTTTTGAAGGCCAAATTGAGATGTACTCAGGTAAGCCCTCATGGGGTAGGGCTGACGTTGGACAGCAAACTGTCGAGGACGAGGGTCGCGCTGAGCAACGCCCCAGATGTGTGTTCGTTGTTAACACAACGTGTTGAGAAAGGCTCAAGTGAATAATAAAACTCAACGTAATTAATAGCAGTGAGTGATATAATGCAATGCAACAATAAGAGCAGGTGAATGATAATGATGACTATTGATAAGGTTTGATAAGCTTTGGAACCACCTATTTGGCGGAAGTTTGTGTGCGGCGGCAGATGTTTAGGTCGTTCTGAATGCAGCGAAATAGATAAATAGGCAAATCGACAAAGCAGCGACCATATCCGAAATCAAGCAGATCGCACAATTCAGTCCAACACGCGCAACAGTCCTGACTAAGATCGATGTGGCGCAGTTTGGCGACAAGCACTGACGAAGCCCCGCTCGGTCCTCAGAAGCATTGCGAAAGCCGGGACGCTGCCTCCGCGGCCAGCGTTGGGTTGGGTACCTCGGGATGGCGTGATGCCCCGCAAGCGTGGATGACTTAGCTCAGACGTACTTGGCAGTCACACTCGCATTCTTGGAACCCACGTCCGCCGCCCGTTTGGAACAACCGGTAACCCAACCGTCACACCACCTGGGCGACTTGCGCTGGCCACTTGGCGCTGGGCCTATCAGAGGCACCTGCCTCTATTTTTCAGCGTGATTTTGTCGTAAGTGTTTTGGAGTCCCCCCTTCTGAGTAATTTGACATGAATCCGTTTTCGGCTCGGCCCTTCGCGGCCCATTGCTAGCTGCTTTATCGCATTCTTATCCGCACCTTCACGTCAACGTTGTGACGTAGTGTTTACCTATGTGTGGCATGTGTATGAAATAGCTGTGATATGGGCGAAGCATGCCAGCTTCGGGAAGTGCTAAGGTAACCGATCTGATTGATTTCGTCACATATCTTAATCACCCGATTGGTATGCACATATATACTGTGCCTCGAATGCAGCCAAGCCAAGCGGAAAAGGTGATAATGACTGTGACGAATTTGTATGTTCAAAGTAACCAAACTGTAACATGCACAGAGGCTTTGGTCAAACAAACGGAACGAGCGCTGAATGGAACGCTGAAAATGCCCGAGATTCACATCAGTGCCGATGGTCAGTTATTGTCTTGAAAGTCGACTATTTTCGGCATGCGTACTCACAATATCGAAAACATAAGCCATGACTTTTATTGCCTATATCAGGGTTAGATAATTATATTTGAATAACTCTGACTGCTGTTGATGTGTATTGAATTCAATCACTGGCATCTGTTGATACTTGATAGAGTGTATTGGGTCCAATAACTTTGACTGCTGTTGATGGGGTGCATTGGATTCCATGCCTCTGGCTTCAGTTGATACTTGATAGAATATTTTGGGTTTAAAAACTCTGTTGATGGAGTGTATTGGATTCAATACCTTCGGCTTCAGTTGATACTTGATAGAGTGTGTTGGATTAAATCACTCTGACTGCTGTTGATGGATTGATTAGACAGAGCTTCAAATCAAAACGTAAACGCCAAACACAACCGGTCTTCATTTATCCATTTTGCTTCTCTCGAGAAGCGTTTACCTAGCTGGAGGCATGGAGAGAACTCGCTGATATATACAACGACGTTGAGCTGTAACGCCGGCGCGCCATTGGTCCATGCCCAGTAATGAGATCAATGCTGCAGTGCCGATCGCTGCCAGATCATGGGAGGATGCCACCGGTGCCCCTGGGGCGTGCCGGTGAACAGATGAGAAAGCGTCAAAGATGCATATTCGCAGGGGTCTACCGGCCGCTTCTACCCGGACAGCAGAATCTCACACACGTTCATGAGAATGCCCCAGGAGTGCCAGTCGGTATACTGCTGGTCCACCAGAGTGACGTACGCCAGCTCTCGGTTGTCGTTGGGCTGGCCAGCCATCCAAACCCCAGCCGGCAGTGTAAGCGGTTGGTTGTTCAGGTCGGTGGTGGAGTAGTCGGGCCCCGGACCATGCACCAGTACACCCAGGTAGGCGATGTTCTCGTAGTCCACGTTGTCAGGGTTGAAGCCGGGCGTGGCGCCGGCTTCGTCCACCAGCTGCTGCACACAGGCCCGCTCCTCGGCCGTCAGCGGTATAGCCATCCGGCCGCCGGCCGCCGCGCACGTCGCCTTCGCCTCGTCACGTGACATGGGCGGGTAGACGCGGTAGGCGGTGCGGCCGCAGGCCGTATAGCCCGGCGGAGGGTAGCGCACGTACGTGTCGGCCAGGCCCGGGTACAGGCCGGACAGCAGTCGACACGCCGCCGCCGAGTGGTGGAAGCCGACACAGGCGTTGCCGCCGCCCGCCAGCTGACAGTGGAGCGCGCACTGCGAGACGCTGTCGGCGGCGGCTCGCGCCAGCTCCAAGCTCGTACCGTGAGACGGAGCCTCCTTGCGGTAGAGTGTGGCGCCGGCCAGCAGCGCCCAGCAGAGCAGACAAGCGAGGCGGAGCGGCGCCATGTCCAGCCGCTGGGTGAGACCACCGTTGAATGGCCAGCACCCATCTGCTCGTGGCCGGCCACCATGTATGGCCATTTAACTGTGCGGTGTAGCTGGGGCAACTGACCAGTGCGGCGGGCCTCCGAACCAATGACAGCGAAAGCCGACGACCGAAACTGTGACGTTGGATACCGCGCTCGCTCCGCGTCGCTTGGGCCACCCATGGAGTCACTGAGGTTCTCAGCTATGGCTATCCCTTAGGCTCTCAGTAGTCACTGAGGCTCTCAGCTGAAGCTCTCAGCTGTCAGTTCGCATGATTACTAGGGACTCGCTCCGGCACGCCCTACCCCGAAAGTGGGGACCTCACAGGTCTTTTTCGCTTTCGTTTGCCTACGTCAGCGTTGATTTTGCTTGCTAAACTGTTAACAGGGACTTGAGGACTGAAACGAGGGGTTTAAACTGTGCTGGTATTTGCTTCATAGTTGTTCAGATATGCTTTTTGCCTCGGGTAAGTTCGTGTCGCGTTGCTCGACAATATTTCAGTGTTAAAATCCCCTTGGCTAGATTTCGCTGCTAGCCATCAGCACAACGGTGCATTACCAGGGAAGTTCCCAATTAAATGCTGGACCACATGGTTTTTGTTTGAGGCAGCTTTGTTACTTGAGGTTTTCCCACCACTTCTCTCTACGTCCAGCTCCCAGCTGGCTTAATTTTTCGCCGATAACTCACATTGATCGCGCCGTTTACACGTGTAGGAGTGTCATGCTAACTGCCTTACATTCGCTGTGGCTTTTAACATTTTTGTTTTAAACCGGGATAGTTGGAGAACTTGCCTATGCTGCATTGGTGCGCAATGTTGGAGACAACATTGAGGTGGCGGTTGTTCGTCCCGGGTGGTGCGTATGAGCTGGTCATGAGCGTGCCCTTGAATATCCTGCCAGGGTTTCAACAGTCGACTTTATTTTTGCTCGGTCCATTTCTTCTGCGTGGTATTATGCTCGATGTAGACTCCGAGAAAAAGACAGTCTGATCGGCTGGTGACAACAAAGTTTTTCTTTGTTCTGTTTAAGGCCTACCGAAAATCGCCTTAAATGAAATACACATAAAACGCTGTGGCAAACCCTACTCATTCGTCTTAAGGCTTTGTTGCCCTTTCCCTCTCAGCGATATGATAATTCTGGCAAGTTTTGGAGTTCCTTGGATCCGCGGCGTGCGGATCCGCGGAGAAGGTATCTTCGTTGTGAGAGTTCAATACAATTGAGTACTTTTTTCCTTCTGGGTTGTTTTCTCTACCAGAAAGTAGTTAACGGCCGGGCAGCTCTGTTAGCTAGAACGTCTGCGTTCCACTCACCCACCCTTAGTGGGCCGGGAGGCTCCGTTAGCTAGAACGTCTGCGTTCCTACTCACCCACCCTTAGTGGGCCGGCCAGTTCCGTTAGCTAGAACGTCTGCGTTCCCACTCACCCACCCGTAGTGGGCCGGGCAGCTCCGTCAGCTAGAGCGTCTGCGTTCCCACTCGCCCGCCCCTAGTGGGTATAGATTGGAGCTGTCCTGTGCGTCCGCCAACTGCCCCGTACTGGGATGGCCCGCGGCCGCGGTGAAGCTCAGGCAACCTCAGAGACAGCACCGACCGTTCCAAGCATTTCCGCATGTTAAACTTGCGCAGCAGAATTGTGCCCTTGGCCGTGTTTTTACGATTGGATGGTAGGGTCAGGGCTTACTACGCGAGACAAGTACTGCTTAGTATTGATGCTGATCTCAAAGTCATGCAAATGAGAAAGTTTGAACTTTATCATTAAAAAAGAAATCCTTACCTGGATCGAAACGGATAACACAAATGAAACGTTGTCTGCCTTGGTGTAGGCGCTGATACAACCAGATGACATTCGGAATTTGGTGCGCACCATTTTGGTATGAATATGGACGATGATGGGTGGTAAACAGTGGACAATAGCAAACAGCAGAGCTACTGCTTATGCGCGGATCCTACTCTCAACCCTCGGGGATCCATTATTATGTTTAAGAAGCCTTTCGGGTGTTTTGAACTACCAAAAGGTCGTGGGCCCCCACCACATCCGAGGAGGACATGACCTCAAACCTCCCCATCGGCTACGACGCTGGCCGTGCGCAACTGACGGCCACATTCTTGCACTTGTTTTTGACCCTGGAACATTTCCACCGAGCGGCCGCGCATTGTCACGCGATGTAGTGTACAAACAGGGCCGGGCTCACCCCGGGGATGCCACGCTTATTAATGTTCAATAGGCGGGCGCCGGCCATTCAACGGTGGTTCCACCCAGTGGCCGGACATGGCGCCGCTCCGGCTCGCTTGTCTGCCCTGCTGGGCGCTGCTGGCCGGCGCCACACTCTACCGCAAGGAGGCTCCGTCCCACGGTACGAGCTTGGATCTGGCGCGAGCCGCCGCCGACAGCGTCTCGCAGTGCGCGCTCCACTGTCAGCGGGCGGGCGGCGGCAACGCCTGTGTCGGCTTCCACCACTCGGCGGCGGCGTGTCGACTGCTGTCCGGCCTGTACCCGGGTCTGGCCGACACGTACGTGCGCTACCCTCCGCCGGGCTACACGGCCTGCGGCCGCACCGCCTACCGCGTCTACCCGCCCATGTCACGTGACGAGGCGAAGGCGACGTGCGCGGCGGCCGGCGGCCGGATGGCTATACCGCTGACGGCCGAGGAGCGGGCCTGTGTGCAGCAGCTGGTGGACGAAGCCGGCGCCACGCCCGGCTTCAACCCTGACAACGCGGACTACGAGAACATCGCCTACCTGGGTGTACTGGTGCATGGTCCGGGGCCCGACTACTCCACTACCGACCTGAACAACCAACCGCTTACACTGCCGGCTGGGGTTTGGATGGCTGGCCAGCCCAACGACAACCGAGAGCTGGCGTACGTCACTCTGGTGGACCAGCAGTATACCGACTGGCACTCCTGGGGCATTCTCATGAACGTGTGTGAGATTCTGCTGTCCGGGTAGATACGACTACCGGAGTCGTCCGTCGTGGGCAACCCCAACCCCTTCAGTACAGGCCTCAACAGCCTGTATGTTGTTCATGTGACAGCGAGGACGCGGAAGACCCTGGCGGCCGGCCGCCAGTTGGTTGGACCTTTCCGAACGGAATCATACGGTGTCCGTTCTTGCCGACGTAGCCTGGCGCCGCCTCAGCGACTGAAGTCACTGGGGCGTTGGCCTGCTGCCCATAGCTCTTGGCGTTCTCCATCTTGCTCGGTGGACCGACGGGGTTCTTTTCGGCCGTATGCTCCGTTCGGCGCGCCTTTCGCCAGAATCGGTGCTGCGATCTCAGTGTTTCCACTCCTGCAGGTCGTTATTCGCCGATTGGCGCGCGATGGCAGCATCAGTGGACCTACCTCACCCGTTCAATTGTCGTGACAGTCAGACTTCCCAACGCAGCTATGACGGCTGTTTGTCTATTTTCAAACATGTTTGATTTTGCTAAGTTAGCTTTTTGGCATCATTAACATAACCGCCAACTTACATACCTGTGATAGCCCTGTTGAAATCGCCTCTTCGCTCACTGGAAAATATGTCATTGGCACTTTCTGACTTAGCCATATTGGGGACGATGACTCCGGTAGTGTTGCCGGGTTTCGCCCAGAAGGAAGCCAAATCAAACCCTAGACCGCCAAGGGACCGCTCGCTGTGGCCCATGGGCCCTGGGCTGCATTCGGGGACATTTGTAAGGCTCGAGTCGTGTTTCTTTGCATTGGTATACGTTTTTAATGTTTTAGAAGGCCACGAGTGTGTGGAACGGAAAAAGTGACGAGGGTCACTTCGAGGAATGCATACCCCAAAAGTTACAGCGGCTACGCCCCTAGGTTGCTTAATCATTAGTGGGATTAAATTTGAGTACCTGACCAAAGCAAGCTCTGGAAAAGACTATTGAACACCAGGGGCGTTACAGGATTTCACATTTAATGGGTGAGGCACAACTCAAACGTAGTTACTAAAAGCTTCGTGCTTGTCATACACCAACATCACTTGTCCTTGATATTTTGTTTTTATGCGTACCTGGATTTTTTGGTGGCAGGATTAGCCACGCGCATGTTAATGTATCTCGTACAGTTTTTGGTAGGCGACGCATGCCTTTCGCGCGAGGCAGCTATGTGCGTACGCCCTTGTCCGACACCGCACGAACACGATAATGACGGCTAGCGAATGGCTGGTAGTTAACTTGTCACCCTTTTTCCTAACTTCACTGATGAAGTGCGGTCCACACCACGCACTACTTGGCCGAAAGGCGGTCCTTTTGGGCGCGAAACTGCGCCAGAATGAGGTGTCGAGAGAAGGTTTGACAGCTGTTGCCTGAGGATGGCGGGCTGGCATGACCTGGTCGATGGCAGGCGGGCGTGACCTGGTCGATGGCAGGCTGGCGTGACCTAGTCGATGGCAGGCGGGCGTGACCTGGTCGATGGCAGGCGGACGTGACCTGGTCGATGGCAGGCTGGCGTGACCTGGTCGATGGCAGGCTGGCGTGACCTGGTCGATGGCAGGCGGGCGTGACCTGGTCGATGGCAGGCTGGCGTGACCTGGTCGATGGCAGGCGGGCGTGACCTGGTCGATGGCAGGCGGGCGTAAGATAGCCGATGGCAGGCTGGCGTGAGCTGGTCGATGGCAGGCTGGCGTGAACTAGTCGATAGCAGGCTGGCGTGAGCTGGTCAATGCAGGCTGGCGTGAGCTGGTCCGGCCCATCTCGGCGTTAAACACGTGTTAACTGTCAAATGTGACGAAAGTCAACACACGTGCTGTAGGTCTGAAGTTCTTACATTTGCACTTCACGGTAATTGCATCTCGTTTTCGCCTTTATGTCGTCTTTTACGGCCTGCCCAGCAGCGACCGGCCCCCGCAGGTGTGGTGGTGGAGCACGCCTACAGCGCTACCTCTGTGCTGAAGGCCAAGTGCGCCAATCGGCTGTGTTCTACGGCCGACATTGCGGATTTGTGTATACTGGGAACCCTGCGTGGCGGACACTCCAGCCCGCCGGGGCTGGCGCGGATGAACTAGACAGGGCCTCCATCTCGCTGCGGCACGTTTCAATATTGTCTGACTACATGCGGTGCACTGATTGGAAATGCACATGTCGTGTGCTTCGTGTTGACCCCAAAAATACATGCAGTAATTTCTCCTTCGCCCACCACGGCCTTTGAACAATTCCCAATTTTTGTGGGGGAGGGACATTGGTATGGAAACGTTAGGCGACAATGAGAGAGAGAGAGAGAGAGAGAGAGAGAGAGAGAGAGAGAGAGAGAGAGAGAGAGAGAGAGAGAGAGAGAGAGAGAGAGAGAGAGAGAGAGAGAGAGGAGAGGGAGAGGGAGAGGGAGAGGGAGAGGGAGAGGGAGAGGGAGAGGGAGAGAGGGAGAGGGAGAGGGAGAGGGAGAGGGAGAGGGAGAGGGAGAGGGAGAGGGAGAGGGAGAGGGAGAGGGAGAGATTTGAAGACAGTTTACGGGACACTAACTTTCAAAACTGTAGCTCTGCGTTTCTTTGAGTGCGCATTTGTACCTGCGGACCCTAGCAGAAGTGGACAACAGCTTAAACCGTGTGTGAAGTTAAACGGTGTGTGATGGCGTGCAGAACCCTAGTAGAAGTGGACAACAACTTAATTTAAACGGTGTGTGATGGCGTGCAGTGCTGCTGCACCTCAAATTGTTACATTTCACGTATTCCGTCCTGCCCTTGGTGAATTTCCAGCGAGCCTTCGCTTATCAGATGTGTTATAACAGACAAACAAATGGGGCAGACCCTGGGACAGCTTGTTATTGCCGTTAGGCGGGCCATTCAACGGTGGTCCCACCCAGCGGCTGGACATGGCGCCGCTCCGGCTCGCTTGTCTGCCCTGCTGGGCGCTGCTGGCCGGCGCCACACTCTACCGCAAGGAGGCTCCGTCTCACGGTACGAGCTTGGAGCTGGCGCGAGCCGCCGCCGACAGCGTCTCGCAGTGCGCGCTCCACTGTCAGCTGGCGGGCGGCGGCAACGCCTGTGTCGGCTTCCACCACTCGGCGGCGGCGTGTCGACTGCTGTCCGGCCTGTACCCGGGCCTGGCCGACACGTACGTGCGCTACCCTCCGCCGGGCTACACGGCCTGCGGCCGCACCGCCTACCGCGTCTACCCGCCCATGTCACGTGACGAGGCGAAGGCGACGTGCGCGGCGGCCGGCGGCCGGATGGCTACACCGCTGACGGCCGAGGAGCGGGCCTGTGTGCAGCAGCTGGTGGACGAAGCCGGCGCCACGCCCGGCTTCAACCCTGACAACGTGGACTACGAGAACATCGCCTACCTGGGTGTACTGGTGCATGGTCCGGGGCCCGACTACTCCACCACCGACCTGAACAACCAACCGCTTACACTGCCGGCTGGGGTTTGGATGGCTGGCCAGCCCAACGACAACCAAGAGCTGGCGTACGTCACTCTGGTGGACCAGCAGTATACCGACTGGCACTCCTGGGGCATTCTCATGAACGTGTGTGAGATTCTGCTGTCCGGGTAGATACGACTACCGGAGTCGTCCGTCGTGGGCAACCCCAGCCACTTCAGTACAGGCCTCAACAGCCCGTATGTTGTTCATGTGACAGCGAGGACGCGGAATACCCTGGCGGCCGGCCGCCAGTTGAATGGACCGCGGTGACCGAACGCTTTCCTTGGGCGGACGATATTATACCACACGTGGGTGGAGAGTTGTAGCTATGCCTGCCCAGACGGGATCAAGCGTCGTTTGCCCTTACCGACGTGGCTGCTTCAGCTGCTGAAGTCCGCTCCCGGCGGTCGATCTTTCCGGACGTTCTCCTCGCTCAGCGGGGGTCAATCTCTCCGTACGTTCTCCCCGCTCAGCGGGGGTCAATCTCTCCGGACGTTCTCCTCGCTCAGCGGGGGGTCGATCTCTCTGGACGTTCTCCTCGCTCAGCGGGGGTCAATCTCTCCGTACGTTCTCCTCGCTCAGCGGGGGTCAATCTCTCTGGACGTTCTCCTCGTTCAGCGGGGGTCAATCTCTCCGGACGTTCTCCTCGCTCAGCGGGGTCAGTCTCTTCGGACGTTCTCCTCGCTCAGCGGGGTCAATCTCTCCGGACGTTCTCCTCGCTCAGCGGGGGTCATTCCCTCCGGATGTTCTCCTCGCTCAGCGGGGGTCAATCTCTCCGAGCGTTCTCCTCGCTCAGCGGGGGTCAATCTCTCCGGACGTTCTCCTCGCTCAGCGGGAGGTCGATCTCTCCGAACGTTCTCCTCGCTCAGCGGGAGGTCGATCTCTCCGGACGTTCTCCTCGCTCAGCGGGGGTTGATCTCTCCGGACGTTCTCCTCGCTAAGCAGGAGGTCGATCTCTCCGGATGCTCTCTTCGCTCAGGGGGCGGTCGATCTCTCCGGACGTTGTCCTCGCTCAGCTGGCCATCACGGTTCTTCTCGGCGATACCGTGTTTCCAAACGCACAGCTCTCGCGAGATCAGGCGCATGATCTTGATGTTTCAGGTGGTACCAATCCTCCATTGCACCGTCTTGTCCGAGCCAGTTACCTTCACTGGCGTACTTTACAGACAGGACTCTCTGGAAGCACCGAATACGCATCTCGTAACTAAGGTATGCCAGCTTGAATGTCACGGAACATGGTTGGTTCAGTGTCTATTTTGCTGAAGTGCCGTTGCTGCGATGCGCTTGTGTGCTGCGTTGTGCACATGGCTCAAATCTTACGACGCATTATCCGATCCAACGCGTGCGTGTGTCACTGCCAAGCGGCGGTGTCGTGTGCCGGAATGTAGACATACGTTCAGTCTTACGTTTGCCGGGATGTAAACATCGTTCAGTCTTGCGCTGGTCATACTGAAACTGTTTCTCCAACTCTCAATGTGATTTTCTTCTGCTCTAAGAATGCGCTGCCTTTAGACAACTGGATTAAACGACTTGGGTCTCACAAGAAATTGCGTTGGTGTAAGTATGTAAAAATAGCCCGCGCTTTCCTGTCCCATCTCGTATGTACTCTTTCCATATGAGTTTTCTCTCCAAACTATTACAAATTCTTGACCAAGGCTCATTACTGCATTTTGCCAGCATATCAACTCTGGGGCTCTGTGACCAGAGACGAAGTGCAAAAGTGGTGATTTTGTATCGTTTCGGGTTTTATTGGCGTCGAAAAGCTGCTGTTTAGATTCGACTTTACGTTAGTAGTAAAAGTAGCATAAGAAATGTGCTGTGATGGATCCAATTCGATTAGAAGTGCGAATTCCTCCGGGTAAGGTTGGCATTTTTGACTCCAAGAGTAGCTTACGCTATAACTATCTCTGACGTCCGCTGATAGCTGTTTTGTTTTGTGATACTGTGATATGTAATGAATGATTTTAAACCGCACTATAAAGTCGCATTCGCCTGCAAACACCCAGCGTTGCGAACTCCTCACGTTCATGAAGATGTTAACCGTGAGAGCCTGGTCTCATCAGCCGACCGCATCCCCTGGAGCTCACCTGTGCTCCGGGAGGGACACGAAGGCCGACCACATCCCCTGGACCTCACCTGTGCTCCCGGAGGGACACCCGATGGCCGTCCACATCCCCTGGAGCTTACCTGTGCTCCTAGAGGGACGCACGGAGGCCGACCACATCCCCTGGAGCTCACCTGTGCTCCGGGAGGGACACACGAAGGCTGGCCACATCCCCTGGAGCTCACCTGTGCTCCTGGAGGGACGCACGAAGGCTGACCACATCCTCTGGAGCTCACCTGTACTCCCGGAGGGACACACGAAGGCCGATCACATCCCCTGGAGCTCACCTGTGCTCCGGGAGGGACACACGAAGGCCGACCACATCCCCCGGAGCTCACCTGTGCTCCCGGAGGGACACACGAGGGCCGACCACATCCCGTGGGGCTCGCCTGTGCTCCCGGAAAGATAATAACCGGTGTGCGTTCTGAACGGCTGACAGTTCGTGACATCTTGTGGCAGTGTCGAGGCGAACGAGTGCAATCATTGGCGAACGGTATCACTTGCTCTGTTGGTGGCTCAATGCAAATGCCCCTTGTAGCGGCTATGCAAATACTTCCCACGAATAGACGATCCTAACCATTATCGAACAACAATCACATGTGCTCCAGATAAAATTGCATACTCATGATGGGACATGGGCGACCTCAAGAGGTCTGAGTATGCTATTTTTGAAATGTACCCGCAGTGTTGTGATCAGGGCTGGATATGTATGTCTGACAGTCCTGTGTTGGCTGCCCAGACACGTAAATTGATACCTAAACCGATCAGCTACCGATCAGATACCGATAAGCCATCGAGCTGTAGAGAACAGGCGATGCATTCTTTTGGTTTGATATTGCACCGAGAGATCACCACGTCGCCAGAACACCTCATGGTCCATTGGCAGACTTGTAAGCGATTGCTGGTTGTTACGCTGAAGATTGCAGATGTGTAACGTAATGAACAGATGAATTTCAAGCAAATGAGAGGCATTACACTCTTGTCAACACCACTTGCGATCATCTTTGCACTGAGCGAGCTTTGATACCAGTGATGATATGGACGGAGGGGAAATTTACCGCTCGTTTAATATTTGAGGTAGCATGAAGTCAATCGATATCGTAGAGTTGGTGTAAGCACCAAATTCAAGTGGGTTATGTAAAGGACCCAAAGCCTGCATTGTAAAAAGACGTTAAAATCCACCGGCCAAGACGCCGAATTATGTGGTCGTCGCAATATCCGTGCCTCTCCATTGGCGGAGTCCTGGATTGGCCCATTCGATAAGAGGCACCAAAGCCTGCACTTTTTTGCGGCACGGTAATGCGTATTTCCTAGAGACACCTAATCCGAGCGGGCTATTCAAAGGGTCCCGATGTCCTCAGTTTCAGAGGGTACCGAAATCCAGGCCACCACAAATTGTTTTCGAGAAAAAATCTGGAAGCTGATCGGGGGCTCCCTGCGGCATTAAAGGCCTCTGTGTCAGTCAGCTGACTGAGGTCACCAGTGCTGAGCAGTCGGCTCCCAAGCAGGAGTTAGCCCGAGTCTGAAATATCCATTAGAACGTCTATTGCGTCGTTCAGCACCCCTGAAACAGTGATGCCCCCTGCTCAGAGATCCGCAGTACGTAACGTGGGACGCTGTAGTGGCAATGGGTCTCAAATTGGCAGGAGCCATATTTGCTGAGCAGGAACAGGCACATAAGCTCAAATAGCAAAGAGCCTCTTACGTCGGTGGGGCCCTTTTGGCAAATAAAAGACATATGAGAAATGACGATGCAAGAGTTCACGTTCACAGCGAGCCATTAAAAGGCCCCATTAAAAGGTCAGGCAGAGTCCCTTATGGTGGGGGCTATCTCAGTGGGGGCTATCCGGGCCGTTTCAGTCAGGGGCTGATGAGGGCCCCTGCGTCAGTGTTGTGCCAGGTGTCCCGGTCAGAGGACCGGCCGCAGCAGGGAGGAGTCCGGCTCGGTGCATGATATATCCCCTGAAGGCCTCTGGATCGACCAGGGGGCTCGGTCCTCGTATCACCAGAATGGCAGCCGCTAGAGATCCGGGCTCGGACGGAAGGGACCTTTAGGTCTGGATCAGGAAATGCGGCCTGTGCATTTACGAAGTTGATTCATGGAACGGCATGAGCACTTAACAGGAGCATGAGCGATAGAGCCAGGTCGCTGCATCGTGCGTTGGCGGTGCTGTACGCGCCAGTCCGCTTGGCGCGGGTATCAGTAGGAAAATTACACAGTTGAAATCTGCGGCCCAGGACACATTCTGCGAGCATATGCCTTGATTTCATAAAGCGCCTAGAGGTATCAGTGTCCGATGCTTGGACGTTTTTGACCACCCCTTGACCGTCGTCAAGTATCAGCCGCGGACCCGACGCCAGGCGGCCCATGGATGCTGCAACACCGGTTTCGCTGACCAATGATCGCATCAGATTAACTCAGATGGCTAAATGCTACCCTTGGCGTAGCATGAAGTAAACTTCACGTGAAGATGCACGCGAGGTTTGTATATTATATTCTAAACAAATGCTGATTCTTCCGAGCTGAGGTAAGCTCGGTGAAATTGCCGGTAAATCTGCAAATCATGGCATGTCATATTCTTGATCCTGAAAGCCTTAGAGCTGAAAGCCTTGCGGGCTGGTCGTTTGAACACGAGCCAAAATAACCCGTGGTCTAACCTGGCTTCGCTCACGATTTTACCTCACATGACCCGGCTTTTATTAGCTGTTGGATCCGTAAGATAAGCTCTCCACTACTCGACATGGAGCGGGACCGGAGGACCGTCTGAGAATACAAGGCTATTTGTTTGTTGCGCGCGGGAGCCGGGCTTGCCAAAAATGTAACGGCATTTACGATCGTTGCTGCTGCGCTTCGAGCTGGGTGCGTGTCATTTCGCATTTGGGCATCTCTTGCTTGTCAAAAACATCAATCCGCTTTGTAGCAGATCTTTAACTTTACCGTGCGGCAATGATCATACCCATTTTTGCACACATGATGTGCATGATGTAATCGCATTTGTTATCAAATTTGTTGTTTGTGAGTTGTGTGAGCCAGCCACGCCTCTCTTGCAAAATGCCTCTTATGCGTGAGCTGCTACAACAGCATCGTCAGAAAGTCAATCAGTGAGGGTGCGGAGCTGGGCGGTGCGACCGGCCGGCTGACGCGGTCCTGTGGCTGGCAGGAGGAGCTGATCCCGGCCTGGAGGGACCGAGGGCACAGCCGCGACCTGGACGCCGACCACCTGGGCACCTCCATGACGCTGGGCGGCTCGCTGACAGAGCCAAGCGATTCCAGCGAGGTAAGTTACGAGTCTGGAGTCGCGGACGAGGTGGATCACGAGTCTGGAGTCGCAGGCGGGGTGGATCAGGAGTCTGGAGTCGCGGACGAGGTGGATCAGGAGTCTGGAATCGCGAGCGAGGTGAGTCACGAGTCTGGAGTCGCGGGCGAGGCAGATCACGAGTCTGGAGTCGCGAGCGAGGTGGGTCACGAGTCTGGAGTCGCGGGCGAGGTGGATCACGAGTCTGGAGTCGCGAGCGAGGTGGGTCATGAGTCTGGGGTCGCGAGCGAGATGGGTCACAAAGTCGCGAGCCAGGTGGGTTACGCGGGGCCGGACCCACCGGCGAGAAATGAGACCGAGCGGGCCGGAAATAAGACGTTTAGCGGGGAAGCCTGCCGGCGAGGCGAGGGGCGGGGAAGGGTGTGAACAGGGAAACACAGACTACAGGAACGATACGAGGTCAAGCAGCCTGGAAACTCACGGGAGTCTCTCCAAACGGATGAGGAGACACAAGCGCGTGTTTGCTGCACGCAAAACGGCCGAGGCTGTGGGTGGCCGCCGTTGCGCCGCCGCCCCTCGGTCAGACGCGCCGAGCGACGCCGCTCTCCGGCCAGCGGCGCCTTCCTGACCTCCCCGAGCCCGTGTCGGCGCGCGCGTGCCCGAGCCGGCGCCGAGTGCGCGCGCTGACACCGCGCCGCTTTCTCACAGACTGAGGACGACCCAAAGCTGATCCTCAACATCGCCATCCGCGTGACTGACGAGGTGGCCGACGAGGCGCTCAACGCCAAACTGTCGGCCTTCTGCGCCCAGCGCCGGCCGTTCCTGGTGCAGGTAGGTGGAGCAAGGGAGCCGTGGTTGAGATGCGTTTGTGTCATGCATCCGTGCATGCCTGAAGTAGAAATAACGTGTGATGTGTGTTCCTCTCCAGGCAGTGGCATATCACGGCGGACACGTTTATCAATGTTGATCGATGAATGTAAATGGTAGGTCGATGTCAACTTTTGATCATTTGTGGAGACCCTATAATCCGTGCATTAGGTGTACATAATTGCATTGCTGGTCATGATAACAATAGTGTTATGCATATACTCAGTTCGGGTTCTAGCACAGTGCCTGTGATGAACGTATTCCGAAACCAGTTATCAATTACTATTCCACGTCTTGATGATGTAAAATCCCGTTTCCTGTCATTTTTTAGAATAATCACGTGCTCTGGCATGAATGCCTTGAAGTTTGATGGATGGGCCTTCTTGAGATCATTTTTGACATGCCCAAGCGTGCCGTACTAATTCACTTCGCGACTCTTTTTTGTTGTTGAGACTTGTCCCGTTGTGCTGTAATAATTCTGAACAATTTTAGCAGTGCCAATGACCAGGTGGAAGACAAACACCGCCTGGTGGTACCCACTGCCATTGTGGCAGTGTTGTAGCCCTTAGCGTCACGGCGGAAGGCAGAACGCAGACGTGGGGGTGATGGGTGCTCCCTACCGCCGGGCCTGATAATGCTTTGACGATCAGAACCATCTGTTCTTTCGATCGGAAAACTTTATTGAGGCATCTGTTTTGTTAGGCCCAGCCCTGTAAAAGCTAACCGCATGAGAGCACGCTCCAATTTATGTAAGTCCTCTTGCGTTGGACAGCAAATGAGAAATTTGTCCAAAGGCCGTGATGCATTTTGTCCACTTGCCCTGGTTAGAAGCGACAGCCGGTGATGTCGGTCGGACCTAGGTCCTGTCCGTGTAGGAAGCGGTGCGGGCTCGACCCGATCGTCCAGTCCACCCCAGAGTGGGCGGCAGGCACTCAGTCCAGGTCGGCTATAGTTGCCGGGTAATTGGGCTGACGCAGAGTCATGGATCGTCGTCGGCCTGTTGCTGCCCAGCAATATCGCGTGTACCAAAGGCAGCTACACAAAGAGCCATGTTAGCGCGGCTCACTTATCGCTGCCTAGCAATGTAGCATGCCAGAGGGAGTTACGCAGTGAGCCGCGCTGGTGCAGCTCGTTAATCGTTGTAAAGGCCAAGGGGCAAGCTCGGCGTTTTTGGTAGGGCAGACGTTGCCCTGGTCATAGGGCAGGCTTGGTCATGGTAATTGGGCAGACTTGACCCTGGCGGTAGGGCAGACTCGGCCCTGGTCGTAGGACAGATTTGGCCCTGGTGATGGCCCAGGTGATAGGTCAGACTCGGAACTGGTGATGGCCCTGGTGATAGGGCAAACTCAGCCGATAGGGCAGACTCGGCCCTGGTGATGGCCCAGGTGATAGGTCAGACTCGGAACTGGTGATGGCCCTGGTGATAGGGCAAACTCAGCCGATAGGGCAGACTCGGCCCTGGTGATGGCCCAGGTGATAGGTCAGACTCGGAACTGGTGATGGCCCTGGTGATAGGGCAAACTCGGCCGATAGGGCAGACTCGGCCCTGGTGATGGCCCTGGTGATAGGTCAGACTCGGAACTGGTGATGGCCCTGGTGATAGGGCAAACTCGGCCGATAGGGCAGAATCGGCCCTGGTGATGGCCCAGGTGATAGGTCAGACTCGGAACTGGTGATGGCCCTGGTGATAGGGCACGCTCGGCTCTGGTCATAGGTCAGACCTGGCGCTGGTGGCAGGGCAGACACGGCGCTGGTGGTCTGCAGTGGCCCGCTGTTTTCGTCTGCGCCCTGGTCGCGGCTCCCCGCGGACCAAGACATGAGCCAGGAAGCCGCTATGCTTTGCTGTGCTACGCTGCTCACATTGCCTCGACCGCCCGGTGTTGTGATGGCAAGCTGTTGCGGCGTTTCGGTCACGCGCCGTCATTGGGCGTCCGTATGACGTCAACCGAGCATGATCGGCCCATCGCCTGTCAGCTTGTAATGGCCCGCCGCACGTGTTCCCTGGTGTGAGCGTGTTTTTGGCCCGCATATTCCCTGGTGAGCCGTTTGATCCACATGGGGTGCATTTCGTTTCGACTCCCCGTTGTATAGCAGAGAGGTGCTGTTTTGCGTTGCCGGCCTGGTGTATCGTGAGACCTCCCAGTGTCCTAACAGAGCCTGGTGCGCCGCGTGAGGTTCGTGGTGCTGTTCCGACAGAGTTCGGTGCGCCGCGTGACGTTCGTGGTGCTGTTCCGACAGAGTTCGGTGCGCCGCGTGACATTTGTGGTGCTGTTCCGACAGAGTTCGGTGCGCCGCGTGACGTTCGTGGTGCTGTTCCGACAGAGTTCGGTGCGCCGCGTGACGTTCGTGGTGCTGTTCCGACAGAACCTGGTGCGCCGCGTGACGTTCGCGGTGCTGTTCCGAGAGAGTCTGGTGCGCCGCGTGACGTTCGTGGTGCTGTTCCGACAGAGTCTGGCACGCCGCGTGACGTTCTTGGTGCTGTTCCGAGAGAGTCTGGTGCGCCGCGTGACGTTCGTGGTGATGTTCCGAGAGAGTCTGGTGCGCCGCGTGACGTTCGTGGTGCTGTTCCGACAGAGTCTGGTGCGCCGCGTGACGTTCGTGGTGCTGTTCCGACACGAGTTCCCGCGCTACTTCACGTACCGCTCTCGCGACGGCTTCGCCGAGGACCGTATCTACCGGCATCTGGAGCCGGCGCTGGCGTTCCAGCTGGAGATGAACCGCCTGCGCACCTACGACCTGGAGGCGCTGCCCACCTCCAACCACAAGATGCACCTCTACCTGGGCAAGGCCAAGGTGAGTCAGCGCGCTGCTGTACCGGCGGGGAGCTAGGCTGACACCGACGGCATCGATCGGCTTCCAAGGCTTCCCGTGAGGTGAGGCCAACTTCCCTGGCTGGACGTCGCCCTGAACAGGTCCGAGTCAGCGTGGCCGACGCAGGACCGGGCGGCTCGGGACCGGCTCATCGGAGGCTGGCATCGAGCCACGGCTCTGTGGTGGAGGCCCGGAAAGCCTCGCGTGCCGCGAGCTACTCGCTCCTTGTTCGAAGACGCGCTATTTTTGTTGTGGGATGTCGTGCCATGGTAGTGGATAGTATATCGCGTTGTGACTGGTCAGGGCATTCAGTTTGTTTCTCCGTGAACAGTTCCGATATCGGCTCACGCGCTCGTGGTGATGTCCCCCGCTAACCCGGCGTCGGTGTCCGACAGGTGGCGACTGGCCAGGAAGTGACTGACTTCCGATTCTTCATCCGCTCTATCATCCGGCACTCTGACCTCATCACCAAGGAGGCGAGCTTCGAGTTCCTGCAGAACGAGGGCGAGCGGCTGCTGCTCGAGTCGATGGACGAGCTGGAGGTGGCCTTCTCTCATCCCCTGGCTCACCGCACCGACTGCAACCACATCTTCATGAACTTCGTGCCCACCGTCACGCTGGATCCTGCTAAGGTGCGGCGCCGAACAGCGACCACTGCAACCACGGCGGTTACCACCATGATCACGGGTGGCGTCCACCCCTACCGCGGGCGGTGACCGCTGCGGCTGTAGGCGGTTACCACCATGATCACGGGTGGCGTCTGCCCCTACCGCGGGCGGTGACCGCTGCAGCCGCGGGCGGTGACCGCTGCTGCTGTAGGCGGTGACCACCACGATCGTGGGTGGTGTTCGCTGCTACCGCGGGCGGTGACCGCTGCGGCTGCGGACGATGACCACTGCCGGGGCTTGACAGCTAGATACGCTTTCTATGGGCTGGGAATGCTAAAGGTCGGTGTTTGACGCATTGACTGTTTGTTTACTACCTTGGCGGTGGCCGTAAAGTCAAATCGTCTTCCTTGTTGATTTGATGTTTGCTCTGTCTCCGGTGAGATCGCTCAAGTGAGGGCGACACGTTTGGCCGTGCCGCGACGTCACACCAATCTGGCGATCTCTGACGCCTCTCCGCCTCGTGGCTGGGTGCGGGCAGGTGGTGGAGAGCGTGCGGCCGATGGTGATGCGGTACGGACCGCGGCTCTGGAAGCTGCGCGTGCTGCAGGCCGAGGTGCGCATGACCATTCGCTCTTCGGCTCACTCGGCGACCACCTCCATCCGGCTGTGCCTGAGCAACGAGAACGGATACTACCTGGACATCGCGCTCTACAAGGAGGTCACCGACCCGTCCACCGGCCAGGTGAGTCCCGCCTCGGCGGCTCGCTCCGCAGGCCGGCGCCGCGTCCTGGTCCGCTGGTCACGGCGCGTGGGCTCGGCTGCGGGTGTGAGGTCGCTCCCCGGAGACTGCCAGAGACTGTCACGATGACGGGATGGCCGTGTCATGGCAATCAGAGTATGCAGCGCAGGGCGTTGCGAGTCCGGCGAATCTTTGTTTCCAGTAGCGCCACCCGGGCAATGCATCGACGGCCTGTTCCCCGTGATGGTGGCTGAAGCCGCGGATCCCGTGTTCCTGGTGTGTCTGACCCTCAGGTCTGCAGATGCTGGACCGCTGGCGGTGTTGTGCCGTGCTTCTGTCGATGAAGGCCTCAGGCGCCGTTGACGCAGTGCCTCTCGCCCCGGCCAGGTCAAGTTCCAGGCTTTGGGGGCTAAGCAGGGCCCACTTCACGGGCTTGCCGTGGACACGCCCTACCTGACCAAGGACTACCTGCAGCTGAAGCGGTTCCAGGCGCAGCACAGCGGCACCACCTACGTCTACGACTTCCCCGAGATGTTCCGCCAGGTGAGGAGGTGGTCTGGCTGGTGAAGGCCAGCTCGCCTCGGCCTCGCTTCGCCAAGACACATGGCTCGGAAACACGCGGCGGCGCTCTGGTCTGAATCGAGATCGATTCAGACCAGAGGCGTGGGGTCGCTCCCCGGAGACTGCCAGAGACTGCCACGATGACAGGATGGCCGTGTCATGGCAATCAGAGTATGCAGCGCAGGGCGTTGCGAGTCCGGCGAATCTTTGTTTCCAGTAGCGGAGGCGTTCGGATTTGGTACATCAGTGGCGACCCTGAGGCCCTCCCAATTGTAACTACGTGGCACGCTGCTCGAGTTTTCTGGCCTTTTTTAATGACGAAATGAACAAAAGGAACCTAGCAACGTGTGATTTTCACTCACGGAAAAGTTGTCTGTACAGTTACGCAGAATGAGCAGGTGGGGTTCATCCCATTGTATGATTAGTTCAGTTGTCTTACACATGTAAAAGTACTATTGTTGGTTACCCTTGTAGCTGTACGGATATCGATTGCTTTTGAATGAATCTTAGCACGATCTTACGTGTCATGCGTCGTGGGCCTTCATCCTGAGTAAACCCATTGTTGAAGCGTCCGTGTGTTGCCTTCCCTTCTGATCGCTGGGCAGTGCGGGTCGAGGCGGGCGCACGCTGCTGCGAGCGTACCGTAGTGGCCCACCGCTGTGCCAGCGCTCACCGGCTGCCATGCGGCACTCACCCGCTGCCCTCACCCGCTGCTGTGCCGGCGCTCACCCGCTGCTGTGCGGCACTCACCCGCTGCTCCCACCGGCTGCCGTGCCGGCGCTCACCCGTTGCTCTCACCCGCTGCTGTACCGGCACCCACCCGCCGCTCTGCCGGCGCTCACTCGCTGCTGTACTGGCGCTCACGCCGCTCTCACCCGCTGCTGTCCCGGCGCTCACCCGCCGCTGTGCCAGCGCTCACCCGCTGCTGTTCCGGCGCTCACCCGTTGCTGTGCCAGCGCTCACCCCCTGCTGTGCCGGCGCTCACCCGCTGCTGTGCCGGCGCTCACCCGCTGCTGTGCCCGGGCTCACCCGCTGCTGTGCCGGCGCTCACTCGCTGCTGTGCGGCGCTCACCCGCCGCCACTGCGCCGCCAGGCTATGGACAAACTGTGGGTGGAGCACCGGCGGCGCGACCCGACCGTGGTGCCACCCGAGGACTCGCTCCACCACATCGTCGAACTCGTGCTGGACGCCGACAACAACCTGGTCGAGGTCAAACGGCTGCCGGGGGAGAACAAGGTGAGCTGGCGACCATGTCCGCCCGGCCGGTGCCGGCCGTGAAGAGGCGGCGCCTGTCGGCTCCAGTCGGGTGTGAAGCTGATTGATAAGTTGGGGTTGCAGGTGCCGTGACTACATGGCTTGGTCATATAAAGTTGGGGATGCAGATGGCGTGACTACATGGTTTGTTCATATAACGTCCACCTTGCTCCGCTTTTGGCAGTCGCGGATTTTGGTTCCTGCGTCGTTCTTTCGATCGTTTGCGATGGCGTCTCTGGTGTGGCGTGCGGGTGTGAGCGGATGGTGCGCGGCCGCTGCTGGGTGTGGCGAGCGGGTGTAAGCGGGTGGTGCGCGGCCGCGGCTGGGTGTGGCGTGCGGGCGTGAGCGGGCGGTGCGCGGCCACGGCTGGGTGTGGCGAGCGGGTGTAAGCGGGTGGTGCGCGGCCGCGGCTGGGTGTGGCGTGCAGTTGTTAGCGGGTGGTGCGCGGCCGCGGCTGAACACCCGGCCGTCCGCTGCCAGATCGGCATGGTCGCCTGGAAGATGACGCTGATCACGCCCGAGTACCCGACCGGACGCGAGATCGTCGTCATCGCCAACGACCTGACGCAAGCCATCGGCAGCTTCGGACCCGAGGAGGACATCCTCTTCCTCAAGGCATCACAGGTGAGCCCGGCTGGCCGGCGGCGGCGAGCGGTAGAGGGAAAACGGGCCGGCGGGAGCGTGAGTCGTTTGCCAACCCGCTGGCAGAGCACAGAGGCCTGTCGTGTCACTGGCTGCGTCAGTCCTGATCGCGTGATTGAATGTTTGGTCACCGCCCCAGACAGAAAGGTCATCGAGATATCGCAGCCAAACACCATGCGTGCACATGATAAGTGTCAATCCTTATTTTATGATATGTTGTGTAGCCACTTGCTTGGACAGGAGGGCTATGAAGGCATCAGAAGCAGACATGACACGTTTTACACCGAGATTTGATTTTGAGATTTCGCTCGCGTGCTACAGTACTGACTCGTGCTGCAAAGTCACACGCTCATTGCTGTCTCCAGTCCGAATCGCCGCGGTCCGATCTGACGTGGCGTCATGACCTGACGTGACCTCACCCGACCTTGCTCGACCTGACCTGACCTGTTGTCGGCAGCTGTCCCGCCAGCTGCGTATTCCACGCATTTACCTATCAGCCAACAGCGGGGCGCGCATCGGCCTGGCGGAGGAGATCAAGCACCTGTTCCGCGTCGCCTGGGTCGACCCCGAGGACCCGGAGAAGGTCAGTGTTCCCCCAGAGTGACCGGAGAAAGTCAATGACCTCCCGATGAGCGGGGCGAGGTTGTGATCCCGGAGGTCACGGATAGGGTCAGGGACGCCCAGCAGAGCCCGGGGTAGGCTGTGACCTATGAGGAAGCGGACCGGGTGGGCCGTCTCCAGAGTGGGCCTCCTCTGACACGGCTGGGTTCCGTCCGCTGAGCGCGGTCTGACGTGTGCTCCGACGCGCGTTGGCGCTCGGCGGATAGGCGCGGCGCTCCAGTGGCGTGCGGCTCGCGCGTGGCGGGCTGTTTGCTCGAGCCAGACGCAAGCTCATTCGCACGTCATGCCGTGTTCATGTCACGGCTGACTTGCTTTCGGTGATTGTTACGCGCCTGCGCCGTCCAGCCCGAGCACCTGCCCTTCATCCGTACGCGTGTCGGGATTCTGTGACGGATGAGTCATGGTCGTTGTCAGCACCTGTGGGCCTCCGTAATGGCTATGTTCGACGCCCTGCTAATGAATGTTCCCGTGAGTTATCGTAGAGCATGAAGCAAAATAGCCCATGCTAAACGGGCAGTCTGTAACATCAGCTTTTTCCAAGGCTTGTCGTTGCTATGCCACTTTGATGTGGTTTTGTTGGCCATGTTGAGCGGCTAATTGAAGTGTGCCCTTGACGTGTTCGGTGGGACACTTCAACGACGGAAACCTTGGCACGGGCGCGGCACGCGGCGTGACGTCACGCTCACCACGCGGGCTCCGGCAGGGCTTCCGGTACATCTACCTCACGCCGGACGACTTCCAGAAGGTGTCGGCCTCCAACTCAGTGCAGGCCGTGCTGGTGGAGGATGAGGGCGAGCCGCGGTACAGGATCAGTCACATTATCGGTCAGTGGCCCGGAGAGGGGGCACTCCCAGGGAGTGGTACGCCGGGAGCCTTCTGTTGCGCTGCGACTTGTGATGTGTAGTATGGAGGCTTACTGTGAACGGCAGGGCTCGTAGTAATAGTGCAATGATTAAATGACTAAAGAAGCAGACGCATTGCGCCGATCTCACCGTGCCGGTGAACTTGTTCTGACAGTCGAGCACAGCCGAACACGATCGACCGGCCTCCCTTTGAGCATTGTTCCGGTGGATGGTTTCTGTGGTGTCTTAGTCACAGAACCTCTGGCAATGGATGACAGTCAGTGCAAGCGCAGGCACCCAGGCTCCGACCGCGGTACAGATGGACAGCGGTCCTGGACACGGCAGCCGGTGCCGACAGCGGCCCGCAGTGGCTCCGAGAGAGACCTCTCTGGCCTCTCTGGCCTCTCCCGTGGCCTCTCTCGCCGCCTCGGACCCGGCGCGCCCGCGTGCGGCGGCGCCCCTACCATCTGCCCCGCTCCGCTGCCAGGCGAGGGCGACGGTCTGGGCGTGGAGAACCTGCAGCACGCGGCCATGATCGCCGGCGAGACGTCGCAGGCCTACAACGAGGTGGTCACCATGTCAATGGTGACGTGTCGGGCCATCGGCATCGGCGCCTACCTGGTGCGGCTCGGGCAGCGCGTCGTCCAGGTGGACACGTCGCACATCATCCTTACTGGCTTCGGCGCCCTCAACAAGGTGGGCGCGGCGCGCCTAGGTGGCACCCGGGGAGGTGCGGGGAGGCGGCGTGAAGCGGGGCGCCGACCGCCGCTCGTGATATGTGAGGGGAGGGGTGTTGGGCTCGGGCGGTGTGAAACGGTACCGTTGGTGGGAAGGTTTGGTCAGCAAACAAGGTATTAGCGAGTGCCGAGTGTGGAGGGAAAGTTAGGGTGGACAGGAGAACAGAAAAGGTGACGAAGTGCACAAATGTTTGCCACAGTTTCGTTCCACCGACCGCGTCTGACCATGGCACGTTTAATGGTGTCAATGTTTGATGAAACGATAGCCGGTTACGGTGTTTCTTAAGACAGATTCGAAGCTATGCTTTTTTCTGCGTTTGTCTGGGCTGTTTTCCGATGTAATGATATTGTGCGTAATGAGCTTTGCGATAGCTCGACCTATCTCGATGAAGGCACGCCCTTTACGGTGCCCCAAGTGTGACCGCTGGTCGGCGGCTGTCTCCACTGGGCTCGCCCTCGCCTGCCGCGTCGCCGCCGCACCCGCCGTCCGGGCCGGCCGTGAGTGACTCGGGCCGACTCGGTCTGCTCCTCAGCTGCTGGGCAGCGAGGTGTACTCCTCCAACAACCAGCTGGGCGGCGTGCAGATCATGTACAAGAACGGCGTGTCGCATGACGTCTGCGGCCAGGACTTCGACGGCATCTGTTGCCTGCTCCGCTGGCTGTCCTACGTGCCGCGGGTACGGCGTCCGGCCGCTCGGGCCGGCGGTGTGCCGGCTTCGACCGGGCCTGACCGGGTCGCGCGGTCCGGCTGGTCGGGAGCGTGCGGGGGGCGGGGGTACAGGTCATCAGACGTGTGCTCGGTTCTAGGACCTGCTGCGGCGACTGTCCGTCAGCTCGTGACGTCACGTTTCGTCGGACGAGAGTTCGATTACATGGAGTGTGTCGGTTGGACAGAGTTGATTCGTTGGCACTGCGACTGGCGGCTGTTTCCTTTGCTCAGATTATCAGCGGCATCGTCAGATGTCTCCCGATGGTTTGAGATGCACGCGCTGCTGGTGCGTGCGTCCGTGCACATGCCCGGTAAAAGTCTTCCTCCCGTGTGGCCGCGCGGTAACGATTCGTGCATCCGCGTTGCGCAGCACAAGGGCGCCGGCCTGCCGATCCTGCCCAGCGTAGACCCCGTGGATCGGCCGGTGACGTTCCAGCCGACCAAGGCGCCGTACGACCCGCGCCTCCTGCTCACCGGCCGGCCCAACCCAGGTCAGCCGGCCGCCGCCGTCGGTCGCAGAGTGCAGCACAGCCGGCCGCGGCGCCGCCAGCGTCGGCCCGTGACCTGAGCGACCGACCCAGCCCGGACCTAGACAGGGATGCCGTCAGCGGTCTGTTCTCAGCGTTCACAGAACACTTCGACAGGTGTCCCCGCGTGCGATGTTTGTGTGACCGCCGGCTTCGTCGAAGGTCCGGTAGATGTTTCTCACGTGTTTGCTCGGTGTTGTGCACTCCCTCTCACTCCACCCCACCGGTTTTGTTCCTCTCAGAAGCTGAAGGCTTTCGATTACCTCGTGCCTGTGCATCATGCCATGCTGCACCCGCTACAAATATTGTTCCACGGGAAGTCATTGTCTGAGCGGGTTCCCCTCCCCCTCCCCCGACTCAGCGTTTTACGTTCAGCTTAAATCCCCCCCCCCCCCCGCACCTACCCCGGCCCCGCCGCGCGCTCGCCGTCGTCACCGCCGTCTGTCCGGCAGCGAACCCCGGCGAGTGGGAGACAGGCTTCCTGGACGCCGGCTCGTTCTCGGAGGTGATGCGCGGCTGGGCAGAGACGGTGGTGTGCGGCCGCGGCCGGCTCGGCGGCCTGCCTGTCGGCGTCATCGCGGTCGAGACGCGAACCGTCGAGCTCACGCTGCCGGCTGATCCGGCCAACCTTGACTCTGAGGCCAAGGTGAGGCCGGAGGGCGGCGGGCGGCCGGCTCCAGAGGCCGGGGAGCAAGGTGAGGCCGGAGGGCGGCGGGCGGTCGGCATTGGAGGCCGGAGGGCGGCGAGCGGCCGGCTCCAGAGGCCGGGGAGCAAGGTGAGGCCGGAGGGTGGCGGGCGGGCGGCTCCGGAGGCCGGAGGGTGGCGGGCGTTCGGCTCCGGAGGCCGGGGAGCAAGGTGAGGCCGGAGGGGGGCGGGCGGTCGGCTCCGGAGGCCGGAGGGCGGCGGGCGGCCGGCTCCGGAGGCCGGGGAGCAGGGTGAGGCCGGAGGGCGGCGGGCGGCCGGCTCCAGAGGGTGGGAGCAAAGCGAGGGCGGAGGGTGGCGGGCGGCCGGCTCCGGAGGCCGGGGAGCGAGTGATGGCCGTGTGCAGCTGCGGCCGGCCACGACAGCTGCTAGGCTCTGGAGTCAGCGGCGTTGATGACTAAGGTGGCGGTGAGGACAGGTTAGCGGACGGGGCGTGTTAAGAGGTCGGTGGAGGGGCCGAGCGTGCGAGGTTGGGCCTGGAGCCGGCGTAGTTTACTGTACCGAGGCCAGGGTGAGCAGCTCGGGTCGGGAAGACCGTCTGGGTGGTTTCCTTTGGCAGGTAGGCAACGGCTGTTTGGAATCCCGTTTTCGGGGGCGATAGGGTCTTGACTTCGTCACGGATTTATCGTCACCGGTGTTGATAATACCATCGGATCAGCGATGGCTGCGACCACAGTCCGCGCTGTGTGCAACATTACTCGCCGTATACCGCTGGTGCCGGGCTGCTTATTCGTGTCAACGGCGACACCGATCTGACGCGAGTGTGCTGGCCGCAGAAAATCGCTCAGGCCGGCCAGGTGTGGTTCCCGGACTCGGCCTACAAGACGGCCCAGGGCATCGAGCTGTTCAGCCGGGAGGAGCTGCCGCTCATCATCTTCGCCAACTGGCGCGGCTTCTCCGGTGGCATGAAGGGTGAGGAGGGGCGGAGCTGGTGCCCGGGCCAGACGCGAGGCGGGAGGACTGACACTCCTGCCACCGTCGGAACAGCGCGTTCGTGTCCTGTACCGCATAGTTGACTGTTCTCGGTAACAGGCGCCCGGCTCTCTCCGTTCATGGGCTGCTCTCCCGAACAGCCAACACTTCCCATGCCTGTCCACCAGCGCCGTCGCACGCGTCCGCCACTCGCGCGCACATACACGACATGAGCCTCGTCTCGCCGCCACCTTCTCCGCGACTCCGCGCCGCCATCGCCTCGAGCGCCGGTCTTCGTCGCCACGGCTGACGGACGTCGGCCGCTCCGCCACAGACATGTACGACCAGGTGCTCAAGTTCGGCGCCATGATCGTGGACGCGCTGCGCGCCTACCGCCAGCCAATCATCGTGTACATCCCACCGTACGGCGAGCTGCGCGGAGGCGCCTGGGTCGTCATCGACGCCGCCATCAACCCACGCTACATGGAGATGATGGCCGACCCGGAGAGCAGGTCAGGGCAGGGCAGGGGTGCGGGACGGACGCGGCCGGCGCGACGGCGCGGACCACCGGCACCCGGTCGGCGCCGGTGCGTGAGCGAGCACGTGTGAAAGACTCAGCAGCTTCAGGTGAACAGACTTCTTCGGCAGCTCTGGGCCGCCTGCTCCTGAGGACTGGCGGGAGCTCTGGGGTGTGCGCCAGCTGTCTGCTCTCGCTGATCCCAGCGCTGTTTGGTTTCCAGATGGAGCTGCAGTGTGTTCTGTGGGTGCTCGGTATGGGCAAGTGTGTGCGTGTGCCTTTTCGGTCCGAAAAATGCCCGCGACCCACCGCTCCTCCGATGCATGGCCGGCGTACGTGTTGTTGCTTCGGGAGAGGTCAGTGCCTGCCCTTCCGCAGAGTCGGTTCGGGCAGCGTCCGTGACCCCTCCCATGCCGCAGGGGCGGCGTGCTGGAGCCGGAAGGCACCGTGGAGATCAAGTTCAAGGCCAAGGACCTGATCAAGTCGATGCGCCGGTTGGACGAGGAGCTGCGCGCCCTACTAGCCGAGCTAAACCAGCCGGAAATATCGGCAGAGCGGCGGCTGGAGCTGGAGCGCCGGCTGGCGGCGCGTGAACAACACCTGCTGCCGGTCTACCACCAGGTGGGGCCGCTCGGGGACGAGCCGGTAACCTGACGCTGGGTGGCTCACTCTGAGGTACCGCCCGGTATGGCGACGTCAGTTACTGCGGGGTACCTCGCCACCCGGGTGGATGACTTCAAGGGCTTCCGCGGAAATAACCGCCACGTGACGTAGCTGAAATAATGCTCCATTGATTGCCACGGCTAAAGTGACCCGAGGTTCTGGTCGGAAGCCCACGTTCAGGTGCCGTGAAGGTATCTCGCATTAGCCCGCTGACCTTGTAGTTATTGAGCTTTAAGAGCGCGTTAACAAGTTGTCGCGGCACGAAAGCTCGCCTGTTAGCCGTTTGTTCACTGGTATATGCTGTGAACGATGCCGAGCATCAGGTGTCCAGCTGACACACCGTCAGTCCACCGTTTATTCGTCACCAGTGGCGTTCAGACACTTACAGGGGCTGATTGTCCCACCAGTTGGGATTATCCCACCAGGCTGTTGTCTGATACCAGCACATCATGTCCGTGACGCTACAGCGACCAACTTCACCCCCGTTCTGATCTTCGTTGGCGAGTGTTTCAAGGTGGCAGCTCATTTTGCTGCCGTGACCTTTCTCCGTACGATGCCGTCAGGAAATGATCCATTTCGCCGACCTGACCTGTTCCGATCTGACCCCTTCCGTGCGTGCCCATCAGGTGGCGATCCAGTTCGCTGACCTGCACGACACGCCGGTGCGGATGCTGGAGAAGGGCGTGATCCAGGAGCTGGTGCCGTGGGGCGAGTCGCGCCGCCTGCTCTACTGGCGCCTGCAGCGGCGCCTGCTCAGCCTGCAGGCGTGCCGCCTGGTGGAGCGCGTGCAGCCCACCGCCCGCCACCAGCACGTGCTCACCAAGCTGCAGCGGTGGTTTGTCGAAGACAAGGGAACCATGCAGGTGCGGCGTCGCACGCCAGCGAGGCCGAGCCGGGCCGGTGTGAGAGCGGGCCACGAGGGGAGAGGGGGGGGGGGGGGGGGCGTTCCCAGCAGGGATGCCGATAGGTGACGTGTTCGGAGATAGGTGCATTGATGATGGGAATCGCGCGATTTGAAGCCGTGTCTGCCGGCGGACTCCTCTCCGCGGCTCGAAACTCGTGTGTCTTGTTTCAACTGCGAACGGCTGTGGGGCATGCCGCTGGTGGCCGGCGCGCCGCTGCCGCGCTCGACTGACTCGGCCGACCCGCCGCCGCTCCAGAGCTACCAGTGGGACGACGACCAGGTGGTGACCGCCTGGCTGGCAGCCCAGATGGATCCCGACAACACCTCGCACTCGGTGGTGCTCGACAACATCCGCTGTCTGGAGCGCGAGGCGGCCATGGCGCGCGTGCGGCACACCATCCAGGTGAGGGCGGCTGACAGCTGGCGCGCCGCCTGCGCGGTGAGCGGCGGAGCGCTCGACGCGCGCGACTGGACGGCGCCGGCGGCCAGCGTCGGCCTCATCGCATCGCAGGCAAGGTCGCTGCGAGCGGTGGCCAGACGCGGCCCTTGGAGCTTGGATTGGCCGGGCCGGGATGAGATCAGTTCATGACGGTGCGCCGGCGAAGTTTATGCGCCTCGATGTTTGTGTGACAGTTAACAGTCGCAGTGTGTGATAGATGGCGCCAATCTGATGCGAGGACGTCGGCCGCTTCCTGTCGAGCGCTCTGTCGTCGCCCTGTGTCCGGCAGAGCGGTCGTCTCGGGAGGCCTCTGGGGTGAGGTGTGCTGGTCACGGCGGCAGTGGGCCAGCATTGGGGCTCGCTGGGGCCGCGCGCGTGGGCCGAGCCGTACCTGACACCGGGCGCGGTCCGTCCTCAGGCGCATCCGGACATCTCTTCCGAGACGGTGATGCACCTGCTCCACCACCTGTCCAAGGCGCAGCGGAGCGAGGTGGCCAAGGCGCTGGCCAGCCTGGAGGCGTCGGCGCCCGTCTCCGCGGCCAGCTCCAGCGCGGGCCTGACCCCGCAACGGAGCGGCGACGAGCCCGACAACGACACCGGCACCGGCTCCGATTGACCACTGCCGGTGTCGTGCGCAACCGCCAGTTGTGTTTGGTACCACTAGATGGCACGGGGAGCGGAGACCTGCCTGGCGGCGGGCGGGGTAGAGATGGCTAGGTGCGGACGTAATCCATCACGTGGGGCCATGTGGACCGCCGGCACAACCCATGAGCGCCAGGTGTTTGTCGCGTTCGTCTTATGATGGCCTGATTATGTGGTTTATGCTATCTGGTATGTTCATTAAATGGATTGTTTGTTTTAAATCGTGCCGTAGCATCTCTACTGGTTTGGGGGCAGTTGTCGCCAACTGTAAGTCGGACCAATACCAGTTACCACCAAAGCTATGCAATGTCTTAGGTCAGAGTGTTTTCTATAGACCAATAGGTGTGTCTGAAAGCATCACTCAGCGCTGTACTCTGTTCCACTAGCCGTGTCGGGGTGTCGTACTCAGTGTAGTCTGGACTGGCCAGTCGCGTTGAACGCTGCTCTGCCAGTCGACAGCCGGTAGTCCAATGAAATCTGTTGTCTTTGATTTATGGGTGGGTGGCGCGTCGCGTTCGGATGCTCTACCTCAGTTCCGGCTCATGCCCGTGCTGGCGGGCGGGGCACCTCCCAAACGGACTCTCACCGTGCGCGCGCTGGCGGGAGAGCGGCGCTGGCGGGGCGGGGGAGCTTGTCGAAAGCTCCGCCCGCCCGGCCGCGTCATGGCGGCTCGTTTGGCGCGGCCGGCGGATGCCCGGACAGAGCAGGGGGATCAGCAGGCACAGGAGGCAAAGGGACTCACTGGTGGGAGGCACCACTCCTGGCCACGGTGAGCGCTCCACTGTAGGGGGGGGGGGAATCCATGGAGCACAGCTGCCCTCACCTGTCACCGCTACCTTCACCTGTCACCGCTGCCCTCACCTGTCACCGCTACCTTCACCTGTCACCGCTGCCCTCACCTGTCACCGCCGCCCTCACCTGTCACCACTGCCCTCACTTGTCACTGTTACCCTGGCCTGTCACCGCCGCTCGTCCGTGCACCCAGCTGAGCCTCACCTGTCGGGCGGCCGAGCCTCCTGCCGTGATAGACGGCCGCGGCGGCTCCCTACAGAGCGGGAAGCCGTCTCGGGACTGGATCCGACCTCGTGGCCCCTTGTTCAGACGGTGCTCCTGTCAGGATGCCCGGGAGGGGTGACGGGTGGGTCCGGTCGCGATCCGGAGCCCGTTGTGACCCGGAGCCCGGCGTGACCCGGTTATGACCCGGTCATGAGCCGGAGTCCGCCACGGGCGTCAGCCGGTTGGGACCATGCCGATCGGCGCTCGGTCCCACGCTACTCGACGGATATGGCAGCACCAGGGCAAGGCTATGGCAGGGGGGGGGGGACTGCCGTCGCGGAGTACCATATTTTTGTAGTCGTGAACTGCTGGATTCGTGGTGTGGGTCATGTCGAGGTGCACAATATGCGTGGACGTGCTACGCTTGGCTTGGGACGATGGGCCAATAAATGGTGTATGCGGTGTGCCTACCGCGTGTTTACTCCGGATCTCGGCTTTTGATTGGCGCTTCGCTTCTGAAGAATAATGTGACAGGAGACTTGATGAGTCTCTTCAGCATGGTTAGGACACCGAGTCAAATGCTGTGTAATATGCGTGCAATGTCGTGCACGCTCTGGCTATACCCGCTCCACGTCTCCCAGCCATGCACGCGCTGGCTATGCTCACCTCACGTCTCCCGCACTGGCTATGCTCACCCCACGTCTCCCAGGCGTGCACGCACTGGCCATGCCCACCCCACGTCTCCCAGCCATGCGCGCGCCGGCTATACCCACCCCATGTCTCCCAGCCATGCACGCACCGGCTATACCCACCCCACGTCTCCCAGCCATGCACTCACTGGCGATACCTGACGCACGTCTCCCAGTCATGCACGCACTGCCTATGCTCGCCCCACGTCTCCCAGCCATGCACGCACTGGCTATACCTATCCCACGTCTCCCAGTCATGCACGCACTGCCCATGCCCACCCCACGTCTCGCAGTCATGCACGCTCTGGCCATGCCCACCCCACGTCTCCCAGTCATGCACGCACTGGCTATACCTATCCCACGTCTCCCAGTCATGCACGCACTGGCCATGCCCACCCCACGTCTCCCAGTCATGCACGCACTGGCCATGCCCACCCCACGTCTCCCAGTCATGCACGCACTGGCTATACCCACCCCACATCTCAGCCATGCACGCACCGGCTATACCCACCCCACGTCTCCCAGAACCTAGCGTGTGTCTTGATAGGTAAGCGGAGAGCGGTCTAGGGAAGCAGTTGTCATCTTCACGGGGTTATGTCAGTGAACAGACTGGAGATGTTTGTCTCATGGAAGACGGCATGCTCGATCCTGCTCACCAGTGGTCGGATCTCCCAAGAGCTTCCACCGTTGTGACTAGGATGTACGCACAAGATGCGTGAATGGACGCCTCAGAAAATAAAGTGCTCAGACCGATTTCTATGCCGATTCCCTCTATGCATCGCGATGAAATTGATGTACAGTATTCTTGGAAGGTAAGAGCACCATCGCGCCGACGAATCCCTCCCCCCTTCCTCCCTGCCCGCTTTGCCTACGACCCAAAAGACACTGAATCAACGTGTGCCATTGCTATCACATTTAGACACGCTGGGAAGGCGAAAAAAAACGTGTTGAACGAGGGAAAGCCTCGCCTTGTCTAGTCATTGGGACTTCACGACGCACTCAACTTCTACGACTGTGTGACGCTCTACGACGCTCAGCGGGTGCCGGCAGTGTAGTGGCCAAGAGGTACGGGGCTCGATTCCTTGCGGTGCCCGCCCTCTCTGCCATGGTCAGAGGCAGGCGACGCCACATAGCCTCAGCAGCTGAGTGCGTCACGAAGCCCCAATGACGCATACGACGCTCAGCCCGTGGTCACCTCATGTAGGTGGGCTTTTGAAAAATGCTCGAGACCTGATGTTGGAGGTCCTGGACGAGGTGACCTAATCATAATACGCTTCAGCACGTGAGCAGTGCGGCATTTCTGCTTCTATTAGTTTCGCAGGGCCTACTTCCAATCCGTGCGAAGTGACAGAATCGTCACGTGTGAAGTTAGCGGCAGTTCAGCATTCATGTTCAGCAGAAATTGTCTTTCCCCCGCTTTTAACGAAGCTTCGTTAAAGTACCAATGATACTTACCAATGATAGCCCAATGTACCAGTGATAGCCCGAGGTGTGCCGACACGTGACGTAAAGCCATTTTGTGGGGCACCGGCCGGTGCGATCTCCAGATGTCAAAAAGATCAACGGTTAAATGTTAACAATCATCATGCATGCATTAAGCCATCCGACCGCAAGGTTAGCAGATAACAAAAAAAACAAAAACAAAACAGGCCAAAAACGCACAGACCCATCGACATGGCTGATTTTCTTAAAACTAATTAATTTTTCGCAAAATGCACTTCATACGCATCGCGGCTAACGAGGACATCTCTTTTCTTTTTTTCTTTTTCTTTTTTTACACTTTTCTCGGGACATCAGAGACAGCTCTCTAGTGCTCATCGGATTCCAGATCGATATTCGACGTCGACAAATGTAACACTTGATGTTGGATAAAATTATGGTTTTCGCGTGACCTGATATGACTTCAACCTTGGCTCGGTCGCATCACTTCCCTCACCTTGAAGCTTTGATGTAATTGGTGTACACATTTGAGCATAAGAGGCTTAGATCGGTAGCAACGTGCTTTTTTAGCCTGCTTATCGTTTAGCTAGTTTACCTTGCTTATTGTCTCTTTAGGGCATAAGCAGTCCTCAGGCAAAACCCCAGCTGCAGAAGCAGTCCAGCTTTGGAAACAAAAAATACACGATAATACGTGGTGAAAATGTATGGTGGATGAGATGTCATTACACTTAGCTGGACTCAATTTCAGTCCCCAGCGTTTGGACTATAAACAAAGGCGATCCTAACCCGCCTGAAGTGTAAGACAATCTGCTACGTCGTCGATTCGGCGATAAATTTTCACATCATCGGCGTACATAGGGTACTCACATTCAGTTTGGTCGAGAACATCAGCCAGAAAGCAGGCGAACAACAACGGTCTCTGGATGCTGCCTGCCGGGACACCAGATCGCACTGGTCTCCAGTCAGACTGCTTGCCGTTCAGCACTACGCGTTGTGAACGCTTGCTTAAGCACGACTCCAGCCAGCTGCGAGAATGGCGAAGCTTTTGAAGCGGAAGAAGGCGATTGACGTGAAGGCTGGTGAGTGCTGAAGAACAATCGGCGTAAATTGCATCTACTTGTTTGCCTTTTGAGATAGGCGTCAATCATCGTCCAAGAAAGCATGAAAGGAGTGTGACGCAGGAACTCTTCGGTGGAATTCCTGCTGGAATGAGAGGAGGGCGGCAGACAAACCTGTAATAGGCTTTCGCTCACAATTTGCTCCAATACTTTTGAGCAGATAGGAGGCAGACACAGACCTGTAATTTCAGGCAGCTTTTTGCGCCCTTCTTGTGCATCGGTAGCACATTTGCTAGCTTCTTCATGACAGGGAAGACGCCAGAGTTTGGAGAAAGTTTGAACAGCATTCCTAACGGAACAGCAGGCTCCTCTGCACACTCCCTGATAATCTTAGCACTGAGCCCGTCGAGGCAGCAGGCCTTGCGTGCACTGCGATCGAGGAGCAGTCGGCTATATAACCATGCGGTACAGTAAACCTGTCCAGTCCAGGCGCGGCGAGCAATGGTGGGTCAGACAGTATACCGGCGTTAGAGCCACAGAACTTACAAGCAAAAGATATTCAGACAGTTGGCACGTTCCCATCACTCATATATGCGCTGCTGACTTCCAGGACTTAACAAAGGACCAATAGCATTTCGGGTTGTCCTTAAAGTCTCACGCTAGGCCCAACAAATACCCGCGAATTTAAACATCAACTCCAGTTTTGAGGTCACCTCTGGCAGTACAGCGTCCAGCAGTATTTTCGCCGGTCGGAAACGCTTTCTTACGTCTGTGAGCCATATTCTTTTCACGCAGTAAGTCTCGAACGGACCGGTCAAACCGCGGAGGAAATTTCTCTCGGAGCCCAAAGACAGGTATGAAGTCTGCGGTGGCGGCGAACACAGGATCATAGAACAGGGGGAGAGCACCACCAACATTTAAATCATTCAAAATACGCCAATGAATGAGCGCGAGAGCAGTGTACAGACCGTCGAAATCTGCCTGCGTGTAATTGATAGCCTTAGATCGGGAGGCACGGGTGAGCCGGCCACCATTTTACAGATGACTGAGACATTACCATACGGTGGTCTGAGTTGAATATACCGTCGCCGACCTCAGATACAGCAGCTCCGCCATAGGAGATGGCGAGGTCCAGGATATTCTCCCCGTGCGTCGATGACGTTACAGATTGCACCGCTTCGCACTGAGCGACAGAGCCGAGGAATTTGACGGCTCTGACGGTGCGCCTGAGTAGAGCAGGTTCGTCGCCATCACCCAGCCACCAAATCTCAGGCAAGTTCAAGTCGTCCACAGCGAGTAACGGCAGATTGGCGGAGCGGATGTTCTGGAAGAAGGTAGCGATCGGATTCACATTACGGCCAGCGTCTGGCGGACGGTAGCAGACAGCCATGATGACAGGCTAGATGGTCCTCAAATGGACGTTAGCACCTCACCCTAGCACCTTACCTCTACTATTATCATTCTACATCATGCGCTGCCATTGTGTGCAGCAAATATCTGTGCTGGTTTCTGTAACTTTGAAAAGCTACAGGTTTTTTATGCTCCGCACAAACCCGATAATTTTTACACGTTATTTAGGATGTTTCGCATTTTTGCGATTGTAACGAAAATTGAAGGGGCTGGGATTTTCCAGATCATGTGGATCAATGTCAAATAAGCCTGAAAAGATGTCATTTACATTTATTTTTGCAGGCTCAACCTGCAATATGATATCAATTTTGATATCAATTTTGTATGATATCAATTTTATATGATATGTATATGATATCCGACCTAATATGATATCAATTTTGCTTAGGTAGCCTTACTTTATTCCTCTCGAAACTTTAATGACATTTCAGTGTACATCTGAATAAAAGACGCTTAGATCGGTTTCAACATATCAGTTTACCCTGCTTATCCGGCATCGTGTTTTATATTTGTCCATGTAAAATATCCATCTGGTATTCTGTGACCTCTAGAGCACACACTATAAAGTATTACGCGAAAAGCTGATCATTTGTAAGACAATCAGCAATATGTTTCGACCTATTTGGGTAAGAACTATTTTGAACGCGTTCTGGAATCTGCGTAACATTCCAGATCGGGTGGTATATCACGTGTACTTGATGTCATTTAACGCTTAACTTTCGACCTCTGAAGGTCAAGCCGCTCGATGCCCCACAAAAAGCTTTCACATCAGGTGCCAGCACACATTAGGCTATCGTTTGTAAAGTGTCGTTACAATCGACGTGGTGGGCAACAGCCACCGAGCGTGAATATGCAACTTAACGCGCGTGAAATCATTTAGACGGCGTCTCTCTTCGTCCAAGAAAATAAAGGTTAAACCGGCCGGGGTTTTTCGAAAAACGAAAAGGTTTTGACTTCTATCGAAGCAACGTCACTGCTTCACCTAGTAATTTATTTTCTGTGGACTGAGAGTCAACGGTGTGGATTTTTACAATTACAATGACAAGTTGTTATTTTCCATGCTCGTTATAGCTTTTCTGATTTTAAGCTCAACAGTGGGTTGAGTTGAAACGCATCAGTCCCATGAAAATTAGGCTGGGGCATAGGAGAGATTGGGTGTATTGCGCCGCCCTGATCCTGGTTGATTATACCCACATGCATTCCCTGTAAACGCAGCGAATAGTTCAGTCGTCTCATATTAAACACCAAATTGTCGTCACCAAAATTTTCGTTTTCTGGTGATGGCGCGCGGAGAATTGGGGTGAACTGCGTGGCCCATGCCATTTTTAAAAATAAGCATATCCTCGATTATCTCGCCTATTTTATTGAGCTAGCTGTAATGTTCAGCCACAGGCACAGGGTTGTGAGGGCATTTTTTGAACAAAGACAAGTTTTTTGCCATATTGAGACAAAACTTTCCCCAAAGACCGACAAGGTTCTGCCCGGCTCCCACGATGCCTTTCGCAGGCATCATAATTTGAATTGTGTCCGTGGCAAATACACCAGGGGAGCACAATTAGCGAAAAGAGGCAGGACTGAATGTGACTGATGGCAATACAACTTGCAATGCATTCAGGTATTGAGGCAAAGCCGGCTTTGGGTTCGGCTGCGCCTTCGTGAAACCGTGGCGTTCTCCCCCTGCGTTCGGATTTCGATTCGACTCTAACCGTTTTCCATGGCTGTTTTCGGCTTCGGCTCCGGCTTTGCGCCACTTTAACGGCCAGATTCAGCTTCATCTTGAGCTTTAACGGCCAGATTCAGCTTCGTCTTCGGCTTTAACAGCCAAATTCAGCTTTGTCTTCGGCTTTAACGGCCCGGTTCAGCTTGGTCTCCGGCTTCAAGGGATTTTTGGAATTAGGGCTGCGGCTTCGATTCCATATGGTTTTGAACTGCTGGTTTCACCTTTGCCACGTATATATTTTGCCATTGTTTCGATTTCACTTCACAAAAACGTCTTGCCCCTTCCGTCACGTCAACATGCCACACAGATGCTTGAGGCTGTGGCCTATGCTTGACTGAAGGCCATACATTAGCAGGTCATTGTTACGAGCAATCAACACCCGAAGACAGCTTGAGAGCCTACTATCCGAAGCTTCGTGTACAATATTCTCAATTTTCATTTGTTTGGGTGAGTCACTGCGTCCCCCCCCCCATTCGAAATACCCAATCTGGGCCCCAACGGCGAGCTTAATCCCCTCCCAACCTTTTGAGCCCAAGTACATGTAGGGCACTACAAGTAAAAGCTTGAAAGTACATGAAATTTGAAGAAGGCTTCTACTTATTATTCCACCGGTAAAAGGACTAAAAAAGAGAGAAAAACTGCGATGCCACGCCCAGTTCAAGACATCTAACTGAGTTAGCATGGGCGTAGGAACAGGGGACCAGGAGGCCATGCCCCCCCTCCACTTTTCAAAGTGGGGGGCCAGCAATGTTAACCGGCCTGCACTTTTCAGATTAAGGTTGCATTTGGCTTACTTTTGCACTGCATTAAACATGCATGCCGATTTACCTAGTTCACCAGCCATCTCCCTTAACATGCGTCACCTTTTTCGTTTGCTCATTGGCCATCACTTAGTGTTACAGCCGCAAGGCCGGCGCCGCACGGGCTGGAGGCTGCAACGCCGGGCGTCGAGGCTGTTATAGCTATGACTTGCGAGCACGCATGTTCAACACCATATCACGTAGTTTTCTTACCAGTAATCAGCTCTGACAGGATGTTGAGCATTATAAGACTAACATGGGCTAGCCATGTTAATGCAAATTATGAACCCCATTTTATCTGCAATTTACAGTCAGGTACAACTCAATATCTCTGAAGAACACAGAAAACGTGAAACTGGAGTCTATGTGAAAACTATCGGACTGCCTGCGGTGATCAGGGATGCTGTTGCGTCAATGAGGGTCCCTGTGCTGATCCGAGGCTAACTGTGCGGATCAGAAGGCTTCCCGTGTCAAGGATGGGAACAATGTGATATGATATATCCTTCTAATGACCTCCAGATGGACCAAGAGATCGCCCCGTGCCACCAGAATGATAGCCAGAAGACACTTCGCGATGGGACGGAATGGCCCTTCAGCCCTTGACCAGAAACGGTAATGTACCCCTGGTGTTCTACTCAAGAGGCCCCTTGCCTGGAAGAGATTAAGGGGTCTCATGATTGTTAAGTAGAGCGGGGCTCTCATTATTGTTGAAAAGCACGGGTCGAAAATATTTTTTTTTAAAAACCAGCAAGGTCATACCATGTTTTCCGGGGAACGTCCATTTCTTTCAAAATGTATTGTGGAAACAAATTACATCAAAAGGCTTGAGCGTGCTCGCCCGTAACCTCGAGAGCAAGGACAAAGATGGTCTGGGTTGCAACTTCCGTAAATTTCGGCCACTGTAAGTGCCACCAGACGGCGGATGCCGCGTTAATCTGTCCTCTGGACAGATAAATAGCTGCGGAAACACGAGAAATAGAGACTTTACATTCACTCTTCCAGTTCAACCACCAGATTCCAGTCCCACTTCGCAGTGCTTTAGGGGCCAGTCCGTTCTTTTCACCAATCTAAAAATTGCACGCGTGAAATATGCCTTCAGACTGTCTTCTTAAGACAATATCTGATGCCATGAAGCGTCCAAGGATACTTTCTCAGAAGCGTCGTCATTTTTGTCCACCCGTTGGCCACAACTTAATATTAGCTGCTAGACCGACGCTGCGCGGCCTACGGAGGGTCGACGCTTGTTTTTCTAAGATTTTCGAGTGCGCATGCTCAAAATTACTCTACATAACTTTTATAACTAATTGATTTAAGTATTTAAAGGTAATCATTTTAAAAGCGTCATCCTTTTCGTCCACCGGTGGGCCACAGCTAAATGTTACCTACTGGGCTAGCGCTCCGCTGACTACGGAGACTGCAACACCTGGTGTCGAGGTTTTTGTCGCTAAGATTTGCGAGCGAGCGTGTTAAAAAAAAAAAAAACGCTACGTGAATTGTATCACTAATGGATTCTGACTGAATCATGGTGAACATTTTCAGACAAACATGGCTCGGCCATGTTAATACACATTGTTGCCCTCTCAATTTGCAATCAAATTTTCGTCTTCAAATTTGGATCAAACATATCGATTTACAATCTACCTTCGCGATGTCCTCAATGTCTGTAGAACCCAGATACAAAATTGACAAAGCTTCTGAATTCCATCGGTTTAGAAACAGTCAGCTAACCATTGTAAATTAAGAGCGGCGGTGATTTTTTCCATGCAGTCGTTCAGCGCCTGATTTCTGCGGCCTATTGACCTCAAAATGCAAACAGAATTGAGCTCACGGTAACTCCCGGTTTCTGTTCTGGTTACAAGGTAAAAATAACAATAAAACGAAGAAAACGGTGTCACTTGTCAACAAGTAAGCCATATCCGGGGATTTTTTTTTGGGGGGGGGGTGGTGGTCAACATAAGATGGGCTTTTGTCAACCCTGTGTTCCCCCTTGGCAAGGCTCTGGCTACACCCCTGCCTACACACAAAAGCAGATCAAGTCGCGTACGTTGCATGATGGGCAATGAAGGAAAAATACTGTTGCAGGTGTCCGGCGCATGTCTCATACACCATGTAGAAGTAACACTGATCCAAAAGTATGCAACAAAGTAGCCACACGATCAGCTCGCAGTCAGTCATGCGGAAGACATCCAGGCCAGGGCAGCGACCACCGTCGGCGGACAGGAGCGGGGCTCAGATAAGGAACATATGGCAGATGGGCTTTGTTATGTGGCTTGATTCTTGAAAGAGAATGTCCAGTTTTATGGATTTTGTCACATTGTTTCTAGTAGTTTCAATCTCCCGAATTTCTTTCTGCATAAAACGCTGCGACAAGCCGTATTTCTTGAAAAGCAGCCAGCGAAATGAAGGTGCGTGAAAAACCTGGTGCACTGTGAACCATCGACCCACTTTCAAAATTCCCACCAGCCCATATCCATGTCGTATTTTGGAATTTACACTGTGGAGGCAAATGCTTTCTTAATGACCCAAAATACCTACCCACTTGTGGAATTTCGTCTCCCGGGAAAGACCATGTCAAAATGGACGAAAATCTAGGGAAGCTGGATAGCCTTATTTTCCAAATGATGAGTCGAAAAGGCAAGGTTGTGCACAAGTGATAAACAGCTTTAGATGCATATCTAGCAAAGCAGCTATGACATTTGAAAAAGGCGATAAAGGCCTCCATCCCTACCCCCCCCCCCCCCCCCTCCTCCTGGTCATCGGGCTCGCTTTCCAGAAAAAGTTCCTGAAGTACACCGTGAGCTTGCCACACCCCCAGTTTTTGAAACGCTTCTACGCCTATGTGAGCTATTCACACTTTTAAAGCTCTGTGGTCGTGCCGTGTTTACTTAAGCTTTTTATTCTGCTTTTCCTGCATGCTGCATGTTCTTAACTATACGATTTATATCTATTATTGACTATGGTCTAGTTTTGTTCCATTGTAGGAATGTTTTGGCCTTATTCAGCAATGCTTCAAGCTGTACAGACCGCAGCAAGTTGCGTTATTTTGCTGCGATGTCTAATCGGAAATAAACACAAAGTGATATCAAGTTATTAGCGGTCTACATTTAGAGGAATCCTTGAAATATGTTGACCTTCACTTCAACGTGAATATGCGATGAGACAGTTGCAAAAACTGGACGCTCGACACCAGTCAACTAAACCGATAGCGGTAATTGTCCAACACCGACCACCAACACTGGCCGTGCCGGAACACCTTTAGGAGTGATGCGCCTGGATCCCGCCCTGAGGCAATCAGGCGGGATTTTCATGGCAAACACTAAGTCGTGCAATTCAACCCACACTCTGCTCCAGCAGCCGTACAAACCCAGCAATGCCTGAATCCACATAAGCATCGACTCTACGTCGGTTGCCAAAACCTGATTTTGACGGTCGACGCCAAACATAATTATAATGATGCCCAACGACGACCTATTTTGCAGGGACAGAACAGGCAAACCCAATGTTTCCGAAGGGTCTCGAGCCGGCCAGGGCAACGTCTGTTGAACAAGGACAGGGACGTGAACCCGAAAGCCAGCGCCTCTTGCGTTGGTCAATGCCCTTTGACAATGAAAGTAGAGATAAGAGTCTACGATACGAGTCCGCGACACAATGGAAGGCCCTGTTGTCAGTCGCGGCTCCAGTGCCGAACGGAGGGCCTTTCATCCCATTTCACCCACGGGCCTGTTATGCCGAACTGTAGTATTTATGTTGCTTATTGGACCTGCGACGATAAGGGATCTTTTGAATCAATGAAGGCCTCTGCGCCTATTTGGCGAGGGGGCCCCTGTGTCCATCTGGCGCCCACCTGCGTCTCCGGCGTCAGGTAGGCGATCAATATATGATGCATCCCTCTAAAGGTTTCCGTACCGGCCAGGGGATCCCACCCCCCTGTCACCGGCATGGCAGCCGGCAGGCATCCCTCGCTGTAACCGAATGGTCCTGAAGCCCCAGAGCGAGAAATGTAATGTATCTCTCATTGGTCTACGCCCTGGGTCTCCTGCCCGGAAAATGCAAGGGGTTCCTTATCGTTCCATAGAGCGGGTTACAATGAGGTCGCTGATGAAAAACGCAAACACAAACGAGGTGTCCATCCTTGCTCAGGATCAACACGCGGAGCAAATTACATAAAGCAGTTTTGGGCATGCGTGCTCACAATCCTAGGAGCAAGAACACGAGTGGCCGGGGTTACAGCTTCCATGAGGCCAAGCGGCGTGGGCCACTGCAAATAACACCGGGCGGTGGGCGCATGGCGGCCGAGAACAGCCATCGCGAAATAAGGCTGGCAAAAGTTGTTCTAAAATCAATTCGTACCGATCAGAAATCGGATTGTGGTGTGTGCTCAACTTACAAAATTTTCAGTTTGTCCTCTGAACAGACAAACAGCGACAGCAACGTGAGCATAAATAATTATACCTTTACTTGTCTATTCCTACCATCAAATTCTAGCACCGGTTCGCTGTGCTGTGAAAGGTAATCCGTTTCTATTATAAATATAAAATTGCACGGGTGAAACATACCCCAGAACACCTTCTAAGCGTTCCAGTTGACCTTCTGAAGCATTCAAAGGTACTTTCTTCAGAGACGTTGCCGTTTTCGCCCGCCAGTTGGTCGCTGCCTAGTGTTAGACGCGGGACCGACGCCGCGGCGAGATCAGGAGAATGCAACGACGGCCGTCTTAAGTTTTTGTTTTAAGACTTGCGAGCGCACATGGCCAAAACTGGGTTATGATATTCTTCCACTACTCGATTCTGAACAAAGGTTAGCACTCTAGGTTAGAGTGACAAAGAGTCACTCAGGACAGAGAACAAAGGTTAGAACTACGCTCACGATGTCTCTGAACAACTCAGAAAAAAATCCTGCACAGCCCCTGAGTGCTATCAGCTTGGCAAGAGTCCACTTAAAATTGAAAAACAAATAGCACCGGCGTGTTTCCTTCAGTTTATTAACATCAGAATACAAACAGAATGATAACTATCGGTACCTCCTGGCCTTTAAAGCAGGGCTTTTCTCGAACTCAAGTAGGCCATATATCCAGTGACTTCTTTTTTGAGTGGTGGCCTTTCACCAGGCATGGGAGTGGGGGGGGGGGGGTGGAGCCTTGCTCAACCCAGTGTCCCCCCCCCCCCCCAATTATCAAGACTGGCCGCGCGCGGATAAGCCCATTGAGCACCGAGTATGCGTGCGTATCGTCGCATGGTAGCTGGAAAGCTAGCTCAACTAGCAACGCTGTTACAATCAACCTGCGTTACGCGTGACATTTATATTATTTCTTATTGATCATCAAATGATAATGATTTATTTTTCCCACGTTTGAAGTAAAATGAGCGAGGGTTTCTTTCACTTCAGATGCGCAACAGCTTAGAACAGTGTCCCCTAGATGTATAGATTATTTGCAATTCGTGCTTATTGAAATGTGCGGGGAAAATGATTTTCCACAGGAGGACATCTGCCGAAGCGTATTTGCGGAAAAAGTTTAATAACATGTCCGTAAGTGATACTCGGAATTAGCATTAGCAAAAATTGACACAAATTTGCCGAATACTGGCATGCAATAGCGTAGGCAAGGGACACACGGGCACGTGCCCCCTCCCCCTTAGGCTCTGAAGGGCCCGAAGGCCCCTCGGGACGTGCGATGATGGGCCTCATTTACGGATCCAGGGGTCTGAAGGGCCGATCGGAGGTCGTATTCAGGGGCCCGCAGGGCCGGACTATTCAAAGCCAGCCAGAAGGACCTGCGCGCTGATCAGGGTTTCCTTCAGTCGATAAGGGCCCCATATGTCGGTCAGTCACCACCAATAACGCACAGTCGGCTCCGTGCTGGCATGGGCCTGAGGGCCCATTCCTCAAGCAGTGACAAAGCAGGAAACAGCGATTTACATCGGTCGGGGTCCCAACGTCTGTCAGGATGCCATAGGGAGTCCTGTGTGAGCAAGGGGCCGGAATTGGCAAGAGGCAGTGTTCGAGAAGGCCCGAAGAGCCTGAAGAGCCCAAAGGGACCGACGATCAAAAGTCCGATTAGAGAGCTTAAGGACACGAAGGGCTGATCGGAATCTTATTCAGGGACACCCTCTTGCGGAGTCGGGCTCTCAAATCACAGTCAGAGCGTTTTTTTTTGTGCCGATCGGGGACCACCCGAGTCAATATGGACCTATATGTTGATCAGGCACCACCAGTGCCGCACAGTCGGCTCAGTGTCGGGAAGGGCCTGAGGGCCCACTACCCAATCAGCTACAAAGCTAAGACAAGCGATTTACATGAGCTGGAATATGTTGATCAGGCACCACCAGTGCCGCACAGTCGGCTCAGTGTCGTGAAGGGCCTGAGGGCCCACTACCCAATCAGCTACAAAGCTAAGACAAGCGATTTACATGAGCTGGAATCCTGTATCTGTCAGAGGCCAAAGTGCCTAGCAGAGGGTCCTGTGTTCCCAAGGGGCCCCTAGCCGACCAACGGCAGTGTTCAATGTGGCCCGATGGGCGGCCCGGGCGGCCCACCGGAACTGACGGTCAAGGGCCCGGTCAGATGGCTTAAAGGACCGAAGGACTGGCTGTAGGTCACATAAAGAATGGCAGCCCGTAGGGTCGTGGCCTGAAACATCAGTCCGAGCTTCTCTTGTACCGTTTGAGGACCCCCTGAGACAATGCTTCCATACTGACCCCCTGAGACATTGTTTCCGTTCCGACCCGCTGAGACAATGCGTTGAGTCCGTCCCGTTGGTCAGTTGGTTAGAGCGCTTGTCCTCTCATCCACCCATGTGTTTTTTTTTTTTAACTTTGAGGCTGCCCTCTGGACAAATACACAGTGACAGCAGCACAAAAAGGAGATTCTTCCTTTAGTCTTCCCGCTCCACCACCAGATGCCAGCACAACATTGCGGTGCTGTAAAGACCTATCTGTTCTTATCATCAATCTAAAAATCGCAGCGGTGAAATATTCGCCGGGATTACTTTCTAAATGAACGATCTGATATTGTAAAGGGTTCAAAATTACGTCTCTCAGGTGTGCCATCATTTTCGTTCACCCATTGGCCACGGCTTAATATCAACCATACAGTCAACGCCGCGCGGATTAGGGAGACTGCAACGCATGCCATCGGGGTATTTGTTGCAAAGATTTGCGAGCGCGCATGTTTAAAACTGCGTTACATAATTCTTACCAATGATCGATTCTGCCTGAATGCTGAACGTACCCAGAAAAAGCATGGCTTGGCCATGTTAATGGAAATTGTTGGCCCATTTCGAGTAGCAGCCTACTTTCGTGGGGAGCCTAATATCTCTGTAGAACCCAGAAGAAAACGCTGACGAAGTTTCTGAGTTCTATCGGTTTAGAAAGATTCCACCTGATCATTGTAAAGTGGAGAGCGCCCGCGATTTATTTCATGCAATCATGTATTACATGGTTTCTTCAGCTTCTTGACTATGAAATTTAGGTAAAATTCATCTACTTCTGGCTGCTAGCTTCTTGCTTCTCTTGCAGTTAAAGGGCAAAAATAACGTATATCAGCGACAAACATCCCGTTATTGACAGTTGGGCCATACCCGGTGATCTATTTTGGGGGACCCTTTGACTATCAGGAGCCCTTTCTCAACCCTGGGCGTGCCCCCGACCCTGCCAAGGCTCTGGCTGCGCGCCTGTTGTGTCGGACATCAAACAACGCTCTATGAAAAACTAATTCAAGATCTATGCCTTCTGCCCCATTAATCCTTCGCGTTTCGCAGTTACATAACTGTCAGGTCAGTTTCACTAGCATTTGTTTCAAGCTGCAGCTGAGCATCTATCATAATCCTAGGTCGTTTGTTGTAGAAAGCTGTTGAAAGCTATCAGGCTAAATAGGGTACAAAAATGTTATAGAGCAATTTCCATGCCTCTCGAGAGGAAAGAGCTTAAAATGACGACAAGGAATTATGTGAGCGATGACAGACCTCTTCACGCTTAACATTCCGATTCGGGCGCGTTTGTCATACTTTTGTCTTTCGCCGTACTAGGACCAGTATCAACGCGGGACTTTGTGTGCTTTCGCACTTTATGTCTGATTTATGCAGTCCTTTCAAGCAAGGATATTTAGGTGTCGCGGTCCATCGATGGTTTGCGTACAAATATACTGAATGCGTTCTGAGTTCTCGTGGGCAACAAATGGATCCTGACCCAGGACCGTGACATCCTGGATTTTGTCACGACAGGCCGCCTGAGAACAGCCGCCGTGTCTCGGGATGACACGACGGACAGAGATACGCCATCCAGAGCTCGCCGCTCGCGATGCACCGAGAACGTCGATGACACATTGATGGATGACACAAGCGGCTATTAGATGGATAACACAAGCGGCTCCCCTGGCTCTGCTGCGTAGAGGTGTCGCTGTTGGTACCGGCGGCGCCGCCACCAGCGATGGCAGCGACACTGCTGGTGCTGGCAGCGCTGCCACCAGCGAAGGAAGGTTGACTCGTGTCCCAAAAACATGCGGTGAGTCTCAGCTGACATCCGTTTCAACATCCGCCAGTCCACCAGGCGGTTCGTTCCGCTCTTCACCATGGCGTGGACCAAGTATCGTTGGAAGAGTCGGCCGCAGCGGTGCATAAGGTTAAGGTGCCCCGGTCTGAACCACGCGTGGAGGGCATGATAGTCCTGAGTAGTGACGCCCGCCGGTCTCCTCGGGTCGAGGGACCACCCGGCCGTTGGCGTTGGGGTGCATTACCCCCACAGCGCTGTGGGTCATGTGACCCTTGTAACGCCCGAGTCAGTCCTCGGCCACGGCGCTGCAGCACGAGGCCGTGACAACCGGTCGGTTCCTAAGGCATCAGCACCGCGGTCCCTCTGGCTTGCCGCAGACTGAAGAGGCGCTCATGCTCAGACAACAGCTTGCGCTTTTCACTTAAAAATGCTCTGGTAGCTGTTGTCACTGTTCTCAGGCATGCCCGTGGCCGGTCTCACGCTTTGCATCTATGCGTTGTGCTTGCACAGCATGGCTTGCAGTTGTTGGAAAGCTAGTTGATCTAGGCCGTCTAACCGTGTTGCGCGGGTGTTCAGCTGAATGTCCGGGAAATATATAATACACATATTAATAAAAAAAAAACACTCTGCAGCGCTCCTTTCGAGGGAGGCTGCCTTCCGATCACCTGGCAGACCTCGCCTCGAATAGCGAACGTCGGGCTGCAGCCGGGCCGGCGTCTTTCTAAGTAGCCCATGCTTGCTAACTGGAGCGCCTAGTAGCAAGTACGGATGTGACGTCAAAGTGACTTCACAAAGGACACGTTAGGATGATCAGTTTGTACATGGCTGGAGGTGGAGGTGCGTGGTACGAAGGGCTCACTTTGTCAGCACGGTAGCCGGCTTTCGACGTGTCCCGGCCTCCTATCTGGGCGCTCCGCTGTACCCACAGGCCACGTGGAATGTCTTCCTCGCCAAGCAGTGCTGCGCGAGACACTTGAAAGCTGTCCCGGCTGAGATGCAGTGTTGCGTGGTCCGGCAGCAGACGACGCAGTGCCGACGCTGCTCCCTCAGCCGCTGAGCCTCGGCTAAGTGGCAGGCTACACGGTCCTCTTCTGTGCCGAGCCGTCTGGCCGCCGCCGTCCGCTACCCGTCGTCAGCCTGCCGCTAACCTCTATCCGTGTGGCCTTCTACGACTCTGGCCACCGCCATCCGTTTGGCGTTGTTGGTCTGCCGTTGCCATCTCTCGGTGTGGTTCTCAGTGGCCCTGGCCACCGCCCTCCGTTTGGCATTGGTGGTCTGCCGTTGCCATCTCTCGGTGTGGTTCTCAGTGGCCCTGGCCAACGCCATCCGTTTGGCGTTGTTGCTCTGCCGTTGCCATCTCTCGGTGTGGTTCTCAGCGATCCTGGTCGCCGATATGTCACCGAGCCGAGCAACTAACTCACAATCTTAGGTTTTTGTTGCCGTGTTGGGATGAAGCCTAAGAACAATATCATGCTGCCGTGTAGTACGGCAAGGGGTCTTTGTGTAAAGGTATACTAATGCTGTATGACGAAATGCATAACCGAGTAGGCCTGATGTTGGGTTGTGCAATGTTCACTGCAATATTTTGTCGTGGCCTTCGCCGACATTTTCGGGCAGAACTTCTTTGGCCTCAAGCGTCGGGTGAAAATACACATTTTTCACCGATTTCATTCACCAAGTGAGACATTTCACCACCCCATACTATACGCTGCACACCGCCACCAAGTGGGCACCCAGGATGTAGGCAAGATTGCCACCGGTTTCCCCTCCGCCAACGACCGCCAGCGATATTCTTTGGAGTGTGTGCAGAAGCATGCACCACCTACGGCGCCTGAGATGCAGGCCTCCGTGGTGTTCTGTGAACCAGCTGTCCCCGTATGGTTAGTGTGGACGCCACGCCTATGCTACTGTCCATTGTTCTCTGCATGGACGTGTGCTCTCCCTAGCTTTCAAGCTCTCCGTTGTATTAAGACGTTATTAGCAACTAGTTGTCGCTTGGACCGCGGGTCGGACGTCCCCATGAGGACTTCTTACCAAGTGATTGTGGTGATTTTGTGATTTTGTGAGTGGTTTTGGCTCGTTTTTGTCAGCATTCCGCGCCAAGTAAACAGGCAGTTTACATCGCGTGCAGCATTACTTCAGGTTAAAACTTTTTTTAACGGTAAGGCTGGTGCAGCCATTGAACATCACAAGATGGTTGATGTCGGTTGCTGCGCGTATGCATAAAAAAAATTCTTCGGAACTGGCGCTATTATCGACTGGGGGTGGGTGGGTGACGTGAGCTGAGAATGAGAGGGACGAGAAGGTTTTGAGCAGTCACTGCTTGTTGCCTTTATGCTGAAGACAAATGCTTTTGGAACGGACGCCCCCTTCCTCACCATCTCCGTTGTGACGCATCTGTGCTGACTTTTATGAGGTATGAAAGAGGTTAATATCTAACCTCCACAGTGCACAGCGTAATGGAAAAATAGAAGACTATCCCGATGTTGGAATTGTTCCCGTACCGCTTCGGTATCCGTTAAGCCTTCTCCTTAGTCCTTTATTCATACGCTCTGGGTGGTTCGACACCTAGCCGGTTTTCCGGTAACCCCGACGCTGACGGGGGATCGTTCGCCAAGCGTGAGGGACGCAGTAACCATGCTGGGCTGCCGCTCCGTGGCGACGCCCGGCTCCGGCGCCCGCGGTCGCGTGACCCCGGACGTAGTTTCGTCCTGTGCGTGGCGCGACGCCGGGGCCGTGCCGAGCTGCAGGGAACGCCGTGACGTCCGGCAGTGGCGACGCAGTGGCCGTGCCGAGCTGCAAGTTGCGTGGATAGCGTAGCATCGAACGCAATCCCGCCCTTCCCCGGGCGGGCTCCCCCCCCCCCCCCCCGAGGGGTCGTTGTCGTTGACCGTGCGCGCCTGCCTCGGGACAGGCCGGTCCGGCGGCACTTCCGATGGCGGCCGGTGCGTAGACCTTGAGCGCCGGCTCTCGGGCCGGGCCGGTCCGGCAGCCTGCCTGGTCCGGCGGCTCGGCGGGGGTCGGCCGATCGCTGAGTCGGGCCAGGGCACAGCTCTTATTTCTCGCACCGACACCAATCCTGAAGAGCCTCCCACGAGCCTTTTCTGAAGACACCGTAAGCGCGCAGGCAGAAGGGCCAAAACTGAGACAGAAAAAACGTAACTTTGGGTGCTAGGGAGTGCTGGGGCTTGTCCCAAGGCATCCTTATTCCCCCGCCGTTGGCACACATTGGCAGGGAATCTGCCATCGTAGGGCCCTTGCTTGGCCTGTTCGTCCCCCTGTTCGCACACCCATACTCGTAAGGAATGTAAGGAAAATATCTGCTTTTTCAATATTTGAGGCCATAGCCTGATGTTCGTATGATCCTCCCCGTGCTGTCTACGAACTTCTGGTTCCTTGCGAACCCGAGAGTTGCTTGTGGCTTGAAAACGGGTACCGAGCACCTATCAATTACGCACCTTTCATATGTGAAATTGATTTGCACCACCCTCAAATGTGGAATAAAAGTCCTCCTAGACGTAAAAATTTGAAATAAAACACATTGTTTGATACTAAAGGCTAGATGACCATTTTTACCTTGTTAAAGGGCGTGGGAAAAAATGTGCTACCGTGGGAAAATAGTCAAGTTCACGGATTAGAGCGAATTGTACATGACTGATAGTCTTGCTGTATTTGTACGTGAGGATATCGATATAGTTAATTTTAATTACTCATAAGTGCTTGAGAAACTGTCCTAAACGTACAAATTCTGTTATCTTTTGTCGTGCACCAAGAATGTCGTTATTGATTGTTGTTCCCGTGGGAAATATGCGTGAGAGGAGTGCGGCCAGTTGCGCCGGAGGCGGTTCGAATTGGTACGTTCGGGGACGGCCAAAGTAGCGACTATTGTGGTGTGCTTCCATCGCTGGGATCGTAGAGCTCCAAGTGGCGACCATGGAGACAACCCTCTAGGTACTTTTGCACACGTGATGTTGGTATCGTCGTTTTAAGACATAGGTCTTGTTTTGACAAACGTGCGCCAAAATCGTTCTGTCCTCGATGAATCCACATGTGGTTTGGATAGGTATTAAAGTAAGATGCTTACACACAGGCCCATGCATGTTGACGTATCTGAAGATTTGAGGTGCTTGCTGGGAATGAATACTTTGCCTGATATGTGCCTTGTGCTCCAACTTTTGCACACCTATAGATACATTAATGAGAAAATGGAAGGAATCTTGGTTTTAATGTTTCCTCTTCAGTGAAAATTTAGTCGATTGGTGTCATATGCAAATTTTCAGTGGTTTGGGTAAAAATATAGGTTTTATTGAAATTTGTATCATTTGTAGGCACACCACGCTGTATGGATAGCATGTAAAAATGTCATATGCTTTGGGTTTGCTTATTTTAATGCTATACCTCAGTTTCTTAGTTTTCAACATGTGTAATGCAAAGTGATGCTCATGGAAAGTTGATGGGAAGGCACATTTTTGATTTGAGTCACTGGAGTCAAAACTTATTTCAAGTCTGATGTCACTAGAGGATTCCTGTGCTTTGTTAATCCTGCGCCCTGTCAGACATTCCTTCGATCTATGACTGGATTGTTATCCTTATTTTTGGTTTGCATTATCAAGTTAATGGTTCGCACATTAATTCAACGTGAAACTAATATTTGTACCTGATGTGGTTTTACAAAGAGTTTCACTACAGCTGGCATGGCTGCTCTGTAGCTTGATCTGCAAAATGACTGACCAGAATGTTACCATGCCATATGAAAAAGTGTAGTAAAATCAGCATTGACTGGTCAAACTTGAGGGTGTCAAAGCAAAAGACTGGCTCTTGCTCAGGTATATCTGTTTATGAAAAATAAGGCTGCAATATAGAGTCCAGCTGTATCACGGCACACTGAATTTTGACCAAGTTTTAAGGGCTTTGAGAAATAGCAGCACTTTTAGCTTAGTAGATAGCAAGTTGACAATAGTGTGTGCTTATTGGTATGCTAATCTTTTGAATGTCTTTTCCACTGAAATAACCATGCGAGTATTGCCTGGGAGAAAGTTGGCACAGCAAGGTATGTTCTCATATTTTTAACATCAAAACTATGCATCATACCTAATATATTGAATTATGCCATAATGCCTACCTATATACCATAATACCTATATATTCTACAAGGTACTTTAAACTTGCACAAATCCAGACAAGTAAGACATTACTGCCTTTGGACTTCAAGTTGTGAGCTTTGTGTGACATGTTATGTGTGTGTGTCATTGGGGCTGTACAACGCACCCAGCTGCTAAGGCTATATGGCGTTGCCTGCCTCTCACCCTGGCAGGAAGGGCGGGCACCGCAGGGAATCAAACCCCTACATGTGACATGTTGGTAGCATAGCCAAGAGTGGGGGGACTTTTGTGGTCATGTCTCTCATGGAGGTAGCTGGGCTCTCTGGAAATGAATCCAGGGTTCTAGCACATTTTGGCTGTTTGAGGTATCTGTAGGCTAGGCATCTTAAGCTGCTAAAGGGGGCAAAAATTTGCCAGTAGCAGACTGATGGGTGGGTAGAGGCAGGCTTGCAAGGTGTCAAAGTGACATTATGAGCTTAAAATGGTCTGGCGAATCCAAAGGCAAGATTGCTATGACAACAAAGGTGGCCCTTTAGCTGAAAGGGCAACCTTTGTCCTGGTTGAGTCACCCATCCTTTGCAAAATGCTTGCTATCCTATTGGAAGGTAATACTTATATCTATGGTAGTTTTGTGATCTGCAGCATATATTTCATACCAAGGATATGGGCTGGGTGGGCATATTTCATTCATGTCCTTTATAACCATGCAGAAACAGCTTTTTGACAAATGATCTGCTTATCTTGACGACAGGACATTTTAAACAAAATGTTTTAATATTGTGGTCAAATGAACTTCACAACACACCCAGCTGTTGAGGCTATATGGTGTCACCTGCCTCTCACCCTGGCAGGAAGGGTGGGTTCTGCAGGAAATAAAACCCTATACCTCAGGTTTCCCAGGCCTACAATGGTAAATGCAGACACATTAACTGTCACACTAATACACACTGATCTTTCATAAGTGTTGATAGATTGGGTGTCCTGGTCAGACCAGACTGTGTTTTTAGTCTGTTCCCATGAGATGCAAATCAATATGTCTGTTTCATGTAACTATGCCCTTATTGCAAAAGCACCTAGCTGTGTCCTGCTGGTCCCAGGCTGTTTGCTGGTGGTACTAGTGCTAGCATTGGACCCAAAAATTGTTTAACTGCAATAAGCCACGGATTTGGTTTTCTCTCAAACTGGTGACAGTGCATAGGCAGGGGAGTTGTTTTATGAAATGAGTGGGGGGGGGGGGGGGGGTGAAGGGGGACAAATAGTGATGAATCCCAGTCCAGGACAAAGCCAACATTTTGTTTCCAGGAATTACTTTCCTCTGCATTGTTGTTGATATGTAGAGCATACCAGGGCACCTTGGCATTAATCCAATTGGAGTTAATCCAGACTTTGTTTGTTGGAGTTAATCCAAAGAACAAAGTCTGTCAATTACTGATGTGAAGTGACAAATTTCCACCTCCTTTACCCCTGGATGTCTAGGGCCATTTCATGGCTACAGATAAGAGTACAGCTGTTTTCATATATCAGGGACCAGTTTTGCAGTGCTAAATATCATCCCCAGACTGCCCACCTTGATTCATGGATAAGCACTAACAGTTTTTTCATGACAGTTTTGGATTTGTTGTTCTTGACTCACATGAGCTGCAGCTGCCTGTGATGTCATGCATACAATTTCTAAGGCTGGCAGTTCTTTTGGTCCTGCCATTAGATGATAGGCAGCAGGACCTCTTGAGCTGGTGTGAAATATACATTTTTTGCTAAGCCCACCTGCATTTGAGACTCAACAGGTGCTCCAGGGCATCATTTTCATGATTTTCTGCACAAGTTAGTTATGTGGGAGCAACAAATGCAATTCAGTGATGGTAATGTTTCAGTTTGGAGCATCATTTGCAGCCAATTTTGCATGCAAATCCCTCCCTTTCAAAAGAATGTCCAGTAAACCACTGCTAGTGATTGTCCATAAACTTCATTCTTTTGTGTATTGACCAGGAAGTGCAATCTGAGTGATACATTGATACATTATGTGAAACAATGCAATAACATGATAATTAACTCATCCTGCAAATTAACAGTTGTTTCTTCTGCTTTAAGGTGGGCTTATGGGCCTGTATGCTGCCAGATGTCTGAGAGGTGACAGTACATGGGCAACACAGCGTATTGCACTCCAGCACATTGATGCCTTAGCAGTGTCCTTTGACAAGCACCATCTTGGTGTAGCCCTGCTCTTTTGCAATGAGTATGTCCGTACTCTACCACCCAGTTCGCATCGCTTGTCCCGCCAACGCCCGCTTTCATGGGGTGCCGGGGCGTCAGTGAGAGTCGGCTCCCTATGCGAAGCGGACATTTGACAGATCACGCGTGAATTTCAGTCGGCGCAGACTTCTCGGGCACTGCAATATGGTGGCGGCCTTAAGCGACGCTGGCCAGTGCGGGCAGCTGAGCGGACTTGTGCGTGGCCAGCAGCACGAGGACCAAACAGAACGGAGCCGACTGAAAGGTCGCAGCTCCAGCTAGGAATACGCTGTTTGTCTGCTACTTTGGGGTTGCAGACAGGCACGGAGTGATTAAGTAAATTCACTGGTAGAACTGAGGAATGTTAATGCAAATGTGCCCCTGGTGGTGAGATCAGCGTCTGCGGATCCGTTGGTTCCGGTCCTCCAGGCTTGCGGGGAAAATATCTCTGGTCTTCTCTGCGCGGTGCTGTACAGACGCAATACTGCTTGACGACCAGCGTTCTCAGTCCGATGGCGCGTCCGATGTCCTCAGTCGGCGGCCGGTGCTCGGTCGGTAGTCGGTGCTCAGTCAGCGGCCGGTGCTCGGCCGGCAGTCGGTGCTCGGTCGGCGGCCGGTGCTCGGTCGGCGGCCGGTGCTCGGTCAGCAGTTGGTGCTCGGTCAGCAGTCGGTGCTCGGTCGGCGGCCGGTGCTCGGTCGGCGGCCGGTGTTCAGTCCGCGGCCGGTGCTCGGTTGGCAGTCGGTGCTCGGTCTGCGTCCGGTGTGCTCGGTCGGCGGCCTGTGTTCAGTCGGCGGCCTGTGTTCAGTCGGCGGCTGGTGCTCGGTTGGCGGCCGGTGCTCGGTCCGCGTCCGGTGTGCTCGGTCGGCGGCCTGTGTTCAGTTGGCGGCCGGTGCCCGGTTGGCAGTCGGTGTTCGGTCCGCGTCTGGTGTGCTCGGTCGGCGGCCAGTGCTCGGCTGGCGGCCGGTGCTCGGTTGGCAGTGGGTGCTCGGTTGGCAGTCTGTGCTCGGTTCGCGTCCGGGTGTGCCCGGTCGGTGGCCTGTGTTCAGTCGGCGACCGGTGTTCGGTTGGCAGTCGGTGCTCGGTCCGCGTCCGGTGTGGTCGGTCGGCGGCCGGTGTTCAGTCGGCGGCCGGTGCTCGGTCGGCGGCCCAGGTCGTCCGAGAGCTACCGCTCAGGTGCCGCCGGGGGACGTGAAGAGCCGGCCGACCGGCTGGGTCCGCCGGCGGGGGCGGCTGACCAGCCGCAACAGCGCGTCCAGCGCACTCAGCGCTGAATAGCCGAGCAGCAGGCCGACGATGCCGCCGAAGTTGGCCAGCGCCTGCTCCAGGTCGACGGCGGGTGCCGAGCGCGTGACGGTGACGCGCTCGACCCAGCGCAGCGTCAGCGACAGCCGACGCCGCGCGTGCACATACCGGCCGCGGTGGAGTATGTCGAACAGCTGCGGCTCACTGCTGACGCGCAGCCGGTACGTGTCCTCCGCACACGCGGGCCGACAGTGGCGGCAGGCGGTGGCGAACCGCTCGCGGCTGAGGCGCCACAGCCGGTCACAGGCGGCGAGGAAGGCGTCGGCGTCCGCGCAGACGGGCGCCGCCGCCTCCATCCAAGGCAGACGGCAGCCGGCGTCCGCGGCCGCCAGCCGCCACACGCAGCGCGCCCGACACTGGACCGAGCTGTAGCCGGGCGCTGCCTCGCAGGGCGCGCGCCGCGTGCTGCTCACCTCGCGGCGCGCCCCCTCCACGCGCACGTGGTACGAGCGGCTGGAGTACAGCGCGTACCGATGGGTGGGAACCATGTCGAAGAGCTGCGGGTCCGCGGGCAGCGGCTGGACGCCGTGGACGTACAGCTGGATCCGGTTGATCGCGGTGCCGCTCAGTGCTAGCGCCAGGCGAGGTCCCTCCGGCTGAGTCTGGAAGTGGTCGGGCTCGTAGCGCGCGCTGACATTCGCCTCGAAGGTGTAGCACTGGAAGTTCTTGCTGAGGAAGGGCCGCCATCGGCCGAGCGCCGTGTCCAGGCCGTCAGACGGCACACAGTCGGCGCCGTTGCACGCCTTGAGGATGTGGTGGAGCGGCGGCGCCAGCTGCCGCCAGAAAAGCTCGAGCGGATGGCTCCAGTTGTAGCGGCGCCACATGGTGGCGTTGTTGCCGAGCGGCAAGTAAGGGTGGCGACCGCGCGGCTTCAGGCCGACGCGGCGCAAGAGCGCCGGCTCCGGTCCCTGCTGGAAACAGAGACTGAAGGCGGGCACCACCGGCTGGTGCAACACATCCATGGAGACGGCGGTGCGCTCGGAGGCGACGTCGCCCAGCTGGTGCGCCAGCACCACCAGCGAGACAACGGCCAGCGCGATCCCCGCCACGAGCCGCAGCGCCCGCGCCGTCTGCATGGCGCTGGGCGGACGGACGCCACTGGTGGCCGGCTGCGGTGGGGCCGCTCGGACCGGCGTCGTTTCAGCGCGCTGCGCTGAGGGCCTCCGCGACGAGGGGTCTCGACGCCGGGCGCCGGGCGGCTGAGTGGGTCCTGATGAGAGGGCCGGATCGTCTCTGCCCCCGAGGAGGGCAGTTCGTTCTGCTGTGGTGGCCGTCGGCCGCGCGCGCTTTATATGGAATTGACCGGGTCGTAGTCGCTTTTGCCCTGCATCGGTCGGCTCAGCACGTGCGGCCGCCACACCGTGCCGGTAATGACTCGCCGCTGGCGCCAGCCGTGGACGGGCCGTGATGGATCGCCGCACTTGCAGTCGCGCCCGGCCGGCTTGCGTGCGGCCCGAGCCACTGAGAGTTGCTGAATGACGCTCCGCCCCGCAGAAGGCGCTCACCATCTATCAGCGCGGCGGCCACTGGCGACCACAGGTCGCGATCTCACGCGCGGCGCAGCTACATCGCTCACTCCAGCCAATTTGTCAGCGGTGCCATAGCCACCACCAAGCGTTCCTACCACGCTTGCTGGGACGTGCATTGTGTTAGGCTAGCGTAGACGCTGCTGAAATTTGCTTAGACGGTATTGAAGCTGGTATGTCTTGTCTGCGCTGTCCGGTAATTCAGGGAAAAATAATGGCGTGACCTGGCGCCCGACGCGACCATTGTGTCCCGCCATGTTTGTTCTGCGATGATGTGTTAGGGTGACGCACGAGGTCGTGTCTATCTCCCAATTGTCTCTTCCGTCGCTTGATGAGACGTCCAGACATGTACAGACTGCGGCTCAGCGTACATTCCGCAGCCTAATGGCGTTACCTCTTTGTCGCGATGGGCGGTCGTGGCAAGGCTGATGGCTGCTGCACACCCATTCTCTCAGCACTGCAAGTTTTGAAGTACACCTTTTTTAACTTCATAATGTATTTGCTGAGGCGCTTTGCCCACGCGCGCAGCGACCGCTGTGGGCGGTAGGATGTGGGCCCCAGTAATGGGTGCTAGATGTTAAGTTCTGACAGTTTCCGCCAGTTTTCAACACCAATGGTGCCGGCCAAAGATATCAGGTACATTATTCTCGTATGTTCGCATATATTTATATATCTGGCAAAGAGGCCTTAGCCCTGTTCTTGGAAGAAAACTAGTTGTATGATACGGTGCGGCTTGAAGATTTGCATCTTGTGATGTTAAGTCGAAAATCCGGACAATTTTCGCTCAAAATGTGTCGGAATTTCTTTTTCCAAATACATTAGTATGTTTCATTCGTCAAACCTAAAATTTTTTCCCTGCATAATTCACCTGATGACGCGCAGACTACCTTTGAAAATAGGTCTGCCGGCAAAATAGGTCTACCAACCAGTTTTAAGTGGTAAAAACCGGTGGGCAGAAACCCTTTCAGCTAGCTTCTAATGCCAACCCGGAACTAGTGGCATAGTTTTTAAAGTCGCCGTTACGTATCAGCATTCATTGTTGAGGCTCGCACAGACAAACGCAAGGGATGCAACTTCCAGCCTGCCCCGTATGAACACCTGGGACGGGATAATGGCAAAACGAGCTTCAGATTCCGACTCGAAATCGATCGCTGAATGCAGCAGTCGAAAGGAGGTAGTGTGTGATCAACGAACCCGCATCGAGCAAAATCAAAGCTCAGTTTAGTTCTACCTTTTTGGAGCTGGCCATGAGTGTGGGCTTCACCCTGCTCCGAACGGTGCAGTCGGATGACCGGGTACACAGGCGTCGCCCATTCTTGAGTCGCCTGGTCCATCGCCTGGCGCCATCTGGATGCCGTTGTGTCAGGTGGCGTCGCCTCTCGGGTCGGGGCGCAACTGCTGGACGACTTTGGACTGATCCTTGGCGAGAGATAGGCGAGGTCGCCCCGGGCCGGCTTTGGTCGGGCCTGGTGTCTGCTGGCGCGAGCGACGGGTGAGGTCGGACCCGGGCCGGCTTTGGTCGGGCCTGGTGTCTGCTGGCGCGAGCGACGGGTGAGGTCGGACCCGGGCCGGCTTTGGTCGGGTCTGGTGTCTGCTGGCGCGAGCGACGGGTGAGGTCGGACCCGGGCCGGCTTTGGTCGGGCCTGGTGTCTGCTGGCGCGGGCGACGGGTGAGGTCGGACCCGGGCCGGCTTTGGTCGGGCCTGGTGTCTGCTGGCGCGAGCGACGGGTGAGGTCGGACCCGGGCCGGCTTTGGTCGGGTCTGGTGCCTGCTGGCGCGAGCGACGGGTGAGGTCGGACCCGGGCCGGCTTTGGTCGGGCCTGGTGTCTGCTGGCGCGAGCGACGGGTGAGGTTGGACCCGGGCCGGCTTTGGTCGGGTCTGGTGTCTGCTGGCGCGAGCGACGGGTGAGGTCGGACCCGGGCCGGCTTTGGTCGGGTCTGGTGTCTGCTGGCGCGGGCGACGGGCGAGGTCGGGCCCGAACCGGCTTTGGTCGGGTCTGGTGCCTGCTGGCGCGAGCAACGGGTGAGGTCGGACCCGGACCGGCTTTGGTCGGGTCTGGTGTCTGCTGGCGGGAGTGACGGGCGTGGTCGAGCCCGGGCCGGCTTTGGTCGGATCTGTGGTCTGCTGGCGCGAGCGACGGGCGCGGTCGAGCCCGTGTCAGCTTTGGTCGGGTCTGAGGTCTTCTGCTGGAGTTTGTCGGACGAGCCATCGGCCTGGCCTCTACGAATAAATGTCAGGAACAGCAGCCGACTCGGTGCGCCGTCTGCGTAAGCGAACTGGCCGTGTACACAGCTGCAGTACACGTCCGGCCGACCCGTCTCGCCGCTGGACGTGTTCGTCTGTGATTCACCACCGGTTCTGCTTTAATGACGTGGCTGTTGAGCACTCAACAATGGACGCGGTCGGCCGCCAGCGCAGCCTCAGGTCGCCCCAGCCGGTCATGTAGCGCCCGATCCACGGACGGAGCCTTCGGCAGACTGACGTAGTTCGTCACGCTTCACGGTCGGGTTCACTGCGGGTTCACTGGTTCACTGCACTACGTATGTCTCAAATTCATAGTTCACTTGACGATGCAAGGTCCTGCAACACTGAAGCGTGGCAAGAAAGACATGTGGACCGGATTGCGGCCGTCTCCTTGTCTCGGGCGTACGTGGTTGGATGGCAAGGTCCTACAATACTGGAGCGTGGCCAGAAAAGTCTGTCGATCGGATTGCGGCCGTCTCCCCGTCTCGGGCGTGCGTGGTTGGATGGCAAGGTCCTGCAATACTGGAGCGTGGGCAGAAGGGCCTGCCGATTGGATTGCGGCCGTCTCGCCGTCTCGGGCGTACGTGGTCGGATGCTTTGATTGATATATGTATCACGTGTTGCCAACGACGGAGACGTGACCGTATATTGAGGTGTGCTGGGGCCGCTCTGGACTTGTCTGTCTACCGCTTCCCCAGGCGCTCTGTTCTTCAGCCGCTCCGGACGCCGGCACGTGTCGAGTCCCCCGCCTCCAGCTGCGTAGTTGGAGGCGGGGACCCGGGCGGGGCGCCCCAGTTTTTGTGAGCTGTTAATTGGTTGTTGTGACTGGCAGAGCTGACAGCAACAAAAGATGGCGAAGGGCTGTTATTGCCGATAAAAACTGGCCCTGCCTCGATCCTTTTCTTTGCATGCGATTGCGACACGAAGGCTAATACGTCGTCACGGATGGTAGCTCTAATCTGATTGGCTAACCCGCGAGGTGTCCTGGGCTGGACGCTTGTTTTTAATTCCTGGCGCGCTCAGTTGTAGCCGTCAACGAACAAATCAGCCAGTCACGTCATGCGAACAACACAGCGAATAACTGGATGAATAAATGACTAAGCGTATGCAACATCCTCGGATAATATAACCGGGTGGTTGTGCCGTGATCCAAGTGCATGCGACAGCGTCAAATCGACTGAAATCGACAGCGTCCAATTATGCGCCTCGAGTGATCGGTCTTGCGCTCGCTCAGCCGCTCATTATGGGAAACACTGACCACATTGTTAGTGGGTGCATCTGAATATGGGTTATCGTGTGTGTGACGTCGCCGTCTGGACTGTCTGGACTCCCCGCTGACTTGTCCGCGGCTGGTCCGCGGGCCGTGATGGATCGGTGTTTGCTTTGCGGGCGTGCGTATCCGGCCTGCTCGAGGCGTCGAGGCGTCGTGTCCGACACTGAGGGACGCGCCGGGCTTCGGTGCCGCCGCCAGCGCTCTCACACTTTCTTCCGTTCGTTCCAGGCGTGTTGTGACGTGACACCGGCACGAGCCCGCCTCGAGCCAGGTAAGCAGCCGCGACGGGTCCCGCTGAGCGCTCTGTCTCGTCGCGGCACGCTGTCGGCTGCCCGGCCGTCAGCGTGCCTGTCCGCGGTGGCTCCGCGCCGTTCACAATCAGCAGCGTCCTGATCCGCGCGGTCTGTGTACGCAGGGGCGAGTTCGTCTTTCTCTCTCTCTCCCTCCCTCCCTCCCTTCCTCCCTCCCTCCCCCCTCGCCCTGCCGCGCGCCGGCAGAGAGTAGTCCATTCCCATCACCAGGTGTGGCATGGTCCGTGTCCCTAGCCCTCTGTCCACTTCCGTACGGGTAGCCGTCGCTGGACGTGTTGGGAGCGCTCCCTGTCCCTCTCCGTCGTCTGGTTCAGACCGGGTCTCGGAGACTGCTTCCGCGGCGAGCTCCGTCCCAGTCCGCACAGGCCTGGCTGCTCACGGCTGCTGCCCAGCCCGCAGTTACCTCACCGTTGGCATAAAGGATAATGACAACTGTTAAAGTAACGCTGATAGTGATCATAAAGGCGACGACAATAATACAAAATGATAATAGTACTAAAATGTTACATACAATAGTTATCATCACCAGCAGCAGAAGCGGCAGGGCACAGGCGCAGACAGCTTGCGTATCGCCTTCACCTCCTGAGCGTATCCAACCGTCGTGGTGTGTCGCCGTGTGTCGCTGGCCGCGTCCGGTGACGGATGACGGCCGTATGCAAGTGTGATGACGGCAGCTGCTGATGGAGCGGCCGGAGCCGTGACGCCGCCCGGGCCGCCGGCAGACGCGCCGCACGCGGCCACAGCGGAGGCCGCCGCCACTCAGCGCCACACACGGACACGGCCGGCAGCGGAGGCCGCCGCCACTCAGTGCCACGCACGGACACGGCCACAGCGGAGGCCGCCGCCACTCAGCGCCACACACGGACACGGCCGGCAGCGGAGGCCGCCGCCACTCAGTGCCACGCACGGACACGGCCACAGCGGAGGCCGCCGCCACTCAGCGCCACACACGGGCACGGCCACAGCGGAGGCCGCCGCCACTCAGCGCCACACACGGACACGGCCGGCAGCGGAGGCCGCCGCCACTCAGCGCCACACACGGGCACGGCCACAGCGGAGGCCGCCGCCACTCAGCGCCACGCACGGTCACGGCCGGCAGCGGAGGCCGCCGCCGGTCCTCCGCTGCGCCAGCGGCGCCGGCGTATGCCAACAGCCCACATTGGTACCGCAGTTTTGACTCCAGTCAGTCGTCTACAGTGAACAGTCTCAGTGAACAATCGCTTCCAGTAAGCGGTCTTCTACAATGAAACTTAGCAGGGCTCAGAACCTTCGGCTTCTCTTTCTCTTTGCCACGTTAGTTGAGGGAAATCATGTGCGCATCCGGATGGTTCCGCGTCAAGTCGGTGTCCTGAGTGCCAAGGCCATGGGGAGCTGGCGCATCGGGAGCTGCATTACATTTTCCCGAGTGGTCCATATCTCCGAGCTCATAGGAGTTCATGTACAGCGGCCAGCACGTGGACCAGCAGGAGACTGGTTGGCAACAGGTACTAGCTCTCCCCCAAGCAGCGTAGCGAGATCAGAAACGCGCCGTGATATGGTTGAATCGCCCGAGGACCTCCCAGCACCGACCAGAAGCACTCCGTCACCGTGGCTTAGAGCTCGCCCGAGGACCTCCCAGCACCGACCAGAAGCACTCACTCCGTCACCATGGCTTCGAGCTCACCCGAGGACCTCCCAGCACCGACCAGAAGCACTCCGTCACCGTGGCTTCGAGCTCGCTCGAGGACCTCCCAGCACCGACCAGAAGCACTCCGTCACCGTGGCTTCGAGCGTTGCCCGGCGAGACCGCTCGGCCGCCTGTCCAGTGTCGCATGCCGCTGGCTCGCTGTCCCGCCTGGCCATGTCCTGGTGGTAGCGTGGCAGTAACGTGCAGGAATTGTGGCTCGCCGTGCACATGACGCATTGGCCAGGTGCTGTTGAAGCCGTTTCCGATGATGTTTAGCATAGGCCAGCGACGGCCAGGGGAAGTTGGGAGCAGTTGGCGTTCTTGAGCCTCGCAGCAACTGGCGGAAGTTTATAGGAGCACATTCTAGATATCCATGGGTTATTCTTGCCAAGAAGCGCGTGCCCTGTGCGGCTGACCGACTTTGAATTCTCACGCTCGTGCATTGGGTTGAAACTGCTGATAGACGATGGGCGCACGTTCGGTGAGCTGTGATAAGAAAACGGCCCCAGGACCAACATGCGCAACTCGTTTGCGAGCGTTTTGTGAAATTTGTACCATGATTCGCGATGCTCGGCGGCGGGGATGTGGACCTGCGTTCAGCCCCGTGTCCTCCGTGTCATAGGTTATTGGGTTTCCGAGCACCCATCACTCACACCGTAATTGGGTTTTACACGTAATTGGTAAACCTCGCCGGCTGGAGCCGACCACGCTGCCGGCCTCCGAGGGCTTCCCCGCTTATCTGCTCCCTCATCCCTTCCCACTGAATCACTTCCGCGAACACGTAGTGAGCGGCGCACACGTGAGGCCAAGCCCTAGCCGTTAGGAGCGGCTCGTGCTGCCCGGCAGACAGGCCAGGAGCGCGGCGAAGCACGCGTCTCCTCCGCCGCCGGCGGCGTCTGGCCGGCCGGTGGTTCGGCGGCGGCTCCCTCGCCGTAATTGGACTGCCGTGCCAGAGCGTCATCATCCTGTTTTCCCATGCTTCCGACCTGGGTCTGTCCCACGTGGGCCCGTGAGAGCGGCGGCCGGCCGGCGCGACCTTGCCGCCGCGTCTTGAATGAACTTCCCGCCCCGATCCGGAATAGGCGCAGCTTATGATTAATCCGGCGGCGCGGCGGCCGCCCCCAGGTGATTACCGTCCATTAGCCGCTCTAATTTCCCCGGCGCTGACCCGACCTGTGACCCCTGCCACTGGTGCCAGCTGGGGCGGTACCGCGGCCGTCGGCACCGCCGGCGGGGCGTTCACGCCTGGTCCGCCCGCCGCGGGTGGTCGACAGCCGGGCGCCACCGACGGACTGCCTCCCCCCCCCCCCCCCCCTCTCGCCGCGTCGCCACGGGACGGTGAGGGGGGATCGGTCGGGCTGCTCTGCGGGCCCTCGCGTGATATCGACCGGCCGTTCAGTGGTCGGCAGGTGGTGCCCGCCGCCCCCCTCGACCCCCCGCTCATTGCCGTCCGCCCCTCCCGCGCTCCGGTCCCGAACACTATCGGCCGCCGTGTTTAGACGGGTGATGCCTGCCTTTTTGACGCACCGCCGGGCAATCACTCCCCCTCGCCCCCCCCCCCCTCCTGACATGCCCCCGCCCCTGCACTCACCCCTGGTCCTGACCGGATGCTCGGCACGTGCATCCAGCCTCCGGGCTGAGATGGCTGTATGACTGACGGTGGATCATCCGCAGCCATGTGCCGCGGCCTGTTGGACACGTCATGCGGCGGTAATTGTCTTTTCAAGGCTTATTCATAGCCACGCCGCACATGTGATGTAACGATGCTCACTCGGATTGTTTACCTAGCGCTGGTTTTGTTTGCTGTTAATGTTTCAATCATCGGGATTCGTTTTCTCCCGCCACGCAGGCAATGCTTGGGCTCGACTGTCCCTTTTAATGGTTTCTTCACTTCCGTTCCAGTGTCGGAACTCGGAAATACGCCTGTTTGTCCGCGGACTGGAAGTTGTTCACCAATGACCTCCGAGTGGCGTTTAAGATCGGAGTTACCACGGTAACCGTTAGGGTTAAAAAACCGCTCAGCTGATATAATTGATAGCATTGGTTGTCACACTGTGGTCGTGTTCCAACGTCGTAAAATGTGAACGCGGCGTGGCCGGACGCCTCAGCAGCGGACCTCCCCGTCCGCTGACGCTCCGAATCATCACACGAGCCGGCGCGGCGCGTGCGGCGAGGCAGGGCGTGCAACCGCGCCGGGCCGCTGTTTGGCTGAATCGTCACGCGGTGGGCGTTGAGCTGTGTCCGAGGCTGGCTCCTGCGCCGTCGTGTGGCATAGGGGCAGCGGGACCACGGGCTGGCAACATGCACCGCTTTCAACCGGGTTGGCATCGCCACATTTCACAAAGTTATGCAAGCATAGGCTGTTGGACTACCAGTCATGTCCGTTATGAACCTGCCATTTACCTCTGTACCTACCTTGCCCCCATTCCACCTGTCCACCTGTCATTGATGCTGCCCTCGTCCACCCGCATGTCAAAGCGGCTTGTCCCGCCTCGGCGCCTTTCATGCCCGCCTGCGCCTTTCATGTCAGTCTGGTTCCTCGAGGCGCGGGCTGTCGACCTCAGGTCGGCCACTCGTGTCCGCCCGAGCGTCGGCACCCGAGGCGCGGGGTGACCTCAGGTCGGCCGCTCTTGTCCGCCCGAGCGCCGGCACCCGAGGCGCGGGCTGACCTGAGGTCGGCCGCTCGTGTCCGCCCGAGCGTCGGCACCCGAGGCGCGGGCTGACCTGAGGTCGGCCGCTCGTGTCCGCCCGAGCGCCGGCACCCGAGGCGCGGGCTGACCTGAGGTCGGCCGCTCGTGTCCGCCCGAGCGCCGGCACCCGAGGCGCGGGTTGTCGACCTGAGATCGGCCGCTCGTGTCCACCCGAGCGTCGTCACCGCTCCTGCTGCTGGCCAGCGGGACCATGAATCAACAACAACAACGTAGCACTCCCCGTCACCGCTCCGTCGCCGGCCAGCGGGACCGCGCCGTTCCTGTGCGCCGGGCCCTGCTGACCGTGCTCCAGGCAGGCGAGTGACGTAACACTCCCCGTCACCGCTCCGCCGCCGGCCAGCGGGACCGCGCCGTTCCTGTGCGTCGGGCCCTGCTGACCGTGCTCCAGGCAGGCGAGTGACGTAACACTCCCCGTCACCGCTTCGCCGCCGGCCAGCGGGACCGCGCCGTTCTTGTGCGCCGGGCCCTGCTGACCGTGCTCCTGGCAGGCGAGTGACGTAACACTCCCCGTCACCGCTCCGCCGCCGGCCAGCGGGACCGCGCCGTTCCTGTGCGCCGGGCCCTGCTGACCGTGCTCCTGGCAGGCGAAGGACGTAACACTCCCCGTCACCGCTCCGCCGCCGGCCAGCGGGACCGCACCGTTCCTGTGCGCTGGGCCCTGCTGACCGTGCTCCTGGCAGGCGAGTGACGTAACACTCCCCGTCACCGCTCCGTCGCCGGCATCCGATTCATTCGAATCTCTGCTTGATGGGTGTGTACTGGGGAAAGCCCACAGCTGACGTAATTTTTTCTGGACTAATTCGACCTATAAGGAGCAAAATATTATTTTAAGTTTTCTCTACATTTATTTACCATTGTTCAACGCTGGCAACGTGCTCAGCGAATGCGTTTTCCCAATGCTATTGATCATGTGACGGAACAATTCAGGTTTCCCATGACATGTTGCTTTCCACACACCGCGGTCCGCTTGTTTCCGTCGTCATGACCAAGCGCCAACATCCGGGTGTGCCAGATGTATCGATTCGGGCTTCATCCACGGACCAACGGCTGTCCACCACCTGGGGACCCATCGTTAACCCCGCCGTGCCCTGGCATAGGGCATACCTTGGCGTGCCATATGGCATACCTGGTCCTGGCATGCCATGCGTGCGGATGTTCAATTTGCCGACAAAGGGGAGGGGCCTGGGGCTTGCTGCTTCCCCCGCTTGCGGCAGCGCCAGCGGTAATCGCATCGTTCCAACGGCTTGGGGCGCATGAAGCCATTCATTGGTCCTCACCATGGGAGCACGATTTGAGGCCCCGGATCGTTGACTGGCCATTTAGGCGACTGGAGGTCCCCAGACCGTCTGCTGGCTCACCAGGCGTCAAATACTGGCGCCGCCGCTGTGGCTGCGCCTTTTTCTTCCCTGTCACCCGGGCCTTCAACAGCACCAGGTGCGGGGTGGCAGCGGCGGACCCGGCTAGGAGCGGCACCCTCCGCCGCTGGCCGCCTGAGGCGCCACCCTCTGGGCGGGCCGTGCCGGCCTCTGAGGCCAGCGGCCGGCAGCGGCGCGTCGGTCGGACGGGCCGCCGAGCCTTCAGCGCTCCGGACCGCGCTCCGAGGCCGGCGTCGTGCGTGCGAGCCGTGCAGACGTTATCGGCGCGGCTGGCGGACGATCTCGCCGCTGCAGCCAGCCCTCGGCGGCGCGGCCTTCTCGGGACGGCGCCGATTTTTGGGGCTCCGCGCCACGCTGGGACGCGCCGCCGCCGCCGCCGCCGCCGCCGCCGGCTGGCACGTCACGACCGGACGCTTTTTGTTGAGATGTTGAAGAAGGACTGACGGTATGGAGCGGCTCCGTAGCGAATCTCGGCACTTCCGTTTGTCGTGCATCCACAGAGCCCCCGTGAGATGCTCATGGAAGGCAATGCAGTGTGAATTGTTGATTTTTGCGATATTTTCCTGTAGTACTGCCGTGCAGACACCAAATGCAGGCTGATTTAGCGTTTTTGCAGCTTGTGAAAATGCATCTTCGCACGCCGGCGTAACAATCTACAGCCGATGAAGCACAGAACGCTGGAAAAGGCCTAAATGTAGAATAATTGCTTGTGGTGCTTAAAGGGCCAACATGTCGAAGGCAACCCAGAATGTAGAGCTAACATTCCATCGCATACATCCCAACATGCATCCCATCCCATATTGCTCCAGCTCTGAATGTGGCACCATAGGTCACCACCATCACGGCTGGGCTCCCACGGCTCGTTACATATGATCGCTGAAGGCGGCGCGGGCCAGGCTGCGGCGCCGGCCAACACGGTCAGTAAGGGAATACACAGAAAACGTGCACTGGCCAGGCTGGTATTGCATGGTCCACGAACGAGATTCTGAGATCACTATCGTTCGATATGCGACTTACCGTATTCCGTACTCATGCGTGAAGGCAACTGAAGAAGGCATTCGTGCTGCGGAAGCCTAGGTTAGTGTTTCGTTATCGTTCCCAGGTTGAGAAACAGGACGCTGGACTAAGTTGCGCGGCGTAGCTGGGAGCGTCGTCATTGGAACATATGGAGCTTTCGTCGGGGGGCTCGCGTGGCGCGGCAGCGCAACTGTACTGCACTAAGGCGCAGTATATGCAGACGGCCGTAGGTATCAGTGATATTTGAATTGCTTATGGTTAGTCTATGGAGCTAATGATTTCCCCGAGTAACGTAATTGTCGAGATTTACAGTCACGTGGAACAGCAGAATGGTGCTTATTGTTTGTTCTTGTTAAGAAATTCCAAATACGTGATTCGGGCGCATCGGTGTAAGGACTGGAAGGGAACGGGACCGAAGGGCTGTGCAGTTACACCTTTCACGCCAATTGAACAACCCTGCGACGATGCATGGCGTCTGTCGACTTCAGAAGTCGGTCTAGCCCTGTTACTGTTGGAGACGATGCGTTCGCTTATCGATTTTCCCCCGAAATTATGAATATAAAACCATAAAACACAAGATTGCCAATTTTTCGGACTTTCGATTGGTTGTGGTTTTACTGCGACCCTTTTGCAGGAAATCTAATTAATGTGTAGATTACTTTGTGGCGGTATGAATCCAATCGCTTTTCGTCCGGTCGCAAGAAGTACGCGACAATTTCGCGGACAGCAGCAGAATTAGGATCCATCAATTCCGGAGACAGTTGTCGCAAGGCTGCACGCCAATGGCATCTTCCGTGAGCTATGAGAAAAATTGCTCCTTGAGCCATCCGACCTTACATACCGCGACCTAAAGGATCGCGTACAAGACCATAGGGCTCATCTGTCATGCTGCAAGCAATGCAACACACATACGTACATTGTTTGGCCCATTACATTTCACCGCTGCTTAGTTACACATCAGTATTATACGAACTATCAGACACACACACATCAGCATGCGTTTCGTGCGAGCGGATTGCTGAATGGCGTGATATCTTGTCTAAATAGCAGAGCCTCCAGGACGTTTGCATGGGCGAATATATATATATATATATATATATATATATATATATATATATAATTGGAGGCTCCATTGCTTTTCATGGACGACTTAAGATCATACCCGGGTCCAAGATCGATATTTCGGAACACTATAACTTGACACTGTACACCGTGCGATACACTGGACACTTTACACGGTGCACGGCTAGCCAGCACACACTGGCCGTGCGCTGTCGCCGCTCACTGAAACTCGTGCCGTCAATGCCGGCGAGCCGGCCGACCAATATTTCTGGCAAGGGAGCGGGAGAATCGGGTCCACGCGCGAGGCCGACCGGACGGGTAACCTAACACCTCCTCAAGGTAGCCGGAATATTTATTTATGTTCCTCGTGCCGCCCTATAGTAGCGACATTTCCTGGATGAGATTTTTACTTCCATGGCACCATTAAAGGCAGTTTGACGAGCGATGCACTCCGCGTCTAAAGTAGTATATGCACCAGTGTCTAGATTATGCACTGCGCGTAGCTAGAGACGGAACTGTTCTCAAAGTATCAGCCCGAAGCCCGGTTCGCCCCAACCAGCTGGGTTTCCAGTGATCAAAAGCCCGCTTAGCTACAATGCTAAGCTAGGTCGGCATTAACCCGAACGTATTGGGCGAAGTGCGATCTATATTTTGCCATTTTTCTTAATTTCGTACCTATGCATGAGGTGTGCATAACATTCCCCGTTCGTGTCATCCAATGCACAGCATTGTTTGCCTAATACCAGTAATGTTGCTTAGATATCAGGGATCAAAGCCTCTGGTTTTGGAATGTCTAAACTATCAAAGTCCATCTTTTACGCTGGTACCAGTTTCCGACTAGAAATGAGAAGGCATATGGTGGCATTTAAATGGCCTTTAAACAAAATGTACCCGAATTAACACTCATGTACTTCAATAAACCATACGCTAGGTCTTCTAAAATTGCATGAATCAACTGGTGACTGCACTGCCAGAGTTAAAAAATGCTGGTATTTCAGGTTGTCAGAAGTCTCCTCATTTCAACACCCTGTACATGTGAACATATTACATAAAGGTGTGGGAAGGTGGGGGCGGTCGACATGCGACACTGCCGATATAGTTTCACATTTTCGCTGTCTACTTCACACTACTCGAATGCGTCTTAACCGCAATTCGTATATAATAGCCAAACTCAGACTTTTATATGGTGTTTGTTTTCCTTACGTAAATACGTCATACAACAGAACGGAATAAATATGGCATGTCAGCGCCTGTTAACACATTCGGTCGGTCTTGCGGTCCGCTGAGGGCTCGGTCGGCCGGTCCCGCGGGCCGCTGAGGACTCGATCGGCCGGTCCTGCGGGCCGCTGAGAACTCGATCGGCCGGTCCTACGGGCCGCTGAGGACTGGATCATCCGGCCCTGCAGACCGCTGAGGACTCGATCGGCCGGTCCTGCGGGCCGCTGAGGACTCGATCGGCCGGTCCTGCGGGTCGCTGAGGACTCGATCGGCCGGTCCTGCGGGCCGCTGAGAACTCGATCGGCCGGCCCTGCGCGCCGCTGAGGACTCGATCGGCCGGTCCTGCGGGCCGCTGAGAACTGGATCGGCCGGTCCTGCGGGCCGCTGAGGACTCGATCGTCCGGTCCTGCGGGCCGCTGAGAACTCGATCGGCCGGTCCTGCGGGCCGCTGAGAACTCGATCGGCCGGTCCTGCGGGCCGCTGAGGACTCGATCATCGGGTCCTGCGGGCTGCTGATGACTCGACTGGCCTGCGCTGCGTGCGCCGGCGGCGGCCTTGCCGGCTGGTGCAGCGCGTTCCCACGGGTGGCGTATCCGGCGGTCGTGACACGCAGACGGACGGCTCTGTCGCCAGAGCCCGGCCCACCCGGCCCTGCAGCCGGTCCTCCGGGTGGAGGCAGGCGCGGGGGAGGGGCAAACACATGCGTTGCGATCGTGTGACAAGGGGCAGCGGTGCAGCTTCCAGTGACGCGTAAACCGTAGGGAACTGGGTGTCCGAGCTCTGATATATTGGATGGATAGCTTGTGTTATATTTGAGCTCCTAGTTATGGGCGCGAAGTAAATAAGCAGTTGTAGCGCCATAAAAGCCAAATCAGCAAAAACAGCAGCAGCGCTCGTGGACATTTTACTTCTCCGACGTAGTAATCATCCAATTAAAGTGAGTAAACATAGGCCTGCTCTCCGTGATAATGGGAACGTTGCTCAATCAAACTTGGCTCCTCCAGTCTCAAACTGAATTCCGCGCCGACGTTGGCTTCTTTTCAGTCGGTGTAGTTGCAACTCCCCACACTGTTTAGGGTCCCCTGGCTCCCTTACCATCCACCCGCCTCAGACGCTCTGGCGAGCTGGCGAAAGCCGTGCAGTTTGCTAGCTTTGGACATCATAGTCATGCCAGTGGATGGATTCGGCCTATCGCGGTCACTGTGTTTGATTGTAGCCGTGTACCTAGAATGTCGGATGTATCGTCGTGGGATGACGGAATGTATCGCCCCCATTCCTCGCTGCTCTGGTAATACAATTCCGTTTACGAACTCCGCCCCGTGCGGTGGGCAGCGATTGAATCCTGCGAGCGCTCTGTTCTGCTTGGTACTCCGAATAATTCGTAATAATCCATAATAATGATCCGTGATGCCGCGAGAGGGGTAAACAGTCGGCCCTGACGACTAAAATAAATTCTGATTTATAATTAAAACATATCTGAAGTGCACAGTCTCAGCGACATGAAGACCGAAGTATTTTTAAGAATGTTCTCGCTTTATGGGCAAGGTGCACACATGCCATTTGGCGTCAAAATTTGTTGCTACCTATTCACGATAACAAATAATATGCGTCAAAAATTGTAGTCGTAGTAATGATTCATGTGCGAGGATGCCGGAGTCATCCTCATATTTCTATTTCTTAACTATGTAAGCCAGCTGCACGAAATCAAGCTGTTTGAGCGTGGGCTAAAATGTTCATTAACACCACGAAAGTATGCGTTCAGCTTGCCTAGTGCTATCAGATAGATCAGTCAAGGCGGCGTGGAGAAGACTTAACAAGTTTAGCAGCCAGGAAATTTCGCAAGCTTGAGGCAAAACTCATTTGTCCATAATGGGCCCAGGGCGACACTTAATGCGGAGGTCGAGGCGACAGCAGGTGTGACGCGCGCTTTCCTGGACACCGTGCTGTTTTGCGTCGGACCCCGCTGTCGTTCGGTTTGGGTGGGCCCGCTGCTGCTGGAGGCGCACGTTCCCTCTCGTCATCTTTATTTACATCTGCCAGTCGATAGGGCCGAGCAGCCGGCTCCGGCGTCGCGGCGGTTCACACACTCGGCCCGTCGGGTGTCGGCGGCGGCCGGTGGGGTCGCAAGGTCACGCGCCGCGGTGCGCGGCCGCCGGGTCACACGGCGCGCTCCCCTCGGAGGCCGGCGCTCGCCCGTCTCCGGCGCGGGCCGGACGGATGGACTAATGACGGACGCCCGGGCGCACCTGTTCGCGCGCGGCGCCGCCGGTCATTGCTACCGCTCGCCCCCCGCGTGGCGAGCGGCTGGTGGCCGGCGCGGAGCGCGGGGGCGCGGGGGCGCCGCCCGCGCTCAGAGCAGCGCCAGTGTCGCCGGCGGTCGGACGCGCAGACCCGTCGCTCTCGGCCGCGCCCCTCCCACGCAGCGGCCCGCGCCCGCGCACCGTGAGAACCCGGCAGGCGGCGTGGGAACATGACGGTAGGTGGACGGCGCTGCAGCCGCTGCAGGCCGGCCGCGGGCGCCGCCGCCGGCCGCCGGCCGCCGGCTTCCGGCGCGTCCCTATGTGTTGAAGCGAGCCACGCGTCCGCTGCCGGACCCGTGGCCGGACGGCCGTTGTTGCCGGAGGCGTCCTGGGAGGGATTGCGTCCCGTCGGCGCTGCCGTCCGTCGGTCGCGGACGCTGACCTCGTGGGCTTTGGTCAAGGCGGCGACAGTCCTTCCGGAAGCCGCCGATTCTCCTGCAGGATTAGAGTAGCGGTGTGCGGTCATCATGCCGTGTTAGGTCGGAGTGCTCATTAAATGCCACCGAATGGGTAGTTAACAGCGCTGCTGGTTGCGTGGAAACGACCGAAGCTGTGTGCGTGACTGCTTCTCATGAACAAAGCCCGGCCGCCAATGAAGCACTGCTGGACCACTCGTTCCGCCGCCTGTCCGGGGGAGGGGGAGGGGGAGGGGGGGGGGGGAGCACGGCCGTCATCCCACCTTCGGATACGCTTTCGGACAATATGATCGAAGCTGGCAGCATTTGGAGTGCTGGAGCTCTCAATCTTGCGTGTGATTTGAAGGATTCGACGTTCTAGGTGTCATGTCGCTGCGTACCTGCGTAGTCTTGAACCTGAACTGACATTGTGTAGTATCGAGATACCTCCGCGTATCGGATATTTTGTGTTGTCAGCACTCCACCGCGGATCCAGGAGAAAGTGGCTCTAAAAACGTGGTTAAATATTCGTGGTTCACAGAATGCGCTCCATGTTACCGCATTCTGTTTGGTAGTCTGTGCTGAAATACTTCTGACTTATCCGCCGCAATCTTTTTGACGCCTTTGCAAGCATTCACGTTATCTTATGTTGATATGTGTGCTTAAGTAATTGGTAATGGATCTTACGTTTAAAGTCGTCCATTGAATATAAAAATAGCCTGAAGTAGTCGGCTATGTCTGCTCTTTAACGAGCACAGGGGCCTGCTTGCTTGCACATTGCCAGCGTTCATTCAAAATGTCGTTAAATTTAATTGCTTGATGACTAACTTAAGACCTTGTTTGTGTGTGTGTCATTGGGGCTTTACGACGCACTCAGCTGCTGAGGCTATATGGCTCCGCCTGTCTCTCACCCTGGCAGGAAGGGCGGGCACCGCGGGGAATCAAACACCGTACCTCTGGTTTCCCAGACGCGCAGTGGTTAATGCAGACGCGTTAACCAGTACACTACCGGCACCCTCACTATACTACACTACCGGCACCCGGTTTAACATTATGTGACGCGTGACAAAAATTGCCGCGGTGCATTTGAACAGCTCGGTTTACTCTGCGTGCGTGCCTAACGATTATGTTTGTCAGGAAAATTAAGAAATTTGGCATTTCTTACCTGAACCGATAAGTCAAACCCATGGAGACCTCGTGAAGAGTAGTTGGAGATAATCAGAGGTGCGTAGAGAATTGAATGTCACGGAAGTTAATCCTATTGCCTCATTTCGTCACGGTCAGGCGCTCGCAGTACGGAAACAGCAGGTGACGGCGCCGAGCCTACCTGACTGTGCATCGCGGCGAAATCGCGAGACAGTGCTGCTTCTTACGTCAGGCAGTCCGTTATTAACGAGCACAGGAATGGTCTTTTTGATCTTCCTTTTTTGCTTTGCTCTGCTCGATGACAGCAGCCGGTAGCCCAAAGCATTCGCGTTGAAAAGATGTCGCCGTATCTGCAATGTCAGCCTATTGTCCCTCAATTTTTATTCTTCACTTGGTGCGATCACGTTAAGAACGCTAATCTCCCAGGCGTGCCGGCGGAGGGACCTGGACGTCATCATTGGGTAAGTGATTCACGGATGCCGTGGCCCTCGATCGACCGAGTACGAAATGCCAAACTGATCGTATCGATCACGCATATCTCCACCCGGTGCTGAACGTATCTTCAGCATCACTGTCGAGTCGTGCGGTCATTTATCTTTTGTCTTTTTGTGCACCGCGTGCAAGAACTGCGGAGAGACCTGTGGTGTATGGGGTGGCCAGCTAGGGAAGCTCAGATGTGGGAAGACCTGTGGTGTATGGGGTGGCCAGCTAGGGGAGCTCAGATGCATGAAGACCTGTGGTGTATGGGGTGGCCAGCTAGGGAAGCTCAGATGTGGGAAGACCTATGGTGTATGGGGTGGCCAGCTAGGGAGCTCAGATGTGCGAAGACCTGTGGTGTATAGGGTGGCCAGCTAGGGGAGCTCAGATGCGGGAAGACCTGTGGTGTATGGGGTGGCCAACTAGGGGAGCTCAGATGTGGGAAGACCTGTGGTGTATGGGGTGACCAGCTAGGGGAGCTCAGATGCGGGAAGACCTGTGGTGTATGTGGTGGCCAGCTAGGGGAGCTCAGACGCCGAGGGACCTGTGGCTTATGGGATGACCAGACAGGCTGGGTCAAGTGCTGTGAAAAACAGAAATTTAACGGAGCTTCAGTACATGTTGCTTGGGCGGAAGATCTGAAGGCAATTGGTAATGAGCTGCAAAAACTGACCCCATCCCACCTGATCCAACCTATGAAGAGCTCATTGCGTCATGTCTCCTCTGTTGTGCCAGGATTGCACAGCCTAGGTTTCGAACTAAATTGAGGGTTTCTCAACAAGGGCTTTTCACGGCGCCGTGGGGCTCTCTAAGCCGGAAGTGTGTGTACTGTGTGGTAGGCTTCTCCTCGTTGCCGTGATCTTCTTCGTGCTGTTATATTATTCACTGTGGCGCGGCCTCCCCCACTTTACAACAGATTCATTTGGGGCAAAGTTTGCCATCAGGCTCCTCCACCATGCCTCTGCTTTCTCCACCGTATCATACCACACTGGAGATTGGCCGTACCATGAGCCTCTCCGCTCCGCTGAGAAGCTCGACTTCGTCGCCGCTTTCTCCACCGTATCATACCAGGCTGGACATAGGTCCTACCATGAGCCTCTCCGCTCCGCTGAGGAGCTCGGCTTCGACGCCGCTTTCTCCACCGTATCATACCAGGCTGGACATAGGTCCCACCGTGAGCTTCTCCGCTCCGCTGAGGAGCTCGGCTTCGACGCCGCTTTCTCCACCGTATCATACCAGGCTGGACATAGGTCCTACCATGAGCCTCTCCGCTCCGCTGAGGAGCTCGGCTTCGACGCCGCTTTCTCCACCGTATCATACCACACTGGAGATTGGCCGTACCATGAGCCTCTCCGCTCCGCTGAGAAGCTCGGCTTCGTCGCCGCTTTCTCCACCGTATCATACCAGGCTGGACATAGGTCCTACCATGAGCCTCTCCGCTCCGCTGAGGAGCTCGGCTTCGACGCCGCTTTCTCCACCGTATCATACCAGGCTGGACATAGGTCCCACCGTGAGCTTCTCCGCTCCGCTGAGGAGCTCGGCTTCGACGCCGCTTTCTCCACCGTATCATACCAGGCTGGACATAGGTCCTACCATGAGCCTCTCCGCTCCGCTGAGGAGCTCGGCTTCGACGCCGCTTTCTCCACCGTATCATACCAGGCTGGACATAGGTCCCACCATGAGCTTCTCCGCTCCGCTTAGGAGCTCGGTTTCGACGCCGTTTTCTCCATCGTATCATACCACACTGCAGATAGGCCGTACCATGAGCTCCTCCGCTTCGCTGATGAGGCTCCACTTCGACGCCGCTTTCCCCACCGTAGCATACCAGGCTGGACATAGGCCGCACCATGAGCTCCACTTCACCGCAGCCAACAGGGCTCGCCTCCCAGCGTCAGCCCGTCGGCCGTGGTGGTCGACGGCCGCCGCCGAGGGTGACGGGCGGGGTGTGGCGCCGGTCGGCTCCCACGCACCGGCCGGGGCTTGTGGATGGTCGGCCCCGGTCACCGGTCAGCGGCGGGTGGAAGGTTACTGTCCAGCTCGGCCTTCCATCTCATGACATTAAGGGATGATGAACCTCTGCTGAGTGGAGCACCGTAGCTTGAAAGTTGGCTGGTTGAACGGATGTTTGACGATGCCGCCCGAGACGCACAGCCAATGAACGGAGGGAAACGCCTGCTAACTAAAAAAAGGATTGTCAATTTGATCTAAATCCATGTTTTTGCGAAACAACACAGAGGTGCATGAATCCCATTGCTACCGCAGTGGATTCTTTGTGGTAAAAAATAATGAACCATGGCAGATTATGCATGCGGAAGAGTACCATCTGCACTGAATGCTAGCTCCACGTCCTCTCAAAGGAAAAACGATAAGTTGCTGGCAAATGTCACCTGGTTTTGCGCCAACCCTACTGGACGCTGTAGATTTTGCTTGAAATCCGTGGAGGAGCTACCCAGCCTCCTGAGATCTCAGAATCTCTCGGACCAATTTGGTGGGCGGGGCCCGAAATTAAAGGTTATGGTCTGTAAATAATTTTATTTGGCTGGATACAAGATTGAAAAGACATCGGTATCGACTCAGGATGGAAACTTGCGACAATTCGAGACTTCTTGCTGCATGCAAACAAAGCTCCGACATCTCTCATTCTTTTGCATTTCAGCTCTGCGATTATGTTAAAGTTGAAAGCGAAGCTATTTTTGAATCAATGGCGGGTGCAGGGCTCTAGAATTGGATGAGGATTGGAAACATTAGATTTCGACCAAATCGCTACAATTTATAGAGTAGCGCTTGTGACTACACCTTGCGTGATATCCGCCTCTGGCACTACCCAGATCAGCCCAGGGGGGGGGGGGGGATCATGTACGTATGTGAAGAGAGAAGGAGTAATTTTGATACAGGACGAAAATACAAACGCGCAACTGATAGCTGTTGCACATCTCTAAAATGCATTTACCTCCCCATCCATGCAACGTGATGCACCTGTTTCGCAGCATATGAACTGTAGTGGTACGCCACGGCTACGTTGTTATTGATAAGCGACGTTTTCGAAATAGACTGAATCGCATTCTGCACTTCCATCGCACTGCTATCCGAGAGGTAACCAGCCCTGTCTCCCGCTCTATCTGCAATATTTACAACAAAAATGTTGTCGTTTAGCATCGAATACATGACTGGGAGCAACATAGCCGCCGTGATATGTGTGACCACACGCTGTCCACAACACCGAAGCAGACGTCCGCTCATGATAGCTCCACTCTTCTCCCGTACCCTTTACTTCCACGTGGGTAATTCAAGGTCTTCTGTAGACTTGGTCGATGGCTAGTTGTGTTATATTTGGCAGTGAGAATGCTTATTGCGATCGTACGTTCATCTGTGAGCATAAACGTTTCAGGTGCAGGGGGGGGGGGGGGGGGGGTAGTGCACCGCCGCATGGCTCTGAAAATGCTGTGTTTTTTGGCATGTTTTCCATATACCGAGCTGAGAGCCGCTCCTAGGCAGTACGTGCCTAGATTTGGACAGGATGTGTCAAATCAATAGTTTCGAAAGCGAAGAAATTTCAGTGCACATGCTCGAACGGCTTCGTGATGACATGCAGCACAAAGACAGAAGGTGCCAGTATCGTCGCCGCGAAAAGGGCTGGAGCCAGTGTTTGGAGGGGACGCGCGCCTCCAGTGCCTCGGCCGTCACACGTGCTGGCTCGGTGGTCTGGATAGTCTGGTGGCGCTGCTGGGAGAGTCATCTTACCGCGGCCGCAAAAACTACCTCTTCTGCTCGTCCAGGGACCCCCAGCTTGATTGCATAATGCCGTCTACCCCAGCGTGTCAGCGGAAACTCATGAAGCGACTGCCTGTAGGCTGCGATGTTTTACAGGTTATTTTTCCGTCCCGACAGCCGTCGATTTTCTCACGTCGGACGGCTGAAATCGTGCGGCGGCCTGCTGCTGCGAGATGGGTAATGACGCCGGCGCTGGGCGGTGAACGAAACGGACGCGGTGTTTCTTTACTGATCTCTTTGTCACTGCTGTCAGCAGCGGCCGGGCGGTCCTTTGTCTCCGCCTCCGCTGCCGTATCTGCCAGCGGCGCAGTGTGGTGACCGCCGGCGTGGGGTGGCCGCCAAATAGGCGCTCCGAGTATGCACTAGCCGGCAATGTTTATACGGAGCGATTGATGCAAAAAACAGCTCGCCGTCTCGGTGCAGCGCGACCGTCCCCAGCGTTTCCCATGGTGCACCGGCTTTTCCCACGCTGCTCTAGTTCCAGCCGCCGCGGATAGATGGCGGCAGCGGCCGCGCCGGCGGTCGCGCCGATATGAGAAATCCACCGGAGGCGTGGGAACGGGCGAGCGCGGCCGGCGGTGTAATTGTAGACATCCTGTGTTACGTGCAGCCTGGGCTCGTTGGGGGCCGGTACGCCGGACGGACGTCTCCGCGGCGAAATGAATGGGGGTGGGCGAGGCGACCCGCGACCTTTGCTCATCTGCGCGCTGACCTTCTCGGTTTTTAGCGGCCGAAATTGCGCCGCGGGTCGCCGAGTTGAAGGATGGCTGTGATTATGTCATTGTTCGACATGACAGTTTGGCCTGTGCTAATTGCGGGCGAACTGGTGGCCAAACGCCAAGAGTATGATTCGGCCCGATCACTCATGCGGGATCGGTGTGCGTTTCCATTCAATTCGGCGATCATTGGGCGTCGTAGATTTGGATGCGCTTTGCGGGATGCAAAATATTGATATCAAAAGCGCATCAGCTTTCGGGGCTATTTTTGCGGACATTCAGTAATGATGTCACCGCGTGAGGTCTTTCATCCAGCGCTGGGCGTGGGGTGGGAAAGCTGTCGCGCGCCCCGTGCGAGGAAGCCCAACTCGGGACTGGGGCTGGGTGCGAGGCCGGCCGCGCTGCTCTCCGTCTGCAGGCTGCGCGGACAGCTGTAAGCCGGCCTATCCTGTTTAGGAGCGTGGCTCCGGTGGTTGCCTAGGAGTGAAGAGCAGTGATATAACTGGGTGTGGCCAAGCGATCGGAGCGGATGTCTCGTGATAGGAACATATTAAGATCATGACCAGGTCAAGGGAAGCTGGTGTGGCCCTGCCACGACAGCCATTCGACGTTCTCCATTCATAATAGCCGGACGCATTCGCCGCGCGAGCGAAACTGTACCCGACACTTTCGGGAGGCCGGCTGGGCCTTCGTCGCCTGGCGCACGAGACGGCAAGCGCCTCCAGTGTTCGCCCGGGTCCGCCGCGAGGGGTACAGCGGGACTGCGGCTCGCTGACGGCGCGCGGCGTCTGCTCGTCGGCGGCTGCAGCGTCTGCTCGTCGGCGGCTGCGGTGGGAGCCGGCTGCTGCCGCCGGGTCTGCAGACGGCCGCTGCAGCGCTTAGGGGACTGCTGATCCGTTTTTCATGTCGCCAGTCATGTGGAACTACCACGCGGCGGCTCCGATAGGACACATGTGCGCGAGCGCTCCCATGCGTGCAGGGCGACGTGTGGTCTTCGAAGTGGACGATGCCCGCGACCAGCAACCGCTGGCCTCTCCGAAGGCCTTCGCTGTGCGCCGCGGCTGCACTGCCCCGCAAGTGGACGCGGAGTGAATCCGAGAGCACGGGCGGCGGCTCCTGAAGCGTCAGCGCTGCAGACGTGTGATCTCTCAAGGACCGTCGGCTCATGGCAATGGTGCAATTGATCCTGTTGCAAGGCCCTTCGCACGACTTCGTTGTTGACCTTTTGTTCACGGGCAAGGAGCGGGTGAAACTTGCCGGCCTGAGGGCAGAGGGCAGCGTTGAAACCTCAAGGTGGCGGACTGTGCATACGGCCCAACCCTGCCCTCGCCATTTTGCATTCAATTTGCCGCGTGTGAGGGCCGGTAGAAAGTGAGGCGGATGGCTGGCGTATGTTGGGAAAGGCGCACTGTTGCAGGAAGCCGTGACCCCGAGGTGGCGGGGCCGGCAGGTCACAGTATAGCTACCACGATTTGGGTGCCGCCCCTATGGGTCTACTGTCGCATCACGGCAGACCAGGCTCCTCGCCATTACAGCCCCACGGCAGGCCAGGCGACTCCCGCGAGTTAGGAGCCGCTGTTACAGCCCCGCTGTCGCATCACGGCAGACCAGGCGACTCCCGCGAGTTAGGAGCCGCTGTCACAGTCCCGCTGTCGCATCACGGCAGACCAGGCTCCTCGCCATTACAGCCCCACGGCAGGCCAGGCGACTCCCGCGAGTTAGGAGCCGCTGTTACAGCCCCGCTGTCGCATCACGGCAGACCAGGCTCCTCGCCATTACAGCCCCACGGCAGGCCAGGCGACTCCCGCGAGTTAGGAGCCGCTGTTACAGCCCCACTGTCGCATCGCGGCAGGCCAGGCGACTCCCGCGAGTTAGGAGCCGCTGTCACAGCCCCGCTGTCGCATCACGGCAGACCAGGCTCCTCGCCATTACAGCCCCACGGCAGGCCAGGCGACTCCCGCGAGTTAGGAGCCGCTGTCACAGCCCCGCTGTCGCATCACGGCAGACCAGGCTCCTCGCCATTACAGCCCCACGGCAGGTCAGGCGACTCCCGCGAGTTAGGAGCCGCTGTCACATTCCCACTGTCGCATCACGGCAGGCCAGGCGGCAGGCGGATCTCATGTATCAGCAGCTTCCATCGCAGGCCGACTGTTACATGACGCTGACATCACCGGTGCATTCTAGCCGTTAGGAAACGCTGTTTCTAAGACGCAGAAACGGGACCTTGTCTAGTCCGTTCGATGCCGGGACCTCCTGGGCTCCCAATCGCACTGGGTGTCCAAATGGTTCGATGCTATAACCAGTTCCCCAAAAGCGTGGTGCTTTTTCGTGCAGTGAACAGATACTACCGTTCATGCACATCTTGCAGCGTGTGAGTATGAAGTTATTTATTCGCTCTCTGCGCCAGCGTGGTGCACTAAGCTGGTATAGGGGACCCAATGACGCCCGCCGAAAATACGCACACATTTTTGCAGAATTGCGACGCTAAGAATACAATGTTCTCATGCTTCGGCGTCCGGTTTCTGTTGCATGGCTGTTAACGAGGACGGGTCTTGCGATATCATCATTGTCACACGACCCCCACGAATGGTGCCTGCACTTGGACTGTGCGACGACCCTGAGTGAGCCTTGTCAAACATCTGTGACGGCGCAGTCCGTACCGGACAATGGCCAGTCAAAGCCATGGGCGGTCGAGCGGCCGCGGCGGGACGGTGCCCAACGTCCGGCGAGTGAAAATCACACGGCAGTGCCCGCTGTTCTCACGAACATGACCTGGGCACTGATAAAGGATGCGTCGGGTGAATATGGGAGTGTCTGGCCACCGACCGAACAGCAGTGCATGTGCTGCTCCACGGTCCAGGGGAACTTCCCACCAGCTGTGCACTGATTAGGGAATCGGTGTCTTTACGAGTTGGGGGTAAAGGGGATGGGGCATGGTGGCTAAGTTTATGGCCCTGGCTCGTCAAACTGATGCGGAAGTTTGCTCTGAACGATCTCTGCCTTCAAAGACGCTATTGATAATTTCAGTCCTGGTTTGAAGACGATACGAATTTGGCATGGCGTTATCCTTTCATCCGGCATTCTTCACACCCTCAATACTCTTCATCGTCTTTTAGGGGAACATTCAGTCGTGCGTTCATTTTTGCATGGTTGGTGCCTGACCGTTGTTCTCACAAGGTCGTCAGATAAGATGGCGGCATAACAAGGCAAGGACTGGACAAGTGCCGACGACCCGGGACGACGCTAACACCGCCCCCCCCCCCCCCCCTGGGCCCTACCAAACGACTCAGGACAGCATACTTGGCCCAATTTAAGAAGCTGCACCGCTTGATGTCGCTCTATGTGTTTACGAGCTAAATTAGTGCCGGCGACAGAGACCAAGTGGCTAGGTCTGTCGGAGTCACGGTAATCGTCGGCTTTTATTGGCCCGGTGTAACAGCGCGGGCCGTCCGTCCCACTGAGGCGGTGTGAAGTGTGGCGGCGGTGGTCACGCCCCCCCCCCCCCCTCCCCCGCGCCGACTGGACGTCCGGTCAGACCCGGGTCCGGCGCCGCTCGCGGTGGTCTCCGACGAGGCTCTGCTTCCGATGCTGGCCGTGACCGTGACCTGGGGCTGGGTCCAGAGTGGACATCACGTGCTGGCGTGCTGGTGGCGCTGGGCTGGTGGCCTCGGACCGAGCGCCGTTGCCAGCTCCGGGGCGCGCCGGCGCGGCGCCGTGAGCGGACCTGGTGGCAGAGAGCTGTGCTCTGGTGCTGGGACTCTGCGCCGACTGTCTGAGCCGGCCGGGTAGGCAGCAAGAGGACCTCGCTCCGTTCAGTAGAGCGGAGGGAAAGGACCTCGCTCCGGTCAGTAGAGCAGGGAGAGGACTTCGCTCCGGTCAGTAGAGCAGGGGAGGACTTGGCTCCGGTCATTAGAGCAGGGGGAGGACTTCGCTCCGGTTGAGGATTGTCTGAGCCTGGGAAGGAGTGCCGCGCAGTGTCGGACGGCAGGCTCGCTGCGTTACGTCACGTGCCGGTGCAGTGCCGAACGGAGGCCCAGTCCCGGAGATAGCGTCAGAGATGTGTTGGCGGACTTTTCGGCTGTTTATTGGTTGGCACCGCGAGAAGTGCGGCTAGGCTGATCTCGCACAGCTCGCTGATGTTCGCCCGTTGTCCTGTGGGAAGGGAAGCCGTGGCATTTCCGCTAATCGACGGTTGAGTCCATGAGTTGTCGTTTTTAGAATCGAGGATTTTTTAGACCTTGTTAATGTCTGTACCTCAGGTGTCTTTTAGACTCAATTGTGTTCTCAACACCTAGATGAGAAAGTAGTAATATCATTATTCTTCGTAGAAAATGCAGAAGAATGGAGAGATGGATGCGTTGATACTTCGGCAATATGCCTTTATCGAAGCGCCGCCGTATGTCGTGTGTTGACACGGGGGCCACGGGCGGGGCCTCGTGTGTGCGCCGCGCCCATGTGCCTCCGCCGCTAGCAGATGAAGGGAGTCTCCTCGCCTGGCCACCGCGTAAATGAATGTGGACAATTTCCGTGACTCAGTTGCGTGACGGTCGCCCGCTGGGGGTGGGGAGCTCTGGAGGAGCTTCTCCGCTGTGGCACCATCCGAGGGAGTTAGTGAGCTAGGACGTCTGGAATAGGATTCTCCCTACTGGGACACCGCCTAGGGGGGCATGAACGCGCGGAGCCGACCCCCGTGCGGCTCCGGTGTTGGGGTACTGGTCGCCCTGTCCGGTCCTGGACTCGGCCCGGCCGGCTGCGCTAGCGACCGGCCTGGACGCCTTGTGTACGTTTATGGCTGCCAGGTGTGGGCGCTGTTGAACGCGCGCGTGGTCCATCCCTGGCCGTGTGACCGGCCGGGGATAAAGCGCTGGCGGTCGGTGGTCTCGTGGGAGCCCACGGCACCGACTGCTGACACAGTGTGCCGCTGCGATGGGAACAAGGGGGCCTCACGGGCGTGGGGACCTTCTGATCTGTTTTTGTTCGCCTCCGTATACGCTGCGCCCGCAGGGCCAGGTCCCTATGTTTGATTCAAAGTCTTCAGCTCCCGTCACACCACGTCCCAACGCGCGCGCGCGTGGCGTCAGCGCCTAGTTACTGCCGATCCGCGTGGTACTTCCGGCGAGGAGCGAGGCCACGTCACCATCTGTCGGCGCCAGTGAGCTGCGGTCGTTCGGCGTCGCCCAAGGCTGACCCAGTGCGTCAGGCCCTGACCGGCCGGTCCGCGCCCGCCAGCGGCCAGGCCAGCCCTGCTCGCTCCCGTCATCAGGTGGCCATTGTGCGTTGACCTTCGTCAGCGGTGATTGCGCGCGGGCTGTCGGCAGCGGCGGCGGCGGCGGCGCAGGTGCCGACCCGCCGTGGGAGCGGCGGTCGCCCTTTGAGCGCGGTCCGGGCGTGAATAGGCGTGCCGGCCGGCCGGCTGCGTTTCGACGCGGCGGATCAGCCGCGCTGCCGGCGACGGCCGACGCTCCGCCGCCGGGCCCCATCCACCTGCCGCCGGCGCCGCCGACCCCCGGTCGCATTCCGCGCGTTCCTGGGCCGTTGTGGCGCGCGCCCGGCCGGCGCCGGGGGACCGGGGGCCGGCCCGCGGCGGCGCCGGCGGCAGGTGGCGGCCCGCGGCCACGTCGCAGGAGGAATCTGGCCGCCGACAGCTGACCGACGCGGCGGAGGACGCCGCACCGCGCCGACCTGATGACGCCCGCGGGAGGCGGACCGTGGCATGCGTGCGCCGCCCCGGCCGGCCCGGCGACACCACCAGCCGTTCCCACGCCGTGGGGCCCGTCGCCGCAGGCAAAAATGACCCGTGCGCCCGCCGTGGCCGGCGGGGACGCGGGCACATTTTCTGTGCGTTGTGGCTCGTCATGTGCTCTCGTCCTTTAAGTGGATCGCGTTACAGGGAAAACAAAGCTAATTACGGTCGGTGTGAATGAGCATGGTTGCCGCCGGTGTCTCGCGTCAGGAATGCGTCTGGTTGCGGGGCAAGAGAGCCAGTCTCGCACTGAAGCCAGCGGTGGCTCACCGCCCGCTAGAGTTGCAGGAGGGACGTGTGGACGGCGGACCGCTGTACGCTTGTGACCTGCAGGTCCGAGCGGGATCGAGGTCCGACCTGACCTGCCTGACCTGTGATCTGTGACCTCGGACCTCAGGTCCCGTGGCCTGCAGGTCCGAGCAGGATCGAGGTCGGACCTGACCTGCCTGACCTTTGATCTGTGACCTCGGACCTCAGGTCCTGTGGCCTGCAGGTCCGAGCAGGATCGGCACAGCTGGGTCACGCGTGCCGCCATTTGCAGACGTGCAACCATGACACTTAGTCGGGTATTGCCACAGCCATATCCCACCCGGCGCGCTGCAACAAATTAGCTTATAAAGTGGAAAATGGTGGTTGCAAATCGATAGTGCTGCATTCGGTTTTGCTTTCAATTCGATAAAGAACTGGTCATCACATTGTTTTTTTTGCGAACTCGAAATCTTGGGAGTATGGAGGGGTATGAGGGGGAAGGCATATCTTCAAGCTTTCGCAGAAATGAGATTTTTCCGCCCCCTCCCCCCCGTTTGACCATTCTAATCCTGATTTGCCCCCCCCCCCCGTTATCTCAGAGACGCAGTTACTCCCATGCTCCAAATTAAACCTCATGCCAAAAACGACGTTCCGCACCCATACCAAAGCATGCTTCATGCGTCCAAATATATACCCTACTATCAAGTAATGCGACTGAGGAGCTTCCAGTGTCCTTTTAAAAGAATGCAGTGGCTTGTAGCGCCACTTCGAAGGCAGCCGATTGTGCTAGCGTGAAGGCGGTGGGCAAACGGTACAACAGCGGTACAACAAAGCGGGACCTGCCTGCCTCAGTATACTTGTTGCTCGTGTAGGCTGTTCATTGCCCCTCATCCCAGCAGACGGTAGGTTATTATTCATTTGAGTTCAAGCAATTATCAGGTCCTGGAATGGAGGACATAGGACATTTCGGGTCTCAAACGAATGCAGTGACGGGTACAGAATTTCGTGAAAGGGGTGGCCACGCAACATTGTATCCACCCCCTTAGAGTTTGGAACCCCTAAAAAAATGCTGACATTTGACCTGTGAATTCTAAGATTTTTATGTTGGGTATTTTTATACGGGAAATTACCTTCCTGTGCACCGCCCAAGAACACTAGGCGTTGTACGCAACGCGAACTAAAAAAAACGACATTGTGCGCAACGCAACCATCAAAATCAAGCACGACACTTGATCACGTGGTCACAAGGTCCGTTACGGTCGGCCGGTGTCCGGCGGCTGGCCGGTTGGTCGGTGTCGTGATCAGCTGTTGGCTTTGCCTGTGGTGGGGGGTACGAATACGTTAGCATTTTAACTGTCCTAAGAATGCGATGCAAACGCATAATGAGTGAACAGCGTAGGCCCTCCGACAGTGGGGAATTCCAAAATCATGAGGGACGGCACCTAAGCGATTGAGGTTGCCGCGACTGTTCAACGAGGAGGCTCCCGTCGTCCGAGCGAATATGAAGTTGCCAAGACCAATATGGCGAACCCCTGTGCAATCACGAGGGCCCGTGTAGATGAACAGAAGGGGTCCCTTCGAGAGTGTAGGCTCCTCCGCAAAGGAGAGCAAATGAAAAAAAGCCCAGTGTCAACAAAGAGGGGCCCCTGAGCATCGAGTTTGAAAGTGAAACTTACGTTGTGTCAAGTAACAACGCAGGGCGCTGAGCAAACAGAAAGAGCCCGAGACCAGTGTAAAGAGTTACTGAGCAATCGACAGTACCCCGGCAGGTTAACAGACTATGACAATAACGTAGAGCCTGCCGGGCGAACGGGAAAAATCGCTGGATAGGCCGTGATCGATTAAGATTGCCCCGGCAAGCTAGCATGCAGAGCCCCGACAACAGCGTTAAGAAGAGGATTAAATGGCTCGAACTCCGCATGAGGGGTTGAGCCCCCGAAAATGCGCCAATATTTGGTTAACGGACTTCGAAGTCAGAATGCCCTCCAAAGTGATGCCCATCTCCTCTATGACACCAAAATGTAACCTTGGTGTATGGCTCGCTTTACGCAGCATTAACGCGTACAAAACCTGGCTTAATATGTGTATCATTTGGGTTCAAGGGTGCTTCTCTGGGGTTTTGTGAATAATGTTTTGGCCAGCGTTGTAAATGTTACGATTTTTGCAGCTTACATTGCTCATTGACTTCGTATTTCAATGCTGCCGGTGGTTTGCCAGTTCAACCAGGGCAATTATGTCATTTGCTCATAATTTGAATCGGTAGCTACCCTTCGAGTCAGACTTAACTGTGCAGCTAATGTGGCTGAAGTATGCCAAACCCTGGCGCAAGGAAAAGGAGCATTTCGCTCCTGCAGTATCATAATCTGGGAAGCAGATTACATCCGAAGAGGTCCGGCACTCCTATGGAAAAATCGTATTCAGTACCCCCCCCCCCCCCCATCGCCTTCTCTGCAGCACTGATGTGGCCGGCCTGTATAGAATGGCAACGGATCGCGTGTGATGGACGAGTTGCCAGGTAAGCCAGCGGCCCGGCGACATTATCGTTTTCTCTATTCCCGCGGGCCCTGGCTTTCTACTGTATTCTCCGGTAAGCGTGCCGTGTCCTGAAGTCGATGTCTCTACGGCCAGCGGGACGTTCCCATGGTTTTTTTTTGTTTTTTGTTTTTTTGTTGGTGCGTGAGCCGTGGAAGGTAATTGTTTCTTATCAAGTCGTATTGCCTTCTATGGTTCGTGTATGATTGTCGAGTGAAACACTCTTTAGGATTCATGGAATAACCTTTTTAAATCAAGGTGTATGCATTGTAATCATATTACACATGAGGAACGTTGCGCAAAGAGGGTATATTCTCCGCTGCATTAGATAAGTATGTTAATGATGTGGATGACGCTTGCAACAGGCTCGTACCCAGCGGACGTTCCCGCTCATTCATATTGGAACAGCCGGCATGTTGGATTGGACTCGGAATCACACTTCGTGCGCTCGCGGCATGCGTCCGCGTTTGAGTCACCAAGTCGCCACAAACGTACGACTTGGTGGTGAGTCAGCCCGGCCTCCTGGCGCGGGCCGCCTCCGGCTTCCACGCTCGCAGCGCGACCCCGCGCCGTTTCGCCGATGCTCCGTCCACCCGTTTCTCCATCGCGGAGGTGGGCGCGCGCGCGCGCACGGGCGCGGGTTGCCGGGCGGGCGGGCGGCGTGACGTCACCGGCGCGCCGGGCCGCCATTGGTCGGCGGGCGTGTGCCGCGTGCCGCCAATCTCGGTGGCCCGGGCAACCGGCAGTCGTGCGGCCGTGGGAGGTGGTGCGGGAGGCGCGCGACCGGAGCCCTCCCAGTTCACACCGCGCGCGCCCAGTCCGCCGCCGCCGCCGCCGCCGCCGTCGGAGCGTGTTCCCACGGGAAGCGCTCGTCGCCTGCTCCCATGATGAACGAGGTGTACAACGCCATCGGCGGCCAGGTGGGTCACGTCGGGTGTCCTGCCCGGGTCCGGTGCCAGTCCTCCGTCGGTGTCAGCGCTGGGCCGGGTCCTCCGTCGGTGTTGGCGCTGGTCCGAGTCCTCCGTCGGCGTCGGTGCTGGTCCGAGTCCTCCGTCGGCGTTGGTGCTGGTCCGAGTCCTCCGTCGGCGTCGGTGCTGGTCCGAGTCCTCCGTTAGCGCTGGTCCGGGCGTACGTCAAAGTCAGAGCTGGTCCGGGTCCTCTGTCGATGACGGCGCTGGTCCGAGTCTTCCGTCGGCACTGGTCGGGGTCCTCGATCGATGTTGGAGCTGGACCGGGTCCTCTGTTGATGTAGGAGCTGGTCCGGGTCCTCGGTCGATGTCGGAGCTGGTCCGGGTTCCTCGTCGATGTTGGCGCTGGTCCGAGTCCCCCGTCGGCACTGGCCCGGGTTCTTCGGCGGTGTTGAAGCTGGTCCGGGTCCTCTATCGATGTCGGCGCTTGTCCGGGTCCTCCGTCGATATCGGCGCTGGTGCGAGGATCGGTGGGTCGGCCTGTCATCGCTGGTGGCTTGAGGCTTCGTTGGTAGGCTCAGGCTGGCCACGGCTCATTTTGGCGCCTGTCTGCTTTGTTTTATTTCCCACATTAGGCTGCACAATAAGTCTGAGTTTATTTGGTTGATTTCCAGATGATATCGAATCCCTATGCTGTTTGATAATGCTGCATGGTTGATCGCGTGTTTTAATTGCTTCTGTCCACCCCACGTTGGGTGCTTGTCCACATGCCTGCCTAATGCCTTTGTTTGTTACTGCAGGCTTTTCCCGTTAGTTATGTTACGCTGTTTTTGATCAGCGTGTGCAGTGTTTCCGTTACATAGCAGTTACTGGACTTAATTGTAAATACTGCGGTGACAGTTTCGCGACGGAAAATTTTGACACAAGCCATAACTACGTCCGCCTTGTCTTTTCGGCCGCGGCACCCAGGGCATTTCCTGCAGCAGCCAACATCCACTATACACTGAATTATATTGGGTGAAGAGCTCGCAGCCCGATTGCTCGTGCTCTTTAATGCAACCAGCTGGCTTGCATCCTTTATTGCTACCAACTGATTGGCTATCAGCTAACTACGCAGCCTAGGTGTGAGTTTTTTTCGGCGATGCGCTTTAGGGATAATCACATTGTGATGTTTTCACCTTTCTCGGTCCCATGCAAAGGGTATGTTTGTCATCGCTGTGTACACTTTCCCATGCCCCCTCTCCCCTCCCCATGGCCTGAAGTGTATGTATACTTAATCCATTCACAGTTGTCCTGCAAACAGCGCGTCGCCGTTGTCCATAAAGAGCTGTGTGAGTCCATTGTCGTGCTGGCATGCCATTGGCGCGGCCCGGGCGATTTAGCCGATTACCGCTATGTTTCGACACAGACCGGCGCTATTTTGGAGCCTTGTCCTGTTTCTTCCATCGGACCCATCAATCGAACCCTTTTGAGACGAACGCCACGCGACCCTCAGCGCGCGCAGCCGGCTTTGTCGGCTGGGCCAGGGCCGGTAATGCCCGCGTGGCCGGCGCCCCTTTTGTGGCCGACTGGACGGGTTGTGCACAATGCGGCCGGAGCCGGCCAGAATGGCGACGCAGTGGGAATGCGACGGATGCGCCGACCGGTCATCTTTGTCCGGCGGCGGCCCGGGCGTCGGACGCCCGACACGTGCCACGCGCCGCGGTCGTCACCTGTTCACGGCGCCGGGGCGGGGGCGGCGGCGGACAGCCGCCGGGCCACGGGCCCGGCATGGAAGGCTGCCATCAGCGCCCAGAGAGCGGCTCAGCTCGTGGTGACGGCCGGATCTCCGTTGGAACGAACAGTCGTATATTGTGGAGAGCAGTGCGGTCAGGGTTCCACTGTCAGCTTCCAAAAGGAGGTTTCCCAAGGCCAATTAAATAGATTGCTTACGGTCTGCCCGATGTTGGTTCCGCATGGATTAGTCCTGTAAAACAGATCATCGTAAAGACTAGAGCCCTTGCAACATCTAAATTTGGAAGTGTAAACAATTTGCGAATGTTTTTTAATGATTTTGCTTCATCTATTAGTGCATTATTTGTCTTTTGTCAGATTTAGGGGCCTAGATCCGTAAAAGGGTCGGTGTTTTGTTATCGTTCACAGGTTGCACGCCACTTGGAATATGCTGCGGTTAGTATGCAAGTGATGTATAGGATCGCAGTATCTCTTGAGACGTCATTGGGCGCGTGTTTGTTTTTGATGTGGTCTTGAGGGGTGCAAGTGAAGGTTCTTTTTCGGTTTAGTCAATTGTTCTCTGCTCAAGTGCCCACTGCGTCCCTGTTATCTGTAGTTCCGTTATGGCTCACGGTCTGTTTCACGAAAAACATTGGCCTGCGTTAGCCGTCGGTCCAATGCGCGAACCTTCAATGTTCACAGACTCCTTCAACGAATCGCGGCTGATACCTGTGTGCAGCACTCGCAGCCGTGCCGACGTGCGCTGTGCAACGAATGAAAAAATTACCACTTGTCGCCTTGCGTTACCGCGGGCAGAAGGAAAAGCATGTGTTCGTATGCTTGAATTTCCGGCCGTGTTGCTTAGATGGTCGGTGCGGTGGTCACACCAGCGCGCGGTCTAACAGCGGCAGGTGCCTTCTGAGGGAATGCCGCGCGGAGGGGGCTGTTGGTGCTGTCGTCATTCGCGACTGAATGTGTGTTCTGCACTGCAGTGTACAAAATAGACAGTTCGCGATGTTCGCCAAATGGTGTCAATCAAGCGCCGACAAATACACAGACTTTTTAATAAAAAAGACCAGTCCAGGATTGCATGGCTGCGCTCGAGTCAGTTGTAACTTAACAGGTAACTCACTTGCAACGGGAATAAAGGAGCGGAGAGCGCTTAGCGTACGACTCTTAAAATGATAAGTAACTGCTTGCTTCGTTTTTTTTCTTGGTGTTACTCAAGTGCTTGAAATACGTTTTCACGGCTTTTCATTTGGCTTGCGCTATGGCTTTGTTGTTGGTCGGGTGTCAGATCTGGCCAACAGCTTAGTCTTAGGCGATTCACCAGTCTGCTAACTGCATAACACCCGACTGGCATAACAATGCATAGGCCATACCCACACACCACGACCGAACTATGCATTGGAGGATGCGTAGTGTTTACTCTGTTAGCTGTTATGTTAGCCTACGTTCATTTTCGAGCATTAAAGGCCTCGGAGAAGCTGTGATACTGTGTTGATTCGATGAGACCAGGCCCGGCACAAATGCTAACAAACGACGCGATTGCTTGTGAAAATTCCGGCTGTAGAGCTCACTGATGTGAACTTTGCTGTCACTGGCATAGATGTCGTGGAGGCGCAGTTCATCACAAAAAATAAACCACAATTTTTACGCTGATTCCTCGTGCCAAAAGGTACGAGACTGAGCCGTATATTTTCGCAGGTTTTTCTCCACAACTTAAGCTGATTATTTTCCACCTGGTCCGCGTAGTCACCAGCGATTTATTGTGTATCAGCATCTGCAGCGTCGTCTCTAAGGGTGTGTTGGATGTAGGGCGAGCCGGGCCCGGTACGCTAGAGGATGTGTTGGATGTAGGGCGAGCCGGGCCCGGTACGCTAGAGGATGTATTGGATGTAGGGCGAGCCGGGCCCGGTACGCTAGAGGATGTGTTGGATGTGGGGCGAGCCGGGCCCGGTACGCTAGACGTGAACGCCTCCCGGCGTGGTGGTGAAGCCGACACCCGGCGCACCGAAGGCCCGGCGTCGCGATGCCCCTATCGAGTGTATCTGCGGGCCGGTCTACGGGGTGTGCCAGCCACTGGCCGGTGCTGGTGTCGGGTGCTTTCTGGGAGCCGCGGCGTGGAGGAGTGCCCCTGTGGGAACTGAGTGGCGTGCCGACGGCGGTCGTGCCCGCACCACGCCGTCGCAGGAGAGCGCCTTCTGACGCGGCTGCCGGTCTGCCGCTAACTTTGTGCCGGCGTGAGCAGCTGAAGGCGGCTAGGCGTGCTGATGTGGTGTGATAATGGCGATTCGCGGTTGTAATGACAGATCGGGTGGATCCTCGCCCCCCCCCCCCCCCCGGCCCCCACCGACCCCGCTGCTGGACGGCAACGGGCCTGGTGGTCTGCCGCCGCCTACTAGAGCTGTAAGGTCGAGACGCACTGTCCTTGCCGTCCAAAAAGCTACTGACCTGGCGCCGGAGCAGTGGTGGGCTGCTTGCAGCGTCTAGTGCCTGATGGACTCCCAAGGGTTGTGTGTTTGGATATGGGTGAGCCCGTGTCTGGCGCCGTTTTTGGGAGGGAGTCACAAGGCATGTCTGCTTTGGGTGTGTTTTAGGCGGATTGTCTCTGTGAGCGATGATACTTGGCTCATCGTGAAAATATCAAAGCTGCGTTTGGGCAAAATACATGAAAAACGAAAGCAAAGTATATTAGATCAGTGTCGTGTTAGTTGACGTGCTAGCTCTAGGCTAGCACGTCAACAGAAGGTGAACAGAAGCTGCTTCCCAAACACAGCATTAAGTAGACATCACAAAGCCCAGAATCCAGTTGTTCACGATACAGTCAAGTGCCTCAAACGGGGGTACACTTCCAATGCACGTGATCAGACGAATAATGTGGTGATGAGTGTAACAAATATCACTTCCGGCTCCGGAGAGTCGTTTGTCACAGCGGCCGTTGCCGACAGCGATGCCCGAGCGACTACCGCTTTTACCGCGGACATGTTGGCCTATGTAGTATGTAATCACCGAATTTCCCTCAAGCACTTTCCAAAGCATTCACGTGCCCCGCAATGAAGTGATACGGACGAGCCGGCGGCTGAGGCGCCCCGCCGAATCGACCGCTTCCCACCGCCTTCGCGCTTAGCCAGCCATTCGGGTCGGCGCGTTTTCTGCATTGTGAGCGCCCGGCATTCGCCCGTGTACTCAGTAAAACAACGCGTGGGAGCGTGGCCCGGCGAGGTGGCGGGCCGGCCGGGCGCGGCGGCGGCCCGGAAAGTGGAGTGGGCCGCGCCGAGCCCGGAGCCGGCGGCCGCTATGAGCGGGGCACATGCGACGCGCCGCCGCTGGCCGCTCTGGAGAGAGCGCTGCCGGGCGTTCTGCACGCCGAAACGGCCGGCGCCGGCCACTGGGGGCCGTTGGCCCGCTACGCTGCGTGACTGTGGCTTCTCAGCGACCGCAGAAGCTGTGGGCGCGGCTTTCGCGGGCCTCGGCTGGGCGTTGACCGTTTTATGGCTCAAATAACATGCTTGAGCCGTTGGTGTTACTGCCGTGCGTCTCAGATTTTTGCGCATTTGAGCGCGGCCGTGATGCATTGCGGTCTGATATGTGTTATAGGTATAGGGCAAGGCGATGAGTCGTCTGCCGACGCTGATTTCGGACTACATCTTTGCGCTTGAGCCCGCTTTCAGATTTGCTGCCTTTTTGCACGAGAGACGTTGGAAGGGTCTATCACAGCATCCCACCATTGATACGCTTCTAATAGTCGTTATTTTCACCTTCCTGAAAGAAGTGCAATTGAAACGCCCGATGGACCCCATTTCATGACACTTTCATGACAGTCAACGCGAACCCCAAAGAAGCTCATGTGCATTATGTGTCCGGTTGCATCAAACTCCATGCGTGCGGCAGCCGCCTGCGGTGGTATGCTGCGCGGCGAGGCTGGACCGACGGAGACTGCACCAGCGCACACGGCGCCAGCACCAAAGCGGCACGTGTCGTACACACGGTCGCCGTGCCGCCGGCCCGCCGAAACGCGGGTCTAACAGCCGACGCATGTCACACAGCTGCTGCGTAATGGGCTGCCGGCCCAAACATCTGTCCAACACCGGTTTACACACCTCTAGCTCAGAAATCCTTGTTCTGCGGGCACATTTTTTCCGTGGGAATTTCGTGCATCGGAACTAGTCTTGGGCGTGCTTTTTGGATGCCGCCCAGAGCTGACCCGGAATGACGCCGGTGGACGGGTGTTTACATCTGTAAAACCAAACCCGCCCGGAAAACCGAACGCTCTTCTCTCACACTTGAGAACCGAAGGAAACCGAAAGCATATTCCGAGGGAATAATTTGCTTCGTGTTCTCGGCTGTTAGGCGGCCCGGGTCACGGCTCTAAGCGACCCTTTGTTACCGCGGCCGTAAACGCTGACGCACGACAAATTTTGATTCATCTCTATTCGCCGGCGGATCGCGGCCATTTTTCTTTGCGTTAGAGGTTGCCGGTTGCCTTGTGGCCGAATCTCACCGCTGTGATTGGTCCGGGGCCGCTTTCTAGCGGCTCCTTCAAGGCGCCCCGCACAGGTGGGCGGGGCGGCGCCGAGCCGCCGCCGTGATTGGTCCCGCCGCCGTTGACGTCATCGCGCGGCGCCTCGGTACTCTAACAAGCTAGCCACGATGCCTGGGAAAGTGGTCAAAACCGAGCACGAAAAAATTGTCGGGTATCATTAGACGAAATTCTGTGTTCTTAATGGGGGTGCGGCGGCGGTGGAACGGCGCCGTGCCGTGGGAGGGTGCGTTGCTCCGGAAACGCGCCGCTGCCGATGCCAGCACGCACCTGGGCGGCGGTCGGTGTGGCGGCTCCTGTTTCGCGCCCGGCCGACGGGGGAGGCGCGAGCGCCGCGGCAGGCACGTCAGAGCGCGCCGAGCTCGCGGTGACGAGACGGGCGGCGGAGGAGCCGTGCGGGAAGGTCCGCTGTCGCGCGCGCTGGCGCCGGGGAGAGAGAGTCGCGCCGGAGCGGCGATTCGGCAGTAAGCTGAGACTTGGACCGGGCTAGGATTCGGACCTCGGCTGGGGCTCGCCCCGGAGTCCGTGCGGAAGCGGAGACACGGGCGCCGGAGTTTGGAGCTGGACCAGAGCTGGGACTCCTCGGACCTGACGCGGCACCGGGATGGCAGTGGGTGCCGGCCCTGAGTCAGTACCTGCAGCTGAACTGGTGTCCGGCCGGGGCCTACACACCGGAGTGGAGGCGGGAGCGGTGCCGCTGTCGCCTGGGCCCGTGCAGAACTGGCTCCCATGACGGGCCGCTACGCCTTATTAATTACTCTGTCAGGCGGGCCATTACGGCGGGGCTTCCCAGGCGGCGGCGCGGCGCGGCGGCCGCCTCTAATTGCCCGCCGCGTCGGCCGCAGCCGGGACCGCTGCCGCGCGCCGCACTCCGCGAGCGGGTCCGGCTGCAGTGCAGAGCCGCCGTTGCTGGCCGTTGTTGGCCGGTACGTCCGCGCGCGGCGCCGGAGCTCGGCGGGCGCCCGGCGCCGCCGGCGCTGGCGGCGGGTCGGCCGCCGGTCGGCGCCGGGCCGTCTCGGGCTCCGTTAGGCCGGGCGGCGCGCTTGACGGCACCGGCGCCGCCCGGGGCGGCTCGGCTCCTCGGGCGGAACATTACCGGCGCCGCTCTCACGGGAACGCCGCCCCGTATAGAAATCGGCGGCCGCGCTCCGGCGGCGCCGACCGCGCGCCGGCGGAGACGATTCGGGCGCGCGCTTAACACCGCCGCGGCGACGAGAGGCCGCCGCCGGCAGCTGATGGATGGGGCGCCGCGGCCGGGCGTCGACGCGCGTCACGCCACCTCTGCCTCCGCCTTTGCTTCTGCCTCTGCCTCTGCCTCTGCCTCTGCCTCTGCCTCTGCCTCTGCCTCTGCCTCTGCCTCTGCCTCTGCACCTGCCTCTGTCTCTGTCTCTGCCTCCGCCTCCGCCTCCGCCTCCGCCTCCCGCTTCTGCCTCCGCCTCCGCCTCCGCCTCCAGAGACTGGGCTGGAGCCTGCTGGAACGCACGCGTTGGCCGCCGCTGCTGTAGGAGTGGTTAGACACCTCGCTGTTGCACTGCCCGCTCGAGGGCAGGCCAACGTGTTGCAACGGTGCCTTTCTCTTCCCAGCCGTGCGGTCGGTAATGGCGAATGTGGCCGCCGTAAAGCGTGAGGCGCGCTCCTTATGCCGCCAAACGGCCGGCTACCGGCCCGCAAAACACGGCCGGTCCCGATCGCCGGGGGCCGGGAGCTCCGCCGCCAGCACCTCGCTGACGATTTCGACACCGGACCTGGCCGCATGCAATTTACATGACTGAGCCTGTGCGATGATGAACAACACCTTATATAAACCTCGTCGTGCGTCTCGTTAACTCTCTCTGGAATAAATTGCTGCCGACTACCAGGCGGCAAACTATGTGAAATCCATTCCTGTTCTGTCTGGTAGTATGCACGAAGATGTGGTGAGAATCTAGTCGCTGGCAGGTTCTCATGTCTTCCATTTTGTGGCATTTATTCTCCCATTTGCCACATGTCGCTGAGTATGGTTTTTTGCCTCACGCCCTCACTGGAAATGAGCCCTCGAATGCTAATGATGATCATTGTCGCCCGCCTCTGCGGGCTGTTTAACATCTCTGGCTAATGACCGTATCCGTTTGCCCTCGCCCTCTGGCTGATTGATAATGACAAGGCTCGGGTATTTACCGTCGCTGGCATGTTGTGCTGTCGGAGTGGTCCGTCCTCCTCCCTCCCCCTCCTCCCTCCTCCCTTCTTCCTTCCTCTACCCTCCTTCTTCACTCCTCCCGCCTCCCTTAGCCCATTCCTTTTCCTTCCTCCCTCTCCCTCCTCGCTCCTTCCTTTCTCTTTCCTCCTTCCTCCCTCCTGCCGCCTCCCTCAGCCCATTCCTTTTTCCCCTCTCTCTCTCTTCTCTCATCCCCCTTCCTCCCTCCTCCTTCCTCTTTCGTCCCTCCTCCCGCCTCCTTTCTTCCTCCTGCTTTCTTCCCTATCCTTCCTCCGTCCCTCCCGTCGGCCCGGCGCGGCGGCACGCGTCCCCAGCCAGCGCCGGGACTCGTGCCTTCCGCCGCCGCCGCCGCCGCCGCCGCTGCCGCCGCCGGCGGTTCTCAGGCCGGCCGGTGAGAAAGGCGACGCGGGCCACGCCGCCGCCGCCGGCACCGCCGGTAAACAGTAATTTCTAGCGTCAGGCGAATCGGACGGGCGCCGGTTCTCAGCCGCCGCCGGACGGCCATTACCGCCATTTGCCGCGTTATGCCGGCGCGCCCGCCGACCGTTGGAGGCGCGGTAGCCGCCCGGCGGCGATCTTGGCGCGCGCCGGCCGCGCCGCCGCCGCCGCCGCCGGATGATGAATGGCTCCTCTCCGGACGCCTTTGTTATCGCTGCACGATTGTGCTGTTAGCGGGCCATTGTCTCGCGGTAATGAGGAGAGCGCGACGTCTGATCAAGGCTGGAGGGGAGGGATCGGGCTGGCCGGTGCAGCCAGATCTCCGCGCCCGCGCCGCCGCCGCCGCTGCCGCGCGACCCCGGCCTTTGTGGCGCTCCGGCGGCGGTCTCGGTTTTTGCGGCGCGCGATGAGGTGCGTGACGGCACCGAAGAGTCCCCCGTGGGTATTTATTATGGTCTGCCCCCTCGGTTCCCATGCTTTTGTCTCCGGTGAATTTGGCCTTGTCTCCAGGGCGTACGTGTACGGGCCAGGCTGAATTCAGCCGTATAAAGAAGCGGTCGAGCCCCGGGCTTGAGCTTTTAGACGTCCCTATTTGCGTTTGTGATTAATAGATTACTGGAAACGTTCTGTCGCGTTGTGGTCGGTGGGCGACCGGGGCGCGCCGCTGGGCTCCTCGGCCATTCAAATTGGGCACCGGCCGCCCGGTTCCGGCGGCTCCCGGTTCCCAGGCGGCTGAATACCTCACCGGCGCACTTGATGTAACGTTGCTATTATTTCTTTATGTGCGGATGGCGCGCAATCGCGGCTGCCGTGCGCGCCTGGGAAAGGTGGAAGAACGGTTCTGGATCATGGGAACATGGCAGCGCTTCCCAGGCCCGCCGTCAGGTGCTTTAAAGTCCGACGCTGCGGCCGGCCGACGCCGCCCGCCCGCGCGGCGCCCGGCCGCCGTTGTGATTTATCGCCGCGCGGCGCTGAACGGCAATCGCGGCGGTTTCGCGGCGCCGTGACGCAAACGCTGCCGCCGGCGCGCGGTTCGGCGCGTCTGCTGGCGCCGGCCGGGGCGAGACTGGCCCTCGTCGGCGCGGCGGCTGCGCGGGCCCGTGCCGCGCCGGGGCTCTGTTGTCTCTGGCGGAGGGGCGCCGGGCCGGGTCACGGACAGGTGTCGGCCGCGCGCGCGCGAGGGGAGCGCCAAGGCTGGGAACGCGGCGCGGGGACGCGTCGCCGCCCGCTGCACGCCTGTTCGCCCCTCAATGGTCGTCGTGACGTGCTCAATGGCCGCCGCCGCTGGCGGAATGCGGCGGCGGCGCCGATCGCCGCACCAAATCACGACCGGCACCTGCCGGCATTCCAGCGCACTGTCCCCCGCGACGCCGGAGGGGCGCTGAAAGGGACCTGGCGCGGCCCGGCGCCCCTGGCCGCCCCGAGAGACCCGCGAGGCACCCGGCCCGCGCACCCCAGGCCCGCTCTTTGTCCGCGGCGACTCGGCGCCAGCACCGGCAGCCAGACGCCGGCCGTGCGTTTCCTCGCGCCGACCTCGCATGAGCAGGCGTCGCCCGCGCGGCTTCCGATCACTGATTCATGTTGTGGTTCTCCGTTTCCACGGGCGCGCCGGTTGTCGGTGGGGCGGTGGCGTGTGTCGCGCGCCAGCCGTCTTGGCTCGTGCCGGCCGTCGCCGGGCCTCAATAGGGACGCAGGTGGGGGTCGGTCCTGGCGGGCCGGCGACAAAGCGGCCGCCGGCCGTCTTGGGTTTAAAGGGCGCGTGCTGAGGTGCGCCACCTGGAGACCAACGGTTTTCCCATTGTGTTCACGGCGGCGCGGGGGAGAGCGGGCCGTCGGCCGTTGCCACCGGCCGGCCACGTGCGGGCATTGTGTTGCCAGTTTAAAGTCCTCCATGTCGGCGGTGGGCCGCTGAGAACGCGGTGGCCGTTCTTCACAGCACCTCTCGCATGACCCTCCAAGGGTGGGAAGGCGGCGGGATGCGCGGCGCAGCGTCACGCGCGCGCGCGGCGGCCGGCGACATGTGGTGACGCGTGACGGTTCTCACACGGCGCTTCCGAGCCGGCCGTTCCCACGGGCGCTCTCGGCGCCGCCGCCCGGCTCTGACGGATGGTCGAGCACGACGAGGCGTCCGCACCGTCGCCGCCGCCTCCGCCACCGCCGGCGGCGAGCGATGGGTCCGAGCGCGACGAGGCACCCCGCGTGGTTCGGCATTGGCGAGGTGGGCCGGCGGCCACGGGTCGGTTTTGGTTTTGGTGGGATCGAGGGTGTCCTCATGATACGCGTTATGCGCTGAACTGGTGTTTGTGGAGTTCGCAGAAACGTAGCGAGTCGGTGGTAGTTAAAATGGTCAGTTATCTGTCGTGCGTTCATTTGCGTACGTACGACGCGTTGGGACGAGCGAGCGGAGCACACGGAACGATGCGCCCGATGAGTTCGTGACTCACTGCCGCCGTCGGCAGTCGCACGCAGGCGCGCCGCCGCGCACGCGCCCGTCGCTCAGTGGGAACTGGAGTACGGTTTGTCCCAAGTTGTGAATAGTCGTACGCATCGTCCCAGGCGGCGGCACGACTGTTTACAAACAAACTGGCGGGCGGCGTGGCGGCCCGGCAGCCTCGCATGGCACCCGTGCCGACCGTGTGGGGCGATGCCGCACCGCGCCGCGGCCCGGCAGCTTGTCATCGCCCCCGTGTGGCCGCTGGGCGTAGTGAGCCAGGCTTCTGCTTGGAGTTGCGGCTTCCCCCGCGCAGCAGGCTGTCGGTCGTGGTTTCACGTGCTCGCAACATCATCCGTTTGGCGTTGACTCCTGCTTGTGCATTTTTCACGTAACGCACGTCATTGCTGCAAAAAGGGCGGTAACCACGAAAGGGTATGCGACACGGACTGGGACATGCATACAAGGCATAGGTCACGGAGGGAATCGCATGTTTGTCTAGCATGTAGGAGGACGATGCCAGGGGGGAATTAGTTGGCCGCGGCCTCGGCAGTGCACCGCCTCATCCGTCTCGGTGATGGACGACCGTCGTCAGCGGAGCCACTCAGCGCTCCGCTCCTCTTTCCCCCGTCCGCCCCGGCGGTCCTGCGGCGAATTACCTGGCGGCCATCGGTCTCTGGCGGCTGGCCGACACGTACAGTGAGCCGCGGCCCGGCCCGCTGCCGGCCGTCAGGCGCGCGCCCCGCCGCCCTCCCGCCGTATCTTATCACACACATGGCCTTTCCCACTGTGGGAGGCGTGGCGGCCGTCTCGGCCCGGGCCGAGACGGGCCGGCCCAGCTGGTTGCGTCTGGCTGGCCGACACTGCGACTTGCGATCGGGGACGGGGTCGGGTCACCTCCGCATGGGCTTGCTTGGCAATGGTCGGGGTCAGCGCTGGCGGCCTGCGCCACATCGCTGACCCCGACCCGGGCCGCGGTCCGCGGCTGATCGCTGACCGGTCACGGAGGCGGTGTCGGGCGTCGGCCGCTGCCGTGTCGCGTCTCGTTAGCGGCCGGCCGGGGCGGCGGCGGCGGCGGCGATGCCCGTGCCGTAACGGTGGCTCACTCCCGCCGCTCCCACGGGCGCCGGACGACCCCAGGGCCCGCCGCGGCCCGGCAGCCGTGCTCCGGAGCTGAGACCAGGCTAGCGCTGAGTCGGCCCGTCTAAAGCGCCGCTCTGGCGGAGAGTGGTGTGATCGTGGTACCGAGGCACACAGTCTCGTCGAGTAATGGACTCCCGTCCCATGCGGCGGGCCGTGCTTAAGTGTGTTACCAAGCGTACATGTTTTGACGTTTGTACATATCCTTGTAGCAGTACCACAAACGATGGCTGATATTCGCCTCGGCGGCGACGTGCGCGCCTTCTTCTCTGGCCGGCTCCGTCTCCGTCTTCGTCTCAGTCTCAGCCTCAGTCTCAGTCTCAGCTCAGCTCAGTGTCAGTCTCAGTCTCGGTCTCCGTTCTGTCCGGTCATCGTCCCGTCTCGGCGCGCTGTCCCCCTCTCGCGCCCTTCTCCCCTTCCCCTGGCGTCCGCGCCGGCGCCGGTGCCGACGGGGGGAAGAGCGTGTCGGCAATTTCGCGGTGCGTGCGTGCCGGCGCCGGTGCGGGCCTCGTCGGGCGGGCGGGCGGTCGGGCGGGCGCATTGTCGGCCGGTGGCCGCAGCGGCCATCGATTGGCCGCCTATCATCACCGTGAGAGCGGCCCACCTGACGCCGCCGCCGCGCCGCCGCCCGAGGGGCGCATGAATTGTTGATTCGGTCGCGATCGAAGCGGAGACCCGGCCCGCCGCCGTGGCGGGGCCGGGTTTGGGCGACGCGTCACGCGGGCGGGGGTCGGGCTGACGGACTGGAAGGTCGGGTCGTGCTGACGGCCTGGAAGGTCGGGTCGGGGTGACGGCCTGAAGGGTCGGGTCGGGGTGACGGCCTGGAAGGTCGGGTCGGGTGACGGCCTGGAAGGTCGGGTCGGGGTGACGGCCTGGAAGGTCGGGCCGGGCTGACGGCCTGGAAGGCCGGGTCGAGGTGACGGCCCAGAAGGTCGGGTCGGGGTGACGGCCTGAAGGGTCGGGTCGGGCTGATGGCCTGGAAGGTCGGGTGGGGCTGACGGCCTGGAAGGTCGGGTGGGGCTGACGGCCTGGAAGGTCGGGTCGGGCTGACGGCCCGGAAGGTCGGGTCGGGCTGACGGCCCGGAAGGTCGGGTCGGGCTGGTCCCCGCGGCGTGCTCGGGTCTGCTGAAGCAGCTGCGCGGAGGGACAGTTTGCGGATAGTCGGGAGAGACGCGCCTTTCGTGGTCGTCCCCACGTCGGGGCCTGTGGCGGCCGTCGTCCACGACGAGCTCAGGTCGGGGCGGTGACGGTCACCGCACACTCGTCCAGTGTTGCGCACCTCCGTTATCTACCGATCTTGCTGTTTTCCCAGCTTGGGATGCTCTTTATTCCATGGGGCTACCAGACCTCGTCAGCTGGAACGCATCGCGAGTGCAGCGTAGACATTGCGGATGTTACTTGGGACGACTCGGTGTGGGACGGCACATTTCCTCTGTGACATCTGGCCGCCGGCGTCACACCACATTTGCGTCACGGGTGCATCGAGCCCCGTTTGGGCACATGGGCCGCCCCCGGACCTTTGTGCACTCAAGCCGATGACAGCGCAGCCGGCTTTGTCCACAAATAATACGCGCCAACAGCTCGACGCGTATTCACAGTCGGCGTCAACACCGTCCACCATTCGGCCGAGTTTAATGGTCGGCTCTTTTCTGGCTCGCCACAATGGCCGCCTGGTAAGAATGCGGCCGCGCCGCGCCGAACAGAGGCTAAGTAAGCGGCCGGGCTGCCGGCTGATTGGCCCATGTCAGCGCCACGGCGGCCCCGGCACGCGACGACGGTGGGCCGGGCCGGCCCGGCGCGCCCGCCGCCGGACGGCGGGGCCGCGCGGCCGCCGGGCCGCCGAGGTGTCGGCCGCGCACGCCGTCCGTGGCTCGCCGCTCCGCCCGTGTCGGCGCTGGTTTGGGTCCGGTTCCGGTCGCGAGCAGGGCGATGTCGGGATGTCAGGTGTGGGCCGCGCTGAACGGCCGCGTAGGTCGTGGGCAAATGTTGGCTCTGGTATGGCGAGAAGTGGAGTTTTAGAGCACGTCGGCTGCTGCCTCCATCACGTGTCGGCCGACTGCTCTCATAGGACGCTCCTATTTGTATGCAGGTGCGCGATTCACTGAGAGGCGGAAGAGTCCACGCACCAAAGCTATCCCGGTCGCTGACAGTGTGCCGTCTGTTTTGTTGCAGGGTGCGTACAGTTACGCGCAGTACGAGGAGCGTCCGGGGGACGTCTGGCCTCCTCAGACGCCTGAGGGCCCATACAGCACCCCGACCTCACTGCCGCAACAGCAGCAGCAGCAGCAACAGCAGCATCAGCAGCAGCATCAGCAGCAACAGCCTCCGCCGCCGCCCCACAACAACAACAACAGCTACTACCCGCAGGTGAGGCCGAGCGGTCGTCTGTCGTGTGTCGTCTGGCTGACTGTCGCCCGGCCGCCTGGCTGCACTGCCCGGCTCGATGGCCGGCTCCTGACCAGAGCTGACACGTGGCTGGCGCCGGCGCGCCGTCCGCACGGCTCTGGACTCGACATCAGCTCGGCGAGTTCATCGCGGCTCACCAGTGGCCGTGGCCGTTTGCTGGCCGTCTAGCGCGGCGCTCGTCAGGCACTGGGGCGCAGTCAAGCTGTGAACAGCGCATCTGTCCTGTCCGCCTCGATTTGTCGCGGTCCGGCGCCTGGCAGGCGGGGCAGGCTGTGACGCCGCCGGCGCCTGCCGCAGGCGGACGGTATCCTGACCGAGCTGGGCGCGGGCCTGGCGCAGACGGCGCCCGGTGGCCACCTGCCGCCCGGCTACCCGGACAACCATCCGGTGGACCTCAGCTCGCCGCGGCCGGAACTCGACTACCGGCGCGACCCGTACAAGCCGGCCGGCCTCAGCCTCAACATCCAGGAGGGTGAGTACGGAGCGGCGCTGCCAAACCGAGCCCGAGCTCGAGCCCGAGCCCGAGCACGAGCCCGAGCCCGAGCCCGAACCCGAACCCGAGTCGAGCCCGAGCCGAGCCGAGCCCGAGCCCGAGCCCGAGCCCGAGCCCGAGCCCGAACCCGAGCCCGAACCCGAGCCCGAGCCCGAGCCCGAGCCCGAGCCCGAGCCCGAGCCCGAGCCCGAGCCCGAGCCCGAGCCCGAGCCGAGCCGAGCCGAGCCGAGCCGAGCCGAGCCGATTGGTGGTCTGGACCGGTGAAACGCGTCAAAGTCCGCTTCGGTCTCTTCGGTTCGAGTCTCGCACTTTCACAATACACTGCCGGACAGGACGGTACCCTTGCTGTTCACGCTTGTCATAGTATATATCGGCCTTCCCTCGCAACACACCGCGAACATGCAGAACATTGGTCCTCGCTTATCTCGCAGTAATCCGTTCGCGACATACAGGACCAAACAATGCTTATTCCTGAAGCGTGAGCCATGTCCAGCGAACAGACGTCTTGCAAGTGCAATGCTGCTTTCCAGAAGGTTCATGATATCGGTCGACGTATGATCGGTGGCATTTTGCTTTTTCGCTACGTACGTTGCGGCACTGAATTATTGCCGTAACTGAGCGTCATAGAATAGGTCTTCATCACTCATAGTCGTTAAACGAGTTCTAAAAAAGTTATTTCTGCATTGCGTGCCTTTCGTCCGACTTTGAGTTCATCGGGACGGTACCGGCGGCCCGACAGTGTCAACACCGGACGACCGCGGCGGCCCCGGCCGCCGGCGGACGAGTGGCGGCCGACGTGGCGGCACACCTGAGCGGCTCCGGCGGCCCGTCACGCCGCCGAGCGCGCAGCCGCGTGGCGGCCTCTGGTCGCGCCGTTTTCACGGCGTCCCGGTGGCGCCACCCGATCGCGCGGGCGGCCGTCGGCCGTGACGGCGCGAGGAGACGAGGACCGGGGGCGGGCCGTCGCCTGTCCGCCCGCCTGTCCGCCCGCCGTCCAGCCGGCCGTTGAACGAGCCAAGTTGTCCGGCGCCGTCGCACGTGGGCTCGCCGCCCTTTATCGGTCACCGGAGACGCACCTGGGGGCGTGCGCCGGCTGCCCACGGCGCCTGTTTGCTCGTGGGTGCCGCAGAATAGCTCGGACGATCCGGCCAAGCCATCATCAAGCGCGCTCTGTTTGGCTGCGGATCCGGCCGGGGGCGGGCATGTTGACAGAAGATAACGCAGTCGGGGGCGGAGAGCGCTCCCCGTCAACCGGCGCACCTCCGCTCCGGGCGAATTCCGCCGATCAGCTGGCGGCCGCCGCTAGCCTCCGGCGTCTGGTGATTTTTATATCATTCAGTGCCGTAAAGAGCTGTAATTTTCTTTCACTTTAATGCCGACTGCGGTCGTTTGTGGAGAGTGGCAATGAGCGGCGGCCGCCGGTCGGGCGGTCGCCTTGGCCGGTGAATGTGCGGGCCCGCCGGCTCCGCCCGGGGCGCGCTTCCCACCGCCACCGTGCGACAATGAGCGACTAATTACCGGCCGCTCGGCGGGCCAGCAGCGAAACCCCACAGGAAGGCATACATCACGGCGGCGCGCGGCCCGGCCTGGCCTCGACCGGCTCCCGGGTAGTGTGCCGCAGCCGCGGCCGCGCCGCCGGTCTCGACGACGGGCGCGGCGTGTGGCGCGGTGGCGACGGCGACGCGTCGCGTCGACGGCCGGCACGTGCCGTGCCGGCGCCCGGTAATGATCGGCGCCGGCGGCGGCCCGCCCTCCGTCGGCACGCGGCCGCGCCATTGGCCGAGACGCGTGGCCGGCGGGGCCAGGCCACGCCCCGCCGCCAGATCGGCGCCGGGATGCGGAGGCTGCGCCCGGTCGCCGCCGCCGCCGCCACCGGGGCGCGACGCGGCTGCCGTGAGCGGCGCGGCGCGTGACCGGTCGCCGCCGGCACCGCTGGCGGGTCACCGTCGGGAGCGCTGCTCAGACCGCCGGCGAACTGACTGGCATCGAAAATCATTGCCGAACCACTTACGGGGCGGTCATCGGTGGCGTGCTCGGTGCGCGTCGGCAGCGGGGCCCGCGTCGGCCCCGACGAGGATGCCGTGGGAACGGCGCAGGTGCCGGCCGTAATTAATGGCATGGCAAATAGATGGCGCTGGGGCCGGACGGAGGAGGGGAGCGCTGCGGCGGCGGCGGCGCGGCCGACGGCTGCGCCGCCGCCGGCCAGTCGAGCCGACCGATCGGCGCGAGCAGGCGGCGCCCGACCCGACCTGACCCAACCTGACCCTGTCCGGCTGCGGCGCCAGCGGCCGTGTGGTGATGGCGCCAGAGGCTGCCGGCGGCCCGGCCCGCTGACCGGGCGCCATGGAGCGTGGCGGCGACTACGAGCCGGGCGCCGCCTACTGGGAGTCGCCCTTCTACCCGGTGCCGGGGCCGTACGGCGCGGCTGCCAGCCAGTCGGGTGAGTCTGCCCGGTCCAGCCGCGGCCCGCCGCCGAAGCCTAGGTCCTGACCGGCGCGCTCGTGGCGCCGGCGGCCGTCAGCGCTCGCCGTGCCCGTGAACTGGCGACCAGGTCAGCGTCCGGACCGGAGCCGGAGAATCCGTCCGTGCCTGTTCAGCCGCCGTCGCGCCGTGTGTCGCGGCGGCGGCGGCCGATCTGCGGCCGATCTGGTGCGTCAGCGGCCGGTGCCGGATGCGCGGCGCACATTGTGCCGGGCCCGGCCGTGGGAAGCGGCCCGGAGATGGTCCGATCTGGGCCCCTTCCGGCGGGGCCGAGGAGCGCGCCTCCCGGGCCGGGCCGGTGTCCGGGCGCTCAGGAGATGGAGACCGGTCGGGGCGCCGCAGACGGCACGGCTGTCCTCTGCAGAGGTGGCTGGGACTCCGGGCCTTGTGCCGCGACTGTCCGAGCGATGGTGCACGTGCGGTCTCTGTGGTTCTCCCCGATCCGCGGAGATCAAACAGATGATCAACATCAGCCTCAGAGATGCAGCGGTGTTTTGGTGCTTGGCCTAGTCCGGCCGCCAGCCCCCGTGTGTACCTGCTGTCCTCACAGCCGTGACGTGGTGTCAGGTGGGCCGGTCCGGCCGCCGGCGGTACCCCTCATACGACGACCACGCGACTCACCGTCCAATCTCGGGTGGCGCGCGCCGGTCACCTCTGCACGCCCCGCCGCTCCTTGTGGCTTCGGTATGGGTGCCGGCCGCGACAGCCAGTCATACACCCATCGGCGCCCGAGGACTAGTCACGCGTCTTTGATGGGATGCGGTAATGGCATATCCCGAGTTACTGCCGGCTTGCTGTCATTTCATTGCACTTTGGGAGGGATTTTAGGCTGCGACGGGAGAAAAATCATGCTTGGCTGGGGTTTTCGGAATGTCACGATCTTGAAATTGTCAAGGTTTATTCTTCGTGTCAAAGAGCAAGGTAAGCAAAGGTTTTGGACTGGGCATATCCATCCGTGGCCGTTATGTGGGCGAACTGCACGCTGGTAAAGCACTAGCACCACGACAGCAGTAGAGGGGACAACATTTCAGTGTGCGTGCCTTCAGCAATGCGCACCTTAGGGAACAACGCAAACGTTTATTTCCTCCGTGCCAGAGGATGATGGAGGACTTGCCCACCGCATCTGTGCCCGATTTCCAGATGGACGGCCTGTGTAGTCCGGCGCTTCTCATGAAAAGGAGTGTTACACATTCGTATGGGATTTTGAACTGAAAAAGCCATCTTGAAGACCTTTCGGTGCTGTTCAAAACCCTGCCCTTCTTTAAACCTAAGCCTCTCTAGTTTCTGAACTATACGTCCGTGAACATGGAGAAAGGTATACTGGGGAGAGTGCCTCAAAGTCACCTTGGCATTCAGGACGTCATAATGACGGCATTAAAATCCTGTCATTCCATAATCCATGCGGTGATCTTGGCCAATACAAATATAATTGTCGAGGCATTCATGTCTGGCGTTCATGAGCGCGATTTCCCGATATAATGGCCGTCAATTGGCTCTCACTCAATGTTGTGCGAGGTACGATGACGTAATCAAACCATGACGCACTAAGGAACACATTTACTGGACAGATAATTGTGCTGTGCAGTTTAAAGCAGTCTTTCCACTTAGAAAGTGCATTAATTGTTATAAGTGAGCTTGTTTCATGATATCTGATGCTTACTTTAATATCTTCGAATGTGAAACATTGCCTTTAAAGGTCCGCCGGTAACGGACCGGACGCCTCATATGGCGCGGCCACCTTATAGTGTTGTATTGAACGGCAAACTAACTTCCCATGATCGTGTAAGTCGAAAAGGTACCAGCAACAAGTTTTGTCTGCCATACACTCGGGGTGGTGTTCCACTCATTTAATACAGGGTGTTCCGAAATTGATGCGCGGTTGGTACCGTCTATTATTTCCCTCTCCCGAACGCCGAGTAAGATCAATTGTATCGCGCTGGGCCCCAGGGCATCCCGTCGTGTCAGGCGGTCACATGACCCAAGCGGCCAGCCTGACCTTGGCCGGTAGCGGGCGAGAGAGGTCATGCCTTTCAAACTAGCCGGCACGTCGAGTCCGCATATCAGTATTGGTGAAAGAGCGCGAGCCATCGATCCGCTGCCGCGCGGTTGGGATGGTCCAGGGCGGCACGATCCACGCTCAGGTCACTAGGGACTTCGGCGTCAACGTAGCGACGATCAGGCGCTGGCTGTCCGGCGACCGCTCAGGAGAGACGCTCCAAAACCGCACAGCTCCTGGGCGGAAGTCGGCCTTAAGCCGAGTGGCGGAGATCGTCATTGGAAAGTCAGCCCTCGAAAGGCGTCACTCGACGAGAATCTGGCGAGAAAACTGACGGCGGAGAAGCACCCAGCCTCGAAGCCGGCCGTCCACCGGCATCTGAAGATCAGCCTGCAACTGAAGCCGCTCAAGCCCAGGCTGCAGCCAAGGCTTACTGTGGACCAGAAGCGCAGGCGGCTGGAATTCACCAAGACCCACAAGAACTGGTCCGTTCAGGACTGGAGTTGTGTCCTGCTTAGCGATGGGTCGCCCTTCAAGCTCTTCCAAGCACCTAACCGCGAAAATGGCCGGGTCTGGGCCAACAACAGGTTGGAAGTGCCGATCGCCGAGGCAGTGAAGCAGCCGCTAGAGATTCTTGTCTGGGGAAAGATGAGCTACAGAGGCCTCTCTGAGCTACGCCAAGTCTCGCGCTCTCGCGCGGACAGACCGTCACCGCCGACTACTGCGTCAGAGAGGTGCTGCAGAAGACTGCAGCCTCAACGATGCAGGGGAGGAAGGAGAATGGCCCACCAACCAAGATCAAACTCCTGCCAGACATGTCGCGGGCAATTTTCCAGCAGGACTGAGCTCCAGCTCATGCCAAGAAGACCCCGAACTGGTGCCGCGCCAACTTTCCGGACTTCTGGGAGAAGGGTACGTGGCCAGGCAACAGCCCCGACATGTCGCCGATCGATAATTTTTGGGCGATCGTCAAGGTAGAGCTCAGCAAGATGTCGCCGGTCACTTTACAAGAGACCCTGCTCCAAAACGTGCAAGCGGCGTGGCGGAGAGTCAAGGCAGAGACTCTCGACAGCCTGACGTGCGGCCTGCCGGAGCGCATGCGGCAGCGTATACGGCTGCGTGACGATTACATGGGCAACAAATCGTGAATCGGCCTCAATTAGTTTCCACGTTAATGAGGACGATGCAACTGCACATCAATTTGGGGACACCCTATAGGCTATAGATCAATTTATCCTCAAAACACGATCATGCCCTCGGTCGACAAATGCTGGCGCGTGAGCACACATTCGTTTAGCCATACGGGTGAGCAGACACTTCGGATCTGAGCTCTACGGTTAAGATGCATCATTCATTACCAATGTTAGTCTTGTGTCTTATGGGCGGTGATGAAAGTTTTGCGCAGTTTGCCTATATTTAACGAGAAAATATGAGTTTCGTGTTGCGCTTTCGTCTCAGTAACTCATGCCAAAACTTTGCCATTGTGCGTTGTGTGCCTTAACACACAACAACAAACGAGGCCTTTCACTCCTCATATAGATCAAATTAGATCAGAGCGCTGCGTGTCGCAATTGTCGAAAATTACTATGCATGGGGTGTGAACCCATGACCTTTGGTTTTCAAACTGTAATAGTCATTTGCTACAAGATTAGCACGAAGAACACCGTGCCACCATTCGTTTCAATTACTGCGCACACCGTGAGAGCCGTGACCTGCGGTGGCTTGAATGACAACCCCACGCGTACCTCCAATGGGTTCTCAGGAATGTGACCTGCGGTGGCTTGAATAACAACCCACGCGTACCTCCAATGGGTTCTCAGGAAGGACGTTCGGGGCGGCGCTCAAATGCTGCGCATATGCCCTCAACTCAGCGCATCTGCAACATGCTCACCCCAGCGCAGTACACAGCTCCAGGGTGTGAGCGACATTTTTGGAGGTGGCCTGGCACACGTGCATGTTCTGTTGCAAACAAGGCACATCGAGATGCCTTTGCTTTGTGTCTGTATAGAACTGATATAGTCTGAGCACGTGCCCGCCTGCAGGAAGCACTGCCTTTTTGCGTAACCGCTTAGCCTGGTAGCTGGACGTCTAAGTGGTTTCGTTGGCTACACACGCTCATTAATTGGTTTGGTTGGTATTTTTGTGATAAAATGTCAAGGAGAATAGATAGAATCAGCCATCACATATATAGAGAATGGCCGCCATTACATAAGTGGGTGCGATGTATAAAGCCGCCATCGCATCAGTGGGTACGGTAGATTTAGCCGCCGTCACATCCATTGGTGTGATACATATAGCCGCCATGACATCAATGGATCCGATAGATAGAGCCGCCGTCACATCAGTGGGTACGATAGATAGAGCCGCCATGACATCAGTGGGCACGTGGTTATGTGATGCAGTGTTGTACTGTAAACCAAGGCGGAAGGGAGCCGCATTTTCATGACTTCCGAAAACCGCTGGCTTTTATTTAGCTACCAAAGTGTCATAGTTGGTGTGGTGGGTTTTGGGGGATATCATTTGCTCTCACCCGATGCGAGTGTGTATGGCAAGCCGGGCGACTGCGGGGCGGCGTTACCACGATGCAGCTGGCATGTGGTTACGTCTCTGCCGAATGGAAGTGTTCACTTGTTTGCATTTACCACTTTTATTTGTGGCTAGGCTGTATGTAAAGGCGACTTTCGTCCAGACAACTGGCCGTCAGAAGGAACATACTCTGTCCGTATTTGACTACCGCCACGCATTTGCTTGTATTATTCGCCGCCATCTCGCTCTTGTATGCTGTCGCCCTCGGCTAGACGCCGACCCCGCCTTGTCCGCCAGTGTAGCTCTGGCGTGTGCCGCTGTGGCCTGCCGTGCCTCTCGCGCGCCGCTGCACCGGTGACCGGTCGGCCGGCGCGGCCATCTCGGGCGCGCGGCACGCACCGCCGCCGCGCCAGATTGGCCGACCTCGGCGCGCCGCTATAGATCGGCCGGCGGCGCGCTGAGAGTCGGCCATCTGGCGACGCCGCCGCCGGCCGCCGCCAAGTTGCGTGAGAACGCGGCGGCGAGTTGGCCGGCCATGGCATCCGCCGACGGAAAGTCAGGCAGCCACCGGCTGCCGGCCGCCCCGCGAGCCCCCTCTGCTCCCCCCCCCCCCACGCGATGACCCGGGCCTGCGGCGCAGCCACCCCACTATGCCCTCTCTTCCACAGATTGGGGGACTCACGATGTCAAATACGGCGGCGCATACAACCGATGTGAGCGTTTTTGACATATCCGCACTGGGCGGAGTCGTCGGTCGCTTGCTGGATGATGGTGGGGCGTCGGTCGCTTGTTGGATGGTAGTGGGACGTCGGTCGCTTGCTGGATGATGGTGGGACGTCGGTCGATTGCTGGATGATGGTGGGACGTTGGTCGCTTGCTGGATGGTGCTGGGACGTCGGTCGCTTGCTGGATGGTGGTGGGGCGTCGGTCGCTTGCTGGATGGTGATGGGACGTCAGTCGCTTGCTGGATGGTGGTGGGACGTCGGTCGCTTGCTGGATGGTGGTGGGGCGTCAGTCGCTTGCTGGATGGTGATGGGACGTCAGTCGCTTGCCAGGTGGTTGTGTGCTGTCGTCGCTTGGTTGGTGGTGGCGAGGCAGAGAGGTCTTGCCCAAATGGTCGGAGCTGCCGTAGTGTGCATGCGTTGACTCAAAATCGGCTCGGGGAGCCGACACAATACCTGAGAGTGCTGGTCGTCTGTGCTGGCTCGCATGCGTTCGGCGAGATCGTCGGACAAAGGATGGTCTTAGCTTGTATGTGCAGTTAGCCGCGGCTGGTTTTATGGGGCAGTAAGCTTCAGCGGTATTTGTGTGGTCGTCAGGCCTGGTTGACACTGCTGTTTGGTGATTGTTCGCAAACACGCTTCGCTTTTTTGCTCGTGCACTTGGGTTGTGACGGGTGAGAGCGCATTGTCCAAATAATTGAGTATGTCGTGGTAGCGTACTGGAAATCTCACCCAGTAAACGTGCCACAAACTGACGTTCTTCAAGCTGCAATGTGCGCCTGCTCTCGCTGTGTCCTGTGTTACTGTCGCAACACGCTGTACAGGGCACACCACACATAAAGAGTCCCGTCACCCAGTCACATAGAGAGCATCGAGCGTCAGCACCACAGCCGCACGTGGCCGTCGGTCTGGCCAGCGCCGTCGCCGTGACGTGGCCGCCGCTGGTGTGGAGGTGACGGTGACGTGACGGAGGTGACGGTGTCGTGACGGTGAGGTGACGGCCGCGCCGTCCCCGTGTTGCAGATCTGAACGGGCCGCTGATCGCCGGCTCGCTGACGCCGCCGGACAAGTTGGGCGCCGAGCTGGGCCTGCACGCGGCCGGCGCGCACCACGCGCATCCGCACGCGCATCTGCCGGCCGCCGGACACTTGATGGGCCTGCCCGCCTCCAGCCCTCTCTCGATCAGCACGCTGCCGAGCATGCAAGCGCCGCCCAGTCCGCTGCCCACGCCCAGTCCGCCCGTGCCCTACCCCATGGCGTGAGTGGCCAGCACCGCGCCGCCCTCACCTGGCGCTGGGCGCATTGGCAGGCAGGAGCGCCAGGGGGGTGCGCGCGGCGAGTATCGCAAGTAATCGACGCTTTGTAGCTGTTTCACGTACGGGCTAGTGATGCTTTATTTACTATTTTATGCCTTGGTTGACCTGTCCTTGTTCATTGATTACTTTGCGCATGGTGTATGACTGATATTGTAAATTATGCATGGTCAATTTGATTAGCCTGATGTCATCATGATGAGCGAATGGTTGGCGCACAAGTGCGGTAATAGGGGGGGGGGGGGGGGAGGGAGGAGGGAGGGCAGTTGGCGCCTTTGATTTAGAGTTCCCATCTCCGTGAAATTTATGGTCACTTAATGACTGCGTGCAAAAATAAGGCAATGAGACCAAGCCGCAGGAGTTTATGACCTCGAAAGCCCCCAGAATTACTTAACATCACCCGAAATAACACCCACGAACAATACAACGATGGCTTGCTTTTGGTTCCTGGAAGTCTGGAATTTGCCTGACCGCCCAGGCGACGGCCGCCGTGGTCGCTCTCGTGCCGCGGCGGTGTGGCACCGTCGTCCCATGAGGCCGGCGTCGTTACGATCTGGAGCTGACTCGCTCTCCCCGCCGCGCCACTGTTTTGTCGGTTCGTCTCGTTCTTGTCCGGGCGTTTGTCCTTGTGGGGCGTATCAGTGCTGGCATCAATAGCCGGCGCCCGCGTGGAAGATGATCGACGTTCTTACAACCGTCGAGTTATCACTAGACGTGTGGCGACAGCGCTCAGTGCCGGCCGCCATTTTGTCGGTGGCCGGCCGTCCGGACCGGTTTTAAATAGCTCGCGGGTCGCCGCGATCCGCCCCACCGATCTGAACGCCGGCCATGGTGGGCACCGCGGTCACCGCCGAATAAAAGTTTGTCTGGCACGTGCCGGCTACTGGCAGTGTTCTCCGAGCTCTGTTCCGGCCGACTTAGCTCGTCGGTGTGTCCGCATAAGCGAGACTGCGGACGAGCACTCTGAGGAGCGTGCTGTTGGCTCGGAGGCGTGCTTAACGCGATTTTGTACCCGACCTCTTACGTCAACTTCCCTCGGCGTGTACAAGCCTGTTGAATGAATCTGCCCCAGGAAGCCCACCCGCAGCTGAAGCCGCCAGCGGCAATTCGATACGGCGCTGGCGTGAGCGTTTGACCGGGAGCGCCCGTGTCCCCCACCAGCGTGGTGAGCGGCGAGCTGACCGCGGCCCGCCGCCCCGACAGGATGAAGGACCAGCGTCTGACGCGTGACGCGATGAAGCGTTACCTCGAGGAGCACGGCGACCAGGTGATCGTCATCCTGCACGCCAAGGTGGCGCAGAAGTCGTACGGCAACGAGAAGCGCTTCTTCTGCCCGCCGCCCTGCATCTACCTGTACGGCGACGGCTGGCGACGGAAGAGGGAGCAGATGCTGAAGGAGGGCGACTCGGAGCAGGGCGCCCAGCTCTGCGCCTTCATCGGCATCGGCAACTCAGACCAAGACATGCAGCAGCTCGACCTCAACGGCAAGGTGAGAGCTGGCGGCGTGGCGGGGGACGTCTGCTTCGGAGTTTGTCGTCCGCACTGCCGCGTTCGCTCAATGGCTGAGACGTTTGCCGCCTGTGCGTGGTCAGGCACGGTTTCGGAGCGAGCCTGTTGGGACTGCTGAGGTGGCGGCCGCCGGGCGTGACGCGACGACGGTGTGCCCCCAGCACTACTGCGCCGCAAAAACGCTGTTCATCTCGGACTCGGACAAGCGGAAGCACTTCATGCTCTCCACCAAGATGTTTTACGGCAACGGCACGGACATCGGCGTGTTTCACAGCAAACGAATCAAAGTCATATCCAAGCCCAGCAAGAAGAAGCAGTCACTGAAGAACGCTGATCGTGAGTTGTTTTTCGACCTTCACCAGTCTGCCTTATTATCCCGAATCTGACATTGTCAAAAGACAGCGGAGAGGTGTCGGTAAGATTCGCCCTTGTTGCTTCAGCACCGTTACATAGCGCGTTCTTCTTCAGACACCGGGCTTTGCTGCGTTTTATCACCCCGGCCGGCCCGAGTGGGGCGCTGTGGGGCGCGGCGCGGCCGGCTGGTGGAAGGTGTGCCGGGGCCCCGTCCGCCGTCTGGCGAGCGAGCGCGTCTGACCGTCCCCCCGTCTGTCTCCAGTGTGCATCGCCAGCGGCACCAAGGTGGCGCTCTTCAACCGGCTGCGCTCGCAGACCGTCAGCACGCGCTACCTGCACGTGGAGAACGGCAATTTCCACGCGTCGTCGACGCAGTGGGGCGCCTTCACCATCCACCTGCGTGAGTGGGCCGTGTTCGAGCCGCGCCGCGCGGTGGTGACAGCTGCCTCCGGCCGCGACGTACTGCGTTGCTGTGGTGTTCCTGCGGCTGTCCAAAGGCGCTTGTCAACACCGAGTCTACGCGTGACCGTCCATATGGGGTCTTTGATGGAAGCCTTGGAAACAGCAGCTCTGCCTCCTCATACCCTACCGCAGTTCGCAAGGAGACTGGCGTATTCCAAGCTCAAATTTTAAAAGCCTCGCATGGAATTCGCTGGTGGTCTTTCCAACAAAGGTTGCGGCGGCAGGCGGTCCACCCCGGGTGGCTACCCCGAGGGCCTCACTCACCCCGTGCAGGGTCCGGGAATAGCGCGCGGCGGCTCGTCTCTCCAGCTGCAGCCGTGCTGGCTGCGCCGGCCTGACCCGGCCCGGCCCGGTCCGGTCCGGTCCGGTCCGGTCCGGTGCGGCCCGGTGCCGCGTGCGCCGCTGCGGCGCCTGAGGCTGTGGCCGGCCTTGCCCGTATCGACCGGTGTCGCGGCCGAGCTCCGCCGAGATGCCGCCGCTCCGCTGCCGGGGCCCGAGCACACTTGGGGGAAGGGGGGGGGGGGGGGAGGCGCCGCGCGCCGGGCGGCCGCCCAGCCTGCGCTGTGGGTTGGGGACTTTTGGAGATAAACTGGGTGACACGTAGAGAGGATTGGGATGAGGTTGATTCTGTAGTGCACGTGTGTCCGTGCTCCGTTTAACATGCGTCAGTCGTGGAGACGGGAGAGCGGCGCTTCTATGGGAACTCGTCCCGCTGCGGCGAACAGGTTCGGTGCTGGTCCGGTGGGTCTGTCGCACGGCTGATGACTGTGTTCCTCCCCCTCAGTGGACGAGAGTGAGTCGGAGTCGGAAGAGTTCACCGTACGTGACGGCTATATCCACTACGGCGCCACCGTCAAGCTGGTCTGCTCAGTGACGGGCATGGCCCTGCCGCGCCTCGTCATCCGCAAGGTGGACAAGCAGATGGCGCTGCTGGACGCCGATGACCCCATCTCGCAGCTGCACAAGGTGGCCTTCTACATGAAGGACACGGAGCGCATGTACCTGTGCCTCAGCCAGGAGCGCATCATCCAGTTCCAGGTGCGTGTGCCGTGCGCCTCATCGAGACAGCCGGGCCGCGCGCGCGCATCGGTACAGCGCCGCCTCGTGTGTGAAAATACCGGGTAGTGTCTTGCCCTGGCGCCGAACCCTCCACGGCGAGATATTGCTTGTTGCGGTCGGGCCGTTTTGCCGGGAGTGAATGTACGTTGGGCATGGGACGTGAAAGGACCAGCTGGAGAGAGTGCAGTCGGTGCACCGGACTTCAGCGGACGACGGAAAGGATTTCTTCAAGCGTTTAGGCCACGGCGGGACTCACGTGCGAAAACCAGCCATCTCTGACAGCGTCCGTGCGTCCGTCCGCAGGCGACGCCGTGCCCGAAGGAGATGAACAAGGAGATGATCAACGACGGCGCGTGTTGGACCATCATCTCCACGGACCGGGCCGAGTACACGTTCTACGAGGGCATGGGTCCGGTGCGGACGCCGGTCACGCCCGTGCCCATCGTGCACAGTCTGCACGTGAGTGGCGCCCGAGCCGGGCTGGGGCCTGGGGTCTGTCGCCGCGGCCGGGTCCGCGCGCAGGTGTAGTCTACAGGCGCTCAGGCAGGGGTGCTCAGCCATGTTTGAAGTACCTGTATCGCCCGCACTCTAAAGGGCTGCAACATGTCTGTTCATGGTTGAGTGCCGGCTATGGAATCGCAGCAATAGCTGCAGTCATATTGCGTGGACAGCTCCAGATACGTTCCCTGGCGAACCTGCCGCCGCCGTGCGCAGGCTCCACCGCGCCGACGCCGCGCCTAACCCGGTCGTCTTCTGGCAGCTGAACGGCGGCGGCGACGTGGCCATGCTGGAGCTGGCCGGCGAGAACTTTGGTCCCAAGCTGAAGGTGTGGTTCGGAGAGGTGGAGGCCGAGACCATGTTCCGCTGCGGCGAGTCCATGCTGTGCGTGGTGCCAGACATCTCGGCCTTCAGGGGCAACTGGCAGTGGGTACGCCAGCCCACCAACGTGAGTGTCGCGCGGCGGCGCACAGGGACATGGCGTCGGCGTCGCAGGGGAGAGAGGGCGCGTGCACATTCAGAAAAATTCGTTCACTTGCGGGTAGCGGCGGTCTCAATTCCTGTGATTTACTTGTGGAAGTTTCCCACTTGCAAGCCGTTCATGTCGCTCTGCTCGTTTAACGACAATTGTTTCCTCACGTGACCAGTGTTCCTTACCTCCCGCCGTCTTGTGCCGATCCTTCCAGCGCCTGTCACCGCTCTAACGCCTGGTGCGCCCTGCTGCCCGCGCCGCCCGTGAGGTCGCGCGCCCGCCGTCTGACACACCGCTCCTCGACAGGTGCCCGTCTGCCTGGTGCGGAACGACGGCGTCATCTACGCCACGGGCCTGACGTTCACGTACACGCCGGAGCCGGGGCCGCGGCCGCACATGTCCGGCGTGCACGAGGTGATGCGGCCGGGCCTGCCGCCGCCGCCGGCGGCCGCGGCGCCGCGCATGGCCGCCATGGACAACATCATGCCGTACGATACGCCGCCCAGCATGTGAACCGTCGCGGACTGCGGGCCGCCGCCGCGCGCCGGCGACGGCCGGGAGTGAGCGGTGCGCGGACACCGGCCGGCCCGGGGGACGCAGCGGCCGACCAGCGGCCCCGGCCCGGCCCCACGTGCCAGTGAGGCGCGCCGCCGCCCACCGGTCAACACGTGCCGTATACAGAACTGGCCAAAGCGCACGTGTTTACATGTGATATTGAATAGTTTATCGTGCTTCACCGGCGTGAGTTAGCTCGAGAGTAGATTATTTGCTGCCGTGCGCGTGCGGGTGCTACGTTTGGTTGGGGGCCGCCGGCCTCGACGTTTCATTCCTGGCCGGGCAGCCGACCGAGCGTGTGTTTTGGATGTACAAACCTTGTTATGCGTACTATTCTAGAGGTGTCGCTGCGATCTCGGCCCGGCAGCGGTGTACAGGCGGCGCGCGTGAGAGGGGAACAGCTAACAACCAAAGGATACGGTAGCTGTGGCGGCGCTGGCGGCCTCCCGTGGCGCCCGCTGCCGGCGGCTCGGCGCCTGCCGCCCGCCGCCGCGCCTTTCCTCTCAGAGTCTGCACGGATATTTATTTCATCTCGTTCTGTACATCGCCGCAGTTTTCTAAGCAATAAATATGATGCGATTGTTTTTGCAGGTATGTTGTTGCACGCGCTTCGGATGGACGCAGTGTGCGAGAAGTGAGCGTGCCTAAGCTCCGCGACGAGTCGTGCAGGCTTCCCAAACGTGGAGAGGTGGTGTGAGCGCACCACTCAATCCCCGTGATGTGTCTGCGCAGTTGTAAAGCCGTGCTCGGCGGCCGGCTGCGTCCCCTCAGGGCATGATCGGCCCGGACGCGAACCGCGTGGACGTGCCATTGTTAAGAAAATGTTCGGCACTGGCGAAGGTGGCTGGCCGGAATTTGTGGGAGGCGTGGCGCGTGTGGCAATAGCTGACAAGCTAGCAATGGTAACAACAGTTGGCGCCAGGGTACTCGTGAAGGGAGAGGACGATCACGACCGCGTCTGTCCCGATGGCCCAGTAAGTCACAGCGCATGCATTCCGATCCACCCACGCGTGGTGGGGTGGGTTCGAGTCGCTTTAGGTGCTCACTTTTTAGCCTTCACATGTATGACCTGCGTCGGGTGGCAGCGACCACGCCGGCAGTTGACACCTGAGGGCGGGACAGGCCGCGCCGAGCATGGCAGCCCGTTAAACTTTCGGCACCAAGTTCTGCCGTTAGTCTGGTATTGCGCGGTCGGATGCCAGGGGTCAAGCCCCACACAGCTAGCACTTAGCGTGAGCCGATCCCAGAACTCCACCCATTCAAAACGTTTGGATAAAATTTAATAAAAAAATAAAGCGTGAACCTCTGACACGTCCCGTGTCGCGGGCGAATACGACCAAACCGCGGTTTAGGCCCTCAGTTTTAGGACGCGTTTTTCAGCTGGGACCGCCAGGCCGTGTTTTCCCTAACTGCATCATGCGCACTACCTCAGATGGGGTCCACTAAAGCCGTCGTCTAGTTACAGCGAATATCCTGGTCGGGTTTTGCGTCCGGATGGGTGGCAAATCTGGCTGGTCAAAGCTCATAAAACAAGCGCCGTCTAATCTGAATGGTCAGAAAACTCATAAAACGAGTGCCGTCTGATCTGGCTAGTCAGAAAGTCCATAAAACGCGCGCCGTCCGCCTCATTGATCCACATGCAGTGCAATCATGTAACTAGCATGTGGTCTGCATGGCGACTAATTGCCAAGTCACGGAAGTTAACTGCGTGCACAAAAGCAGTCTTTAAGCGAGGATCATAATCAATTTTTGAATAGATGCTGCGCGGGCATGTTGGGCAGAATACAAATTTAAATGTGCCCGTCATTCCGTAGTGTCTCGCGCAGAAATATGATTACATGCCGGTGAGTCAAAGTGCGCGAATATCCTTTGGAGCAGCGGTCCAAGTTAGAACTTAAGCGGTCTGGTCCGCCTCGGTCGGCCCGATTTCTGGAAGTCATTATCTTGACAGCCACTGGCACCAGCGCGGCTCGGTTTTGAATAGGTCAATCGTGTTAGTGGTGCGTTTCAATTTTAAGGTTGGGCAACCACATTCGGGCCGTCTGATCGGGAGTGACCTTCCTGTATCATCGCAGTTTGAACAAAACATGGCCCACCACACCCGATTAACACCGGAGCCGTGAAATTCGGGAGTTACAAAAGAAATGTGGAAGACACTGGTCGAGGTCGGACTCAAATTTTAACGCCTCCGGTACAAAATATAACACATTGAGGGAGGAGAGGTCGGGCAACGGTAATGGCAAAGGTGCATCTATGTGTGCGGCCGGTCACGCACACCTCGCCAAGTCCTGCGGTTTTTGTACCTTTTTAAGGAGCGATGTGGTATTGTATTTACTCCTCTTGAATTTCTTGACAACCTGAGCAGGGCAGCCAAGGCATGGAGCCAGCTGTAAGGCGTAGACGGATGTACGCTCCACAAATCACTGAGTGATCTTATCAGTTCAGCCCCCGTATGTGTCCAGCTCCCAAACCTGCCGGCAAGCGGCCGGTATCACCTTCCACGAAACCGGCCTGGAATGCAGCGTGGTGCAGCTCAAGAGGCCTGGAATGCAGCGCGGTGCAGCTTGAAAGGCCTGGAATGCAACGTGGTGCAGCTTGAAAGGCCTGGAATGCAACGTGGTGCAGCTTGAAAGGCCTGGAATGCAGCATGGTCACCTTAAAAGGCCTGGAATGCAACGTGGTGCAGCTTAAAAGGAAAGGGTGAGGAGCGAAGGGCCATGACAACTGCCCGGGGTCGAAGACCAGCTTATCGTGATTTATATTCAATGAAGATGTCAGCTTTTACAGTTTTTTTACAGGTCATGAACACCAGAGTCAAATATCAATGAAAGGTGAAAGATGCCTTCCCCTGAAATTGCCAGAGTGAACCACACCACTCGAACCAGACATCAGCGGACCTTTTTGAGTTGGCTGTCATGAAAGAGAGACTATTCAATGCCTCGATCAGACGGTTCTAGGATAAAAGGTCGAAAAGCTCATTTGGCGAAAGTATTTTTTTGTCGACTGCTAAATGGCGACCGCAGAATAGCGAAATGCAAAAAAGTCGACGGGCCAAAAAGTCGAATCAGCTGAATGGCGAACTGCAAAAAGGCTGAAGGCAAAGAGGCGCCGTGCCAAATAGCGAACGTCTAATGGCGAACCGCAAAATGGCGACACGTAAAAAGTCGACATACCAAACTGGCGAACTGTAAAATGGCGACGTACCAAACCTTTAACACGCCGAAGTGACGAAAGTCCACATGGCGAAATGCTCACAGAGGGAGGCCCTCAAAGTGCCCTCTGACAGGTATTCGGGGGTCTGGCGCTGCGAGTCGGGCCGCTTAATACGACCTACGACCGGCCATTCAGGCTCTTGGGGCCCCTCGGGACCTCACGGGGGTGGGTGCGCCCCTCGTGCTCCTCCCCGCCTGCCCAGCCACTGTACAGACAGTCCAACACCGTCAGGCACGTAGCGACGCCAGCAGTCGGTCGGAAAGCGACCAATGTCGCGTTTTTCTAGAGCACCCGGAATATGTCCTGGCGCCTACACCGAGGAAGCTGTGGTTGTGAAATTGACACGTACGTAAAACCCAGTTCACAGTGATCAACATCCATCCAAAATATGTGCGCAGGTCCTTGGTCACAATCGCTCAAAACGTCCGTCACTGCGAAATCTCCGGTTTTCATCCACGCAGAATGCCACGCTCATTCGCTGGCTTATCAAAGACCAGCCGGGGTTCGAATCTCTTAACGTGGCGAATATGAATGTTTATTTTATACCGCATAACCATATCATTGTCAGCCATGTCTTTGGTCAACAAACTGAGGCGCAAACCCCCAGTACGATATGCTTTGCATGCCCATGCATCGTTTCCGACAGCATTCATAAATATTTTTGTTATGGACAAGCAACAGGTGGTGATTTTGGTCATATGCGTTGTGTGGTTTTCCGTGGTATTGCTTGTAGAGTAACTTGTAACTCAGATCCATCAGCAGATATGAATCAATGACCGAGCTCTCATCCAGTGGGAAACGAAACAAATAGATCGATTTGATGGAAAGTAACCCTTGATATCTGAGACAGTAGAAGTAAGAGGAAGGCAGAAGTTTGAGCCGTCACAACATAAGGCAAGTTCTATAAAACACTAGAGGCCATGATTGCAGATGCGCAGGAAGTAAGATAGAAGAACTGAGAGGAAGGCAGAGGTTTAAGCCGTCACAGCATAAAGCACGCCCTATGAAGCACTAAAGGCCATGTTTATGTTCGTGAATGCGCAAGAAATGGGACAGAGGAATGGAGAGAAAGGCTGAGGTTTGAGCCGTCACAACATAAAGCAAGTCTTATGAAGCACTAGAGGCCACGTTTGCAGGTAAACAATTTGGTTCGAACAACACATTGCTTCAAGTTAAGTTAAATGTACTACCTGATCTGACTTTCGAAATAATGTCCAAGGATGGTGTGTAAGTGCTTGTTCGAGTCAGCCTGCGTACAGAGTCCATATCGAATGTTCGCAAGAATTCACTGCATATTTTTGCTAGAGGCACAGCGCAAATAAAATAAGCAAGATGACTCTTCTCTGTCGTCAATGAGCGCTTCCGAAGACATTGATTGCAAAAATCCACTTCGACACTCGGGATTTTCGGGGAAATATCCTTTCGGAAACACTGCTGATAAGCAGACTACCTCGGGCCATACGGCAGCGCCCAAATTGTGTGAAGTGAACAATAAAAAGGGAGAGAGGTGGCGGGATTGCAACAGTACTCCTCTGTGTATTGTCATATGCCTTGTGCGTCTTTTGTCTTCCAAGCATCATGCTATGTAGAAGTGTGTAAACAGGCGAAAGCGATTCGAACATACTCGTGGGGCTATAGACCCTGAACTCATCACAACTAACCATAGTGCTACAACTTTACAATTAGGGGGAGGGGAACCTTAAACCGACCGATGGTCACACATACGGGTAGAATGCCACAGGTGCTGTTGGTTATGCGCCACATGGTCACATTCGAATGAGGACAGCTAGTGGCGTTCGGCGACTAAAAATCTGTCACAACAGCATTTCCCATGCAGCCTCTGAGACGTTTATTACATGCCGCTGCTTACCGTATCGGACGGTCGTGGTTTGAATGGTTCTGTACATATCACACGACATGCGATATAACTGGCGTGCTCATGGATTGTGGTCAACAGTGCGAGGCCACCTGTACACAGGAAGGCGTATGTGAGCCGGTACAATTCCATGCTGTTGTGCCAGTCAAGGCATTCCTGTCCCGTATTGCTGCGACACCCAAACGCTCAGTCACGCGCCTGCTTAATGATATCCGCCGTGCGGAGGACTTTCGGCACAAACTCGACTGTGCACTGCACAGTATGCAGCTTATTCGTAGCGGCGGAAGACCGACGAGCGGGCGCGACTTCTTGTAGAGGAAACACGCAAGTTCGCTGGAGTCGCTATCGCGATGCATTGCGAAACGCGGTCACCATGAATTGGGTCTTACGCTTGTGTTAGTTCTGCGTCTGCCGCTCACTTGGTTTAAGTGGCAGTGTGTTGCATTCGAAATAAATTTCGGAAGTGCGCGTCGCTTCCCGATCGATCGCCGACGTTGCTATGGGCCAGGCAGCCATGGACGGCAGGGCATTTTGTGGACGGTACATGCGCCTACATTATGCAGTCGGTTTCGTGGTGTTATGTACATGGGCTATGGAGATCTGGCATAAATCCTGTAAAATGTCCACAAGCCATGGGATCCGTGACCTTAAACAGTCACACATGTACTGGCGCACGCGACGAATCGTGCTTGTGAATGCCACTGCAATAGTTCGCTCTTACCCGAATAGAAATGTGCTGATTCCGTTCCGCTACAACCCCTAGTCGGCAGGATTAAACCCCGGTTTTGTTTCTCCTTTTGGCGATTTTGGACAACTTGCGAGTTTTGTTTCCTCTGCCAAACCAATGGGGCACGTCAGCATGTGCAATGCGCGACGCATGGCGCAGAACAGGGTCTCCCTTTACCAGGATGTATTGCATCACTAGATCGACGAGTTCCTCACACCTTCCAAAACTAATAAGCTTATAAATTCTCATCACAAGCCTTAGAATCTGTTACACCGTGGGTGATTTTTTGTATTTCAAATATAGACCATATTTACCATTTTGGCCATATTTGGGCAAGGCGCGGAGTGATCCGAGAACGGGATTGTGTTCAACTCTAGCTCTTTTCAATATCTGATTTGATTGTGTACATAAAACCCAGAGTTGGTGTAAGAGAACCTGTTCCAGTAATGTATGTAAGAGTCCAAATTGAATGTCCTCAACTGTTTAGTTGTGCGGGTACATATTTTGCGACAGCCACAGAACATAGAACGCAAAGGATTTCCAGCATGTCGACAGTCAATGTTTGCCGAAAGCCCACTGTTGCTAAAATCTATCCCGACACCCGGCATGTTTCTAGAAAATATCCTGTTCGACGCACTGCTGCTAGGCAGGCTAGCTCGACCCATTAGCTCGGCCCACTGTATACGCGCCAAATAAGGAAGAGGGTGGGGGAGGAGATCGCGACAGCAGTTTCCCCTCGCAGTCCTTGTAAGACTTTTGCGCTCCAAAAGTCGTTACGTGTAATACTGTTCAAATGGGTGAAAGCCATCCAACAAATGATGAGATGACCATACAGTCCTGAATGCCTGAAAATATTTCGGCGATTTCTAACGCGTTACCATTAAACCATTGACACCATCAGATACGGGCTGTCAACGTTTCCCTGCCGACATTGACCCCGACTATCCATGATGCTACGATTTTTCCAAGGAGGTACACTTTTAACACCAAGGCGGTGGCGATTGGGGACAGAAAGACCCAGGTGCTGTTGGGTTTATGCCTCATCATGCCCCGTCCGCTCAGATTCGAAGAAAGCCATTCAGTGACATTTGACGACTCAAAAATCAACACTTTCACAACAGCCTCGAGAAAGATACATTACACGTACCGATGCATTAAAATATCGAAACCGTACCGATATCCTATCCTTTCCAGAACATGGTAACCTGGGGTCGGGTCAAAGGTCACCAAAAATGGCCAAAACCACCTGAAATTATTTTGCAGACAACACCATGCTCCAAGCCCATCGCACCGATCAGCATGAGACCTTGGCAAGGCTTTGGTGCTGGCATGGTAAGGCAGACTAATTTCAGGTGGTTTCAGCGATTTTTGGTGACCTTTGACCAAACCCGAGGCCACCATGTACTGGAAAGGACATAGGTTATCGAATATTGCAAATCAACTGGGAGAGGTTTGATGCCGATCTGTCACGAAGGCTCGGAGTATGACGTCTGCAAACTAATTCCGGGCGGGTTTGGCCGTTTCTTGTTACCTTTGCCCTAACCCAAGGTCACCATGGTCTGGAAAAGGTAGGATATCGACTATGGCACACCGATCGGGGAAGGTTTCATGCTGATCGGTGCCACAACCTTGAAGCATGGGGTTGTCTGCAGTCAGCTTTGGTGGTTGTAGGCGTTTTTGGTGACCTCTGATCTAACACAAAGTCACCGTGTTTTGGACGGGATACGATGTCGGCGATAGCGCATCGTTCGGGAAGTTGTCATACTGATCGGTCCCATAGGCTTCGAACATGGGGTGGTTGTCCGCAACTACTTTCAGGTGGTGTTGGCCGTTTTGGCGACCTTTGACCCGATTCCAGGGAGTGCATGACAACTACATAGATGCAAAACAATAATTTTGTTGGACAATACCCACCCAAAACATAAGCAGTTCTCCCAACACTTTTCTCGCAGTCACCAAAGACGTGAATTGCTTGCAAACCACGTAACTAGTGCATTAAAATTGGCCGACGCTAAACCGATGCAACAGTCCAGCTGGCTTGGCCGATGCAACTCGCGACTTGGTGCGCGGCCGCGAAACATCAGTGCACATCCACATGCTGAATTCACACAAGGATGTTCCCATGCAATCATAAGCACTATCCAGTGTTTATGGGGGTTCATGTAATAAAATCCAGTATAAGGGATCTCCAAAAGCCGAATGGCTGGGCATCGTTTTCGTGGCGCTAACAATAGCGTATCGCCGCCTTGCCCACCACACGCCACACAGGGTGGTCCACTGGTATGCTCGCGACTTCCTCGCCGGGTGCATTCTCGCCCAACTCCGTTGAGCATGACAGGCAGGCAACTTATCAGGCAGCGTGCGACTTCGCAGACAACTTATCCATGGAGACGCTACTTGGAGACCCGCTGCCCGGGGGCCAGAGCCACGTCCAAAACTTCCCATGCGTCAAAAAACCCGCAAAAAGGCGGAAGAGGCCGGAAAATGACGATCCGTTAACTGATTTGGGACAATTTCATGGGGGTTCAACACGTGAAATTTCATTTCATTGTACTGATGTTTCATTTTATCCGTAGCTATCATGATATTCTCATGCCTTGATTCATCTCAACTTACACATAAGCATTTATTACTTGACTCCTAATGCTAGCTAAGAGAACGTACTCAAACATGGTTTGCATCATCGCATCCCATCACGAACACGTCTATATATCATAGTGCAGTCCTTCTGGCCTCCCATATCAAATACTGCTATCTGTCTCCGGCATTACCAGATCAAACACCAACATTCATTCCTGCGACTTCCGACACCACGACAGCATAGGCCATTCTAGACGGATCTGACACAAATCTGCGGTAAAGCACAACACCATGAGGGGACGAGCGCCGCTGTATGCTGCGTGCTATAACGGGCTGCGCCAGACGAGCGTCCCACACATCAGGGGCGGGGCGGCTCCCGCCCGGGCCGACCGCCTTCACGTGCTTGGGACCGCCTCTGACGGCGATCGGGACACGCCCCGAGCTTCTGCAATCTCCAGACAGGTGGCGCGGCGAGGCCAGCACGATCACCATGACATCTGGCGGTGGCCTGACCAGCGGCCTTCATCCTCGCCCGGGGTCACCTGGGATTCGGCCTACCGCAATTGGAGGAAGCCCGTGATGATGATACGCCGTTGTGTCCATCACGTGTGCATCACATTATCACACCATGTCATAATGCCCGGGCCAGAGGGGGGCCGTGTGGACGTCACTGTCCCGTCCGCCACCGTGGTGATATCACTGTCCCGTGATGACGTCACTTTTCCAGCAGCTGCCATGACGTCGCTGTCCCATTGCACGCCGTGGTGACGTCATTATCTCGTCCGACGCCGTGGTGATGTCACTGTCCTGTCAGCCGCCGTGATGACGTCGCTGTCCCGTCAGCCGCCGTGATGACGTCACTGTCCCGTCAGCCGCCGTGATGACGTCGCTGTCCCGTCAGATGCCGCGGTGACGTCACTGGGCCGGCAGGGGCCGCCGCACGAGGCCGGCTATCCGCACTCCTTCGCCCTTGGCCGCCTGCAGGTAGCGCGTGGCCAGCGGCGGCGGGCTGCAAGGGATTAGCCGACGGTCAGCCGGGCGATGGCCGCGGCCGGGGAGGTGCCGAAGCCATCCGGGCCGGCGGCGGCGCCCGGCAGTGTTGGCCACACTGGTAACCAGTCCCCACGAACCGAGAACGGAATCGGTCACGGCAGCTAGGTTGGCGCAAACCCTCCTGACGAAACAAAGGTAGCATTCTCCGCTGGGGTCATCAGTAGCCTTACATCCCAGCCAAATCTACAAAGGGCTGCAAACGCGAGGTCAACGAAGGGTAGCCGAGGAGTGCGTGGACGCGTCGGAGTTGACATCGACGTCAACGAGGGATTGTCGAACACAAGTCCAATTACCGTACCATCTCTCAGAGTCGGGAGCGACAGTCACATACTGATATGATATTTGTGCCACTTTGTCTTCAGGCGGGCTGACGGCGTCCTTCAAATCTTAGACATTTTATTCTGAACAGTTTACGACGGTGTATTTGGTTTAAGGGCATCTGCTTCACACAGCCTACTTCGTGCATGCTGCAACGCCTACCCACAAGTTACCTACTACCCACAAGGCCGACACAATTCATCGGATGATTTCGTCTGCGGCCTGTTTTATCAGACGGAACGGCGGAAGGTTCAGCGCGCCGCACAATGCTACCCTGGAGCCTGTTTAACCAGACAGAATAGTGTCTTTCCTTAGAGAACGGAGGCGGCAATGCCATTCACAATGCCCGGAGAACGTCGGACAAAGCCCAAAGCAACTACTGAACACACAATAATGCCTCGATGATGAATAGTTTCGATTCCTGGAAGGCATAACACGCTCCACCAAGTAGATGAGTAGACGCAAATATTAGAGGCAAACAAGTAGCATGAAAATAACTGGCTTACTCTGCAGATGCATTCTGCGAAGAGGGTGGCGTCTTTTTCTTGGCTGGATTGGTAACAGTGGCTTTGTTTCCGCTTGTTTCCGGTCTGATAGTGGCCTGAAAAACCAAACGCGACAGGTTTAAGTGTGAGACCACGAATAAAAACTGGTTGATGAACTCCAAAAATGGATTCACAACCAGTGCCTAAAAAAAACAAACATAAAAGCAAGACAGCCGCAGTTTGCAGCCCAGTCGACATCGCACCCGACAACAGCATCTCGGCAGATGGCAGCACTGACCGGCACAGGTGGCGCTGCGATTGTGTCGGCCGGCGGCTCGCGCAGTCGGGGCGCGCTGACGCCCGACATCGGTGTGGAAGTGCTGGGCGCCGAGCCGGCCGTGGTGCGCAGTTCTGCCGACAGGGGCGCTACCGTCGCTCAAAACGGGCAGTCGCGCCAGAGGCATGTCAACATACAGGAGAGCGAAATCACAGGCGGTTTTAGCTTGATTTTATTTTATGTGAAATGGATACATCTCAGCAGAGCAATAACGTAAGGGACGCATTAATCTAACATCTTCATCTAACATGTTTCCGGGTAGAAAAAACTTTTGATAGGAGAGCAGTTGCGCAGTCATCAAACTACCCGGTTGACTGAGTCACTGCACACTTAAAAACAGCTTGACCTCCAAACGTGAGCACATGCGGATTACGTTAGGCGTTGTCTGCATAAGAAAACCACCATCTGAAAAAACGCGGAGTGAGAGCCAGAAAAGGCAGGAGCTTGCGACAACTTTTAGTTAAGTTTAGCATGTTGCTTAAACTGAGCTCTGAAGAGTGACACTTTAGGATTAGGAGTACTATACAAAATAACCGGATCAAGCCATAACGACTTGACGCAACAGAGTCCTATTTTCTCACTCTCCCTTTGACTAGAAACTGTGCCGCCGCCGAACACAAGTGTACTGACCTCATCGTCATTATCAATTTGAGCCATCTCTGAACGCCTTTCGTTACCGCTACTGCATCCCACCAGTACTGTTGTTACAGGGGTAACATGTCATAGACTGACAACTGGGCTTTGCAATGTTGGTGCACTGTTTCGCACATTCATCGAAACAGAACAACGTAAAACCCAACATCTGCAAACCCGCCATGCATCGGTGGGGCAGCGCTGGTCTAAGATCGACCGCGACCACCGGAGCGTTCTCACCTGATGGTAAGGACAGCGAGCCGTGCTGCGTCTGGTAGAAGGCGACCACCGGAGCGTTCTCACCTGATGGTGCGGACAGCGAGCCGTGCTGCGTCTGGTAGGTGACCGCCGGAGCGTTCTCACCTGATGGTACCGACAGCGAGCCGTGCTGCGTCTGGTAGAAGGCGGCCACCGGAGCGTTCTCACCTGATGGTGCTGACAGCGAGCCGTGCTGCGTCTGGTAGAAGGCGGCCACCGGAGCGTTCTCACCTGATGGTACCGACAGCGAGCCGTGCTGCGTCTAGTAGAAGGCGGCCACCGGAGCGTTCTCACCTGATGGTGCCGACAGCGAGCCGTGCTGCGTCTGGTAGAAGGCGGCCACCGGCGGCCGGCGCGGCTGCGACTGCAGCTCGTTCAGCTGCTTGTTCAGCCAGTTGATCACTGGGAAAGGCAGCACGTGCCGGTGAGCGTCACGCCCGACGGCCGCGAGCGCAAGCCTCCTGCAGGTGTGTTACAGATGGCGCCACACACGTCACAGGTGGTCCGAAGAACGGCCAGAGACCGAGACGGCGACTGAGAATCGAACCCGCACCTCCAGCGTGGTATCCGAGTGCTCTCCCAACTAGGCTTCCGATAAGACAAACGGTAGCGCCACTCTGTGATGCCACACAACCAGCAGGACTGGACTGGACTGGACTGGACTGGACTGGACTGGACTGGACTGGACTGGACTGGACTGGACTGGACATGGACAGGACAGGACAGGACAGGACAGGACAGGACAGGACAGGACAGGACAGGACAGGACAGGACAGGACTGGACTGGACTGGACTGGACTGGACTGGACTGGACTGGACTGGACTGGACTGGACTGGACTGGACTGGACTGGACTGGGCTGGACTGGACTGGACTGGACTGGACTGGACCCACCTTCATGAATTTCATAGCAAAGAAAAATAACAAAAACAACATCGACAATTATCATTCGATAGGCATGACAGGGTTGGCACCTAACTTCGCTTTAACGCGATAAATTCCAACTCCACCTAAGCGCGCATGGTGTTCATGCAAACTCCCGACTTCGAGTAACGTAGTACAACTCCAGACTCGAATCTGAATAGAATCCTACGCCGAATCGGATCGAACCGAATGAAATGAACCGAATCGAACTCTAGATCCGATTCCAACTCCCGAGGACAGTTCAGTCCCAGAATGGACTCGGACGTGCTCGATTCCGGTGACAAGAATGCAGAGCGCCAGCCGCTCTAAGCACTGCATAAAAGCCTGCATGAAACTTGTGTTTCTCTGATACAAATATCTCTGAACATAACTTCTACAACTGATGTATTTACATATGCGTACTATCCGTGCATGCTGGTACCCTCATTCAACTTCAAATCGACTCACTGATGGTTCCGAGGCCTCAGCATGAACTCCAAGTCATAACGGTGTTGTCTCCAATTCTGTGAACATTACCTTTTGTCCCCCACACTGTTGGTAGTAAAACACGTGTTTTGCCCCAGTAGCGGTCCCCACATCCCCGGTAGCGATCCCCGAGATCCCCCAGTAGCGGTCCGTAGCACATGGCTACATCCACACCACGCACCGTTCTCGTTGGTCTTGTGCAGTTTCTGAGCGGCCTCGAGCTTGTCGCGCAGCTCGGCCAGCTCTGTCTCGAGCCGGCTGCGCTCGGCGAGGCCGGCCGCCTCGCGCGCCGTCAGCTCGCGCTGCCGCTGCTCCAGCGTCTGGCGCGCCTCGGCCGCCTCCGTCAGCAGCCGCTCCTGTTCCAGCGCTATCTGACTGCGCAGCTTCAGCTGCCCGGCACGTGGGCGAGGGCGTCACGCGGCAGTCATCACACGGCGGCGGATCACATGAGGAGCAGTCACATGGAGGTGAATCACATGAGGAGCAATCACACGGTGGCGGATCACATGAGGAGCAGTCACACGCCGGCGGATCACATGAGGAGCAGTCACACGGTGGCGTATCACATGAGGAGCAGTCACACGCCGGCGGATCACATGAGGAGCAGTCACACGGTGGCGGATCACATGAGGAGCAGTCACACGCCGGCGGATCACATGAGGAGCAGTCACACGGCGGCGTATCATATGGGGAGCAGTCACACGGCGGCGGACCACATGAGGAGCAGTCACACGGCGGCGGATCACATGAGGAGCAGTCACGCAGAGGGCGGATCACATGAGGAGCAGTCACGCAGAGGGCGGATCACATGAGGAGCAGTCACACGGCGGCGGATCACACGGGTTCATAGTGGTGGCTCATCCCATGGCGTGCACAACTAACAGACAAGCCATGCAAGAAACACTTTTATAAAATATGACTATACCAATTCAAGCATCCACATAGAATCATGTAAACATCTTTCGATGGGCAGCTTCTCCGAAAAAGGCAATGGGTCGGTAGCTCCTGGCAGAAATTCACACTACCCCACAACACAAATCCCGTACCACAGAAAGTCGGGTGATGATGCGTCACAGGCATCCCCCAAGCACGGCAGCCGGCCAACGTACCTTAGCGTGGTGTGCCTTTGTCTCCTGCCTGGAGCTTGCGGATGATGTCGTTTGCCTTGAGCAGGTCCTGCGACACCGTCTTGACCGTCTTCTCACGACGGGTCAGCGTGGCTTGCAGCTCCGCCACCTGGTCCTCCAGCCGCTCCTGTGGCGTAAGGTAGGGTAAGGGGAGATCAGATAAGGTGAGGTGAGAGGAGGTTAGGTGAGGGTGAGGTGAGGTGAGGTAAGGTAAGGTGAGGTGGGGTGAGGTGAGGTGAGGCGAGGCGAGGTGAGGTGAGGTGAGGTGAGGTGAGGTGAGGTGAGGTGAGGTGAGGTGAGGTGAGGTGAGGCGAGGCGAGGCGAGGTGAGGTTCAGGTCGGCGTGGCCCGCGGCTCCGCCACCTGGTCCTCCAGCCGCTCCTGTGGGGTCAGGTAAGGTAAGGGGAGGTCAGACAAGATGAGGTGAGGTGAGGTGAGGTGAGGTGAGGTAATGTAAGGCAAGGTAAGGTAAGGTAAGGTGAGGTGAGGTGAGGTGAGGTGAGGTGAGGTGAGGTGAGGTGAGGTGAGGTGAGGTGAGGTGAGGTGAGGTGAGGTGAGGTGAGGTGAGGTGAGGTGAGGTGAGGTGAGGTGAGGTGAGGTTCAGGTCAGCGCGGCCCGCGGCTCGGCCACCGGAGATAGATCACATGGGACACAGACAGCAAGGACACCGAGCGAGGCCACGCCCACGCTTTCCACGAGAACGCCGGCGGTGTAAGCCTGGTCTGAGACGATCGGAGCGCCGTCAACTGTCTGAAGTGAGCTGCTGAATCCAGGGCCAACCGCGGCCACACGCCCGGCCAGACTCGCCTTGCTCTGCTGGGCCGCCTGCTGCAGCTGCTCCTGCCGCTGCAGCAGCTGGTGTTTGTCGCGCACCTCCGTCTCCAGCACGGCCACGCGCGTGCGCAGCTGCTGCACTGATGGTCACACGGTGGGAGCCCGGTCAGCACCGTCGCGACAGCTGCCACACAGAGACGCCACTACACCGGGCAGCTGCTGCTCCACAGCACTGTCGTAGGTCCGTAAACCATCATTAGGACAAAATAAATCGAAGATTATCAGCCACTTCAATGGGGTTCTAAACCACGTGTCCTATTACTTCCAACTCTACGACGCCGCCCCCCCCCCCCCCCCCCCCGGAATCCAAATCGCTGACTGTCGGGCCCGCCACTGACCTGACTTGCTCTTGCCGTGGTACTCCTCGTCCAGCGAGGCGTTCTGCTTGCGGAGGCCGACCGCCTCCTGTTTCAGCTGTCGGTGTTCAGTCTCCAACGCCCTCAGCTGGCTTTCCAGCTCTCTACCAACGCGAGAGGGTGCTTCAGGTGAGTAGCTCCCCACTCAGGATCGGCGAAAAGGTCTTCAAGCAGTCTGAGCAGCAGTTGGGTTTATTTCGTCTCACTGTACCTATTTGGTCTAATCTACGCTGGCCGAATTCCCTCCTTTTTGCTTGGCGGTACGTCCCAAACTGAAACAACCCACGGATATGGCTGCCTTCACATTCGCAGCTCAGGAGAACCAGCCGCGAAGTTGTGGGACAGAACAGACGGCGGTCGCGAACCACGCACCTGCAGTGCACCTCCTGTTTGTACTTGGTCTCGGTCAGCTGGCGGCACTGCCGGTCGAGCGCGGCCGCCCGCTCTTCCAGCTGCGCCGTCTGCTGCTGCTGCTGCTCCGCCAGCCGCCGACGCTCCGTCTCGTGCTTCTGCTGCTGCTCCCACAGCGCCTGCTCGCGGGGAAGGACGGGCGTCAGCGGCCGCCGCCGTCCGCGGCCGCGCCGGCGGTCGCAGGCGGTGAGGCTTCACTGTCTGTGTACACTGCATGGTGATGGTGCTGGCCACGGCTTCACCGGCAGGCAATTATCAAGACGGAATCATGATTGGTGGAGACTTGGGCTGAAGACGACGTGCCGAGCGTGCTAAGGTTGAATGCAGCAGCCGCTCATGCAACTCGTCACCACAAAATAATCAGTAGTTCTATGATATCCCCCATGTCGTCACACCCAGACACTGCAAGCAGATCTCCTGACAAATCAGCGGCACGTGGCAAGGGTCAAGATCAAGGCTAGTCGTCTGATAGATGAACACGGATAGTGACGCGTACACGTGTGCAGCGCACGCCGGCGTTAACAGGCCAGGGGTGAAGTCACCCCCCCCCTCGCTTACCTGCCGCGCCTTGTCCCGCTCAGCCGCCAGCTGCTGCTGCAGCTGTGAGCTGCTGGTGCTGTTCAGCTGCTGCAGCTCGGCGCGCAGCTGCTCCAGCTGTGAGCTGCGCTGGGCCAGCAGCTCTTGCGTGTGCCGCAGCTGGGAGGTGTGGCTCTGCTCGGTGCTGGCCTGCCGCGCCCGCTCGCGCTGTAGGTCCTCCTGCCAGCGGCGGCAGGCACCGGTCAACCCTCTCGACTACGTCATAAACGCCCCAGCAGCAGGTCCGCCTCTCGTTAGCGCTACCACGTGGACCGGCTAGAGGAGAGACCATGACACATATTGATGGCATGGAAGCTGTCAATCGGATCAGCAGAGACGGATCATGTAGGGCTGGGAGGTGGACCACCTGCACCAACGACATAACCAACCACGAAGCTCGCGCCACTGCTGGCTGCGACATCCAGTCAGCTTTTCGACCAGGCCATACCATCCAAAAAAGAGTTTTAGGCGATTCAAGTTTGGTGGGGGAGGGGGGAGGGGGGGGGCAGCCGCGCACCTTGAGCGCCTTGATGGACCCGGCCAGGTACTGCCTGAGGTCGGCGTCCGAGGCGGCGGCCAGCTTCAGTGCGATGTGCGACAGCTGCCGGAATGGGTTGACCTCGACCACCTCGAGCAGCGCCTCGCGGTCGTGGCCGGCCGTGTCCAGATGGAGACAGAAGCGCGGGCTCTCAGCGCCGGCCGCCGCGCTCACACACTGCTCCACCAGCTCGGTGAACTTGCGCGGGAACTGGGCGAAGTCGACCAGCAGGCCCTGCGCCGAGCGCAGCAAGCTGAAGCTGTCCTCCCGCAGCGTCAGCAGGAAGTGGAAGAACGGGTCGTCATCGCATGTCAGCGACACCTTCAACATCTGCAATGCCGAGTGAGGCAGAAGTGAGTGAGGGTTGATGTGTGAGTGTTAGACAAATGCAAATGACAGTCTCTTGGTATGTGAAGTCAGCTGGCAACCCTATGTGTCTGCCACTTTCACTTCCCTTTCAACAGCAACAACTGACACATGCTATTTAGAGCTCAAAACATGGCATCTCAAATGATCAACTCATCCAGCACTGCAGCTGCTACTGCAGCAGCTGCTCACCTTGTTGGGTGTGTTGATCATACCAGTCTGGTCCACCTGTATAATGATGTCCTTCTTCTCTGTGTCTTGCCCATGCTTATGCAGCACAGGACAGCGAATCATTTGACCGGGTTCCATTTCAATACCAAGGTGCTAAGTGTTGTTTAACTCTGTTAAGAAATCCACTTTGAATAGGGCATCACAGGGTAACCACTCAACCCAAAAATTATTGTGGAATATACCAGCCACAAAGGCAGACTGACCATGCTAAAACAGCCAGATTTTAGTGGGCAAGAGTATAGGAGAATCAATAAGTATGATAATTTGATTTCAATGTCTGTGACCAGTAGGCTTATTGGAGCCATGGTGTAAGGCATAGGGTTAACATTTTGAGCAGTCTGTACATATTTGCCTGATACCAGCCAATGCATAACTGTCCACAAAAAATAGCTGTGCTGTGTGTGCCAAGAAGGTAATGGTAATGTGTGGACATCGACATACACCCTAAGGTCGGGTATCACCTCCGCACTTATGACATCATGGTATACCCTGGCAAAAAGCAGACACTAATGGGGAACAAAGATTCATTCTCATGATCTGAGCAAGCCACTATCAGGCCAAAGGCAATGGATACAGCAAAGTAATGCTAGAATCTTTCCCTCCAGTATGTGTTGATCAAGTTCACTATCTGATGCAAGCAGACTTGAGCTTGATTCCAGGTGCAAAGAATTGATTTTGAGTATAAGCAACAATGCATGAACTCGGTAGTAATCAATTCAAGATTCACCTATGGCGGAACCAATTTTGGTAGCAGCAGTTTTAAAGACATATTCTATGACATTTAATGGCATAACAGGACATCTGTAACAACATTATACAAACATCAAATATCTGATTTTTTAAAATAAACTTGTCTGAATGGTTTGTATGGGTGACTCTGGGTTCATAGTACCTGCTAAGCATAGCTTGTTATATGTACCTTGAACCCACCACCCAAGTTGTGCCGTCCAGTTCAACGGATAATTTTGCCTCTACCCTTGTGCCAGACAGGCTTTGTTAGTAAGACAACTTAAATCCATTTAGTGGACATACACGCAGTCAGCCTACAAAAAGATCCTGTTCCCTACTTTCTGCACATATTATTTCATCACAACTGCATTAAACTAACACTTAATCACTCACAAGATAATTTCAAAGGAATTAGTTACCATCCTGACTCAATGCACAATAAGTTGACTCCAAACCTATTTCTGAACACCTGGAGCATCGATCAATGCCCTTGATGTCATCTCATTGTATTTTTGGTTACGACAGTAGTTAGGTCTGCAGTAAAACCCAGTGCCCCAGAAAAACCTCCTCACTCATCCTGTTTTTCTTATGCCCTACATATGGATATTATGCATACATAGACAATTCAAAAGGTGAAATGGCGATGTTTCAGCCATTTGGGGTATGACATAGCTAACAGCAATTATTGCAAAGGGACCTTCGTCCCCATCAACGAGCGTGACTGGTAAACTCTTAGTTACACTCAAACCGTTCAATAAAGCGGCCAGCCAGGCAGGAAATACTGTACGGCAAAAAACAAAATTTCCAGTTTTCACCTATAAAAATGCTACATTTCCCGAACTGCCACCGCGACGGGAATCCAGCGCCGCACTCTCTAACGCCGCATCATCAAATCCAAAATACGCGGGCTCTGCGCCGAGATCGGTTGTTTCGGAAAATCGTAAACAAACCCAGAAATAACAACGGGGCGGCATGAATATTCTGCTTGATTCACCTTTAACTGCCCACATAAATAAATGCATATCGCAAGTTTCTCAAATTCACCATTTCGTTTGTTTGCTGCTCGATTGTTTACAAACTTTCTTTATGTAAAGTAAGCTAGCGCAAGGACTATTAGAAAAGTGTAGCTAAATTCTTATATGCTCATTTCACAATGTAAATGATGCAAAGCTATCGTAGGATGCGATAACCTCACCTCAAACACACACACACACACACACACACACACACACACACACACACACACACACACACACACACACACACACACACACACACACACACACACACACACACACACACACACACAGACCTCCGACCAGTGTAAATCACTGGCCCGAGCTTTTTAGTTGGTTGGGAAGTAGGTCCTCAGGCCCACACCGGGGGGCAGAGGGCACGTATCCCCCTTCAGGTTCCAAGGGGCCCCGCAGGCCCCTCGGAACCTACTGTTAAGAACGAAATTTGAGGGCCCGAAAAGCTCGAAAAGCCAGCCAGGGGTCTCATTCAGTGGCCCGGGCCCACAGGGCCAGGCACTCAAATACCAGCTAGAAGGCCCTGCGCGCTGATCAGGAGCCCACTGAGTCAATAAGGGCCCATATTTCGGTCAGATGCCACCAGTAACGCACGGTCGGCTTCGTGGCGGCATGGGCCTAAGGGCCCATTTCCCAAGCAGAGACAAAGCCGGAGCCAGCGATTTACATTGCTCGGTGCCCCGCGGCCCCTAACAGGGGCCCTGTGTTATCAAGGGGCCCCGAGACGCCCAGAGGCAGTATTCGAGGAGGCCCGAAGGGCCTAGAGGGTCCACCCGGTCCGAAAATCAAGGGTCCGACTGGAGGGTCAAAGGGCATAAAGAGCTGGTCGGAGTCTTATTTAGGGACCCAGACCCGCGAAGACGGACCCTCAAATGACAGTCAGAGGGCCCTTTGCACCGATCGGGGACCCTCTGAGTCGATATAGGCCTATATGTCGGCCAGGTACCACCGTACAACATAGGCGACTCCGTGTCGGTATGGGCCTGAGGACCTACTTCCCATCCAACTAAAAAGCTCGGGCCAGTGATTTACACTGGTCGGAGGTCTTGTATCTGTCAGGGGCCCACAGTGCCTAACAGAGGGCCCTGTGCTCGTAAGGGCACCGAGTCTCGACCAAGAGAAGTGTTTGATGAGGCCCAAAGAGGGGCCCGGGCGGCCCACCGGACCTTACAATTAAACGCCCGGTTGGAGGACATACGGATCCGAAGGTCTGACTGTACGTCACATAAAGAATCGCAGCCCGTAGGGTCGTGACCTGAAATATCAGCCAGGGATCCTTTTGCACCGTTTTAGCAACCCCTGAGACAACGCAGGCGTCTAGGTCGGTCAGGGACCACGAACACCGAACAGTCGGCTCCATGTCCGTCTGAGCCCTTGAGACTCATTTCCCAAGCAGAAACGAGACCGGGGTCCACAATTTGCAATGTTCGGGGTTCCTGACACAATGATCAAATCCTGATCCCGATCCCAATCCAACAAATCCTGTGTCGGTTGAGGGCCACAATGTCAGATAGGTCTTGGTCCTGTGGCGGCAAGTGGCCCCGAGTCGGAGCGGTGTTTGAGGGGACCCGAAGAGGGACCGAAGGATCTCTCAAGACCAAAGATCAAGGGCCCGGTGGAATGGCTAAAGGGTCCAAAGGGCTGGTTTTAGGTCACATTAAGGACCCCTGCCCATAGGGCCATGATCTAAAATGTCAGTAAAATGATCTCTTGCACCGATAAGAACCCTTGAGAGAAAGTGTTCTTCTATTTCAGCCAGAGATCACGAACAGCGAACATCCAGGTCCGTGTTAGTCTGAGCTCTGCGGGCCCATTTCCCAGGCAGGGACAAGGCCGGGCCCGCGATTTATGTCGGTCCGGCTCCTGTATCGCTCAGGGGCCAACAGTACCTAACAGGGCTTTATGCGTCAACAAGGGGCTTCGAATCAGTCAGGGGAAGATTCGTTCAACAAGGGCGGGACGAAAGCCCGAATGGAGGAAGGTCTCTTGAGTCGGTCGGGCCAATTGGACAATTGAAGGAGACAAGAACTTATGATGAGTGCTCACGTAAAGGTGATGGAATACTCCTGTGCCAGTCAGGGCTCGCAATACCAAACGGTAGGCCCTCCAACCCTTTTCCAGCACGGGTCCGTTAAGCCCAACTGGAGTCTATGTGCCAATTATCTAACCACCTGCGGTGAGCGGGGTTGTTGTTGCGTTAATGACGGTTCATGCGTCGACCCGGCGTCAGCTGTGCGGATCAAGACTCCCCCGTCAGGGAACGAACCAATGTGATATGATGCATCCCTCTAAGAGCCTTCGGATCAGCCAGGGGATGCCGTCCCGTGTCGCCAGAGTGACGACTGGAAAACACACTGCGGTGCGATAAAATGACCCCTCAGCCCTCGACCGGCAACAATAATGTGCCCCGTGGTGTTTTATTCAAGGGACCCCTGTACCGGAAAGAAATAAGTGATCTCATTGGCGTTGGCATGGAGTGGTCCGAAATAAGTTCAAAACGCACAGAGCCATCCCACGTTTCCCTGAGAACGTTCACTGTTTTATAGAATCTACTGGTGAAACCAACACCACCAAAATGTTTGAGCCTACGCGTCGGATTCCGATAACGTAGTGGTTCATGCGCCAGCGTTAACCACAGCGCGGCTGGGAAACCACAGGCATGGGGTTCGATTCCCCGCGGTGCCCGCCCTTCCCACCAGGGTGAGAGGCTAGCGGCGCCATGCTGCCCCGGCAGCTGATTGAGTTATGAAGCTCCAATGACAAGACCGTAATGTCGAGGAGCGGGGATAGCAATGACTTGGGTCGCAGTTTTCGTAAAACCGAACGGCGTTGGTCACTGCAAGTAACGCCAGGGGACGGGCGCCGACCGCGCAACAGTGGCCATAGTAAAATGATGTTTCTCAATGTACTTCAAACGTAATTCGCGCAGTTCAAAGGCTAAACTGGGGGAATCTTTTTACAACTTTGAAGATATCCTTTTGGAGAAATTAGCAGATGCAGCAGCACAAATATACATTTTATCTTTACTCTTCCAGCTCCACAAGCGGATTCTAGCACCATTTCGCGGTGCTGTAGACCAATACCTTTTTGTCATCAATCTAAAAACCGCACAGGTAATTTATAAGTCCGGAGCATCTCTAAATCTACCATTTGGTCTCCAAAAGCGTTCAACGTTACTTCTTTCAGATACGTCACTTTCTTCGTCCACCTGTTGGCCACGGCCTAACGTGGGCCGCAGGGCCAACGCTCCGCGGCCTATGGAGACAGTAACGCCTGGTGTTGAGCTTTTGTTTCTAAGAGATGCGAGCGCGCATGCTTAAATCTACGTTACATGATTTGTACGAGTTATCAATTCTGACTGAATGTTGAAGATATCCAGACAAACATGGCCTGGCCATGCTAAAACAACTCGTGGACCCATTTTGATCTTCGATCTAGTCTTGCTATTTCTGTATAACCCAGTTAAAGATTCTGCCAAAGTTTTTGAGTTCTATCGGTTTAAAAAGAGCCCACTGGACCATTGTAAAATGAAGAGCGCCAGCGATTTATTTCATGCAGTCATTTAACGCAAGACTTAGTGAGCTTATTTACTGTACGTTTACGGCAGAATTGATCTCGTCGTAGCATCTGGCCTACATTTCAGTTATAGGAGTTAAAAATGTGTAATATATGTACACACACACACACACACACACACACACACACACACACACACACACACACACACACACACACACACACACACACACACACACACACACACACACACATATATATATATATATATATATATATATATATATATATATATATATATATATATATATATATATATATTATATATATTATATATGAGAAAAACATGTCCTCAATAACAAGCGGGTCATATCCAGCATTTTTTGGGGGTGCCTTTCATATCAGGGGGCCCTTTGTCAACCCTGTGCCCCGCCTACCAAATCTCTGGCTGCGATTGGTCATCGCAAAGGGCCCCACATTTTCAGTTTCGGGAGACACCGAATTCCACGGTTCGGACGTTCGGCAAAGTGGCACCGATTTCTATCATTTTTTGGGAGTCTGATTTCTGTATTTTCCAGAGACGCCTACTTCCAGGGGGCACCTCAAAGGGCTCAAAACCTTTGTATCTAATGGACGGCAAATTTCAGAGAAATTACAATCACAATGGCGCGCGATTGACGAAATCAAGGATCGGCCCAGTCGGCAGAGGGACACCATAACCTTCATTTCTCAGCATCAAAATATTTGTTCACTGTAGCCAACAAGTGCAAGTAGGCCGTTGAGAGGGCCCTTCATTTGAAGATTTCTCCACCATGCTTTCCTTGCTTTCCATCCGGACCAAACTAGGATCGGCCCCTTTCGCGAAAGGGGCACCACGAAACCTTTATTGCGGAGTATCATTAGCCTTTAGATAAAACAGTACTTATTACTTTACTTCTCGTAAAAAATCACAAAAATAGAAAGGCGGATGGATTGATATTTCAGCCATTCGCCTTTATCAAAACGAATATCAGTAGTAAATTCAAAATTGCCCGCCGATCCTACGTGCCAGTAGGGGATCCTTTTGCGTCAGTGACGTGTTCCTGCGTCGATCCCGTGCTAGGTGTCGCCTGCCGCATCAGGGGTAGGACCGGCGCATGATGTATCCTTCTAAGGGTCTCCAGATCGACCAGAACATCCCGGCTCCCATATCGCAAGAAGAGCAGTTGCTAGGCACCCTGGGCTGGGACGAAAGGCCGTTCAGCTCCTGACCAGCAAAATACACCCGTGCGATTTGAAGATAAATTTGCTGAATGGAATTAACGATTACAGCATCATGAGCAATCGAGATTACACCATCGCGTCGTGAGTCCGCGGTGTTGTAAATGCTAAAGCAATATGAAAATACCGAGGCAATTGTGTACGAAATGCGTACCTATTGCCCATTGCGCATTATGCATAATACTCATTACAAGATATGCTTCTCTTGCACGCTGCTTCTACGTCGAGACACCTCGATCAAGGACACCCGAATCACGCGCGGCGTACTGCGGGCAACGGTTATTAAAACACGCTGCATGTCGCCACCCAGATATACCCGGTCGTGTCGCATAGAATTGCCCTGCATGAAACGGATAGCACGGCGTGTTGATACAGACTGGGTCGTTTCGAATATTCTGGGGTAATCCTCTGGTCGTGATCGGGGGTGGTCCCGGTGGCGGTCACGTCACAGTGGAGGGCGTCACTGGGTCGCTACTAAGCCTCGGGCCACCGAATCTAGGCCGGTATGGGCGCGATCCCCGTTAACACTGGGCTTTCGGCGTTACTGCGGTGCCTTGCTTAACAGGGAGGGCCGAGGGCTGACCACTCACGCGGCGCGCGCTTTTGTGATTTGGCGCGATACTGTCCTCTGGGCATTATATTTTGCAAATCGAAGGCAATCGCGGCTGGCAGCGCAGGGCTCGTTCGCTCAGAGGACCAGCCCTGAACTGAACCATTGCATGCCGTCTCCAAAGTAGTACTTGGTTCCTTGTGTGACATCCGGCGCCGTTTTCCGACAGTCTGTAATTTTGAGTCAATGGAGAATAGAGCTTCCACACAGAGCACTGTTATGCATGTGTTATGCTCGCCTGGATGTTGTTGTCTGGAGCAGTGGTCGCTGTAAGCATAGGGAAATGAAAAAAGGACGAAAGAATTCAGCAAAATTTGAGCATTGGCGTTGCTCAGCAAGGATGTAGAAAATCAAAAATGCTTGGGCGAAGCTCATAATAACATCCTACATTGTTTTCGCGACTCAATGTATCTATCTTGAGAGTAGAGCTAGATAAACAGCCACAGCAACACAAAAACAGAGGTTCTACCTTTACGCTTCCAGTTCCAACGCCAGGTTCCAGCACTATTTCGCGGCGCTGTAAAGGCTTATCCGTGATTACCATCCATCTAAAAATCGCATAAGTGAAACATACGGTTAGACTACCTTCTAAATGTACGATTGGATGTGCTGAAGCGTTAAACGGTACTTCTTGGAAATGCGTCATCATTTTCATCCACTCGTTGGCCACAGCTTTATGTTAGCCGCGGGGCTGACGCCGCGAGTTCAGGAGACTGCGACGCCTGACATGGAGCATTTCGTTGCTGATTTGCAAGCGCGCATGCTCAACACTCAGTTACATAATTTGTATCACTAAGTTGCCCGCGTAGTCATCGTTATCATATCCGAGATGGAAGACGATGAATTCATTTTTACATTTCGGCAATGATTTTCGGCAGAGCAGTTTGCTAATTATGTGCTGCTGGAATTTGACCGAAGTACCGGAATGTCTTTTTGATTTATTCATTGACTCTTGCACCATCTGAGGACCCCGGAACCCAGGACCCCAGTCTTGAACCTAGGCCACGGGGCCAACCAGCCGGCTCCATATCCGTGTGAGCCTTTGCGACCCAAGCAGTGTGGAGGCCGGGGCCCGCGATTAGCAATGTCCGGGATCCCTGACACAATGAGGGGCCCCTGTGTCCATCAGGCGTCACAGCGTCTAACATGGATCCTGTGGCGGCAAGTGACTCCGATTCGGCCAGGAGCGGTATTTGCGGGGCCCAAAGAGGGCCGAGGGTTCTCATGAGACCGAAGATCAAGGGGCAATCGGAATGCTGAAGGGTCAGAGGGCTGACTGTAGGTCATATTAAGGACCCCGCCCGTGGGACCGTGATCTCAGTTAGATCGCATAGAGCGTATCTTGTACCGATTTGGGACTCCTGAGACAGAGCGTTCCTCCATTTTCGCCGTACATCACTTGGTCCCGTGTCGGTCTGAGCTCTGGCGGACCATTTCTCAGACAGAGATAAGGCCAGGCCCGCGATTTGCATTGGTCGGGCCCCTGCAGCAAAGTGGAGCTCTTGTTTCGTTCAGGAACCTGCAGTGCCTAACAGGATGTCCCGGTGTCAGCAAGGGGTTTCGAGTAGGTCAGGGGAAAAATTTGCTCAACAGGGACGGGGACGGGCCTCGAATGACAGAGGACCCCTTGCTTCGGTCGGGCTTCCCTGAGAATGAAAGGACGCATGATAGCTTATGATGATTACCCACCTTGAGGCAATGAACGGCCCGGTGCCGGTCAGGACCCCCAGTACCGACAGATGGGCCCTCCAACACAATTGCAGCATGGGATTCTTAAGCCGAACTGTGGTCTATGTGCCAATTACTGCACCACGCGCGGCATCAGGGAAGTTTCTGCGTCCATGAAGGTGGCTATAATTAAAAAAATTGCTATCCCTTCTCAGTTATCTGTTATTGATGCATGTTATTTAAAGAACAATGATCGAAGAACAAGTAAAAAATTTCATCCCACGCGATTATTTCGATTTTAGCACACAATCACGAGGAAACCACTGTCAAATGATCCTCATGTGGAATAGAAGGTCTTCATAAACAATCATGAGGCTTTCGTCAGTACAAAGCCAGTGCATTTGATCACCTATGATTTCTTGTAATTTGTTGGATCAAGGTGTGGTAATTCCATGTCATTTCATCGCATGTGTTCTGATACTAGATACGTGATGCCAATAGATCACCATTACCTGCAAAATAACCACCAAATACCAAACTATGTAATCAGGTGCATATACATGAACGAAGCAAACGTGTATCACCGAACTGGTTCCGAATGCTCCGTTCCGTGCCTTTTCAACAAAAGAACCTATCGTAAGGGTTACGAGAGATCTTCTCTAGTACGCTCTCACATGTGCATATTTACTTCAGCTCATTAACGCATGTATGGCAAATCCCAATTCAAGGGATTCCCATGGAAAAAAGCGCTTAGTCGGAGATAAATGGCGGAACACCTGGATCATGCATCTTTATTTATCATCAATCTCGTTTCAAACCTGCACCCCACCCCATCCCCAGTACACATAACGTGGTACAGCAAACATATAGCAGCAGACGGCCTTTTCTAGAAGTTTCTCTAATTGCCGTATTTCTGGCCGCGGCTGGAGCCGTAACCCTGACCTCCGGTCGGGCCACGTCCCCTCTTGACGTTGCTGCGACCCTCCTCCTCGCCGTAGGCGTTGAGGAACTTGGCCTCGCCCTCGTACTCGACGTCGGCCACAAAGCCAGAGTCTCCCTCAACCGAGTAGGAGACGGTCTGGAGCCGGCCGTCGGGCAGCACGACGCTGTACTGGCCCTGCACCTCCTCACCGTTGGACTCCTCGGCCGCGCCAAAGTCGTTACCACGGACATCCAGCACGTCGTAGCTGAACGAGTAGGGCGTAGGAGGTCCGGTCTCTCCGTAGCCTCCGTTGGACTGCTGGCTGTAGCCTCCGCTAGATTGCATGGCCATAACCTCCGCTGGATTGCTGGCCATAACCTCCGTTGGATTGCTGGCCGTAAGCAGGCTGCAGACTCGGCTGGAATGGTTTCCTGCGTGTCTGCAGGCCATAGCCAGACGATGAAGACGACGATCCATACTGGGACTGGGCGCCAGAGGGAGCACCGTACTGGGACTGGGCGCCAGAGGGAGCACCGTACTGGGACTGGGCGCCAGAGGGAGCACCGTACTGGGACTGGGCGCCAGAGGGAGCACCGTACTGGGACTGGGCGCCAGAGTTCCGCCTGTCCGCGGCGACCAGAACGGCCAGAGCGGCTACAACGAGGAGCTTCATCTTAGCTGACTGACCTGCTGATGACAACTGTACCGTTCAGCAGAGTCGCCGTGCTTTTATGCGGCCTGGTTGACCACGCGCTCCTATTTGATATTATCTGTTACATCACGCCCGCCTGAGATTTAGCGACGCCCAGGTCCTTCTTGATTGTACTTCATGCATACCGATCACGTTCATATCGGCAGCGTGTTGTTTCACAATGTGAAAATGCAGCCACCTCAGTGTTGCCGGCGCCTGCTGGCGATAACGGCTGTACGTCTATACTAAGTGTGGCCTCAATCCACCAACGGATAGATGTGTGGTTTACCTTTGCCCCAGATCAACCACCATGAATCCATATGCCTTCAAGGGGACTTAAGAGCCATGTGACTTCCAATGATTGCAAGGATTGATAATGCATCCTGATCCTGCATCCTGATCCTGAATGCATCTGCCTTCAAGAGAAATTTACGGCTCATGTCACCACCAGTGATTGCAAGCGTTGATAAAGTACGGACGCTTGTTTGCACGCGAGGGTCAAAATTCAAGCGCATTACGATCTACACATGACACTCAGAACGTGCCAAAGAAGATCATGTTGCATACATGCACTAATGTACGCGGTGAATGAAAAAAAATGACATAAGCGTATGGCACAGGCCTATGTAACCACCCATCCCATTTGTTGTAGCCCACCATGGGTTACGACGCGGGCTGGATCGATCCGGCGGATCTTACAGCCAGAGCCAATTCACTGCGTTGTTTGTGGACTGCATTAGCATATCTGTTTATTATACGGGTTGGGATGGAATTGGTCAAAACGTGGGTTTTAAACAGCAGACAGTAAAAGTGCAAAGGCTATCTTAAGAAAATTGACGTTCAGCTCGAAATTAAACAGCTGAAAACTTGGTACATGTTCATGTTATCGAATTACCAGCTACAAAACAACAACTATCTGGAAAGAAACGACGCTACCTTATTCCTAATTGGCTTTTGCCATGGCATGATGGCACAACGATTGCGTAAGCGCGTGATGCAAGCTTACGTAACCACCCATATCAATTCTCAAAACCCACCTCGTAGTTCGAAACGTACTGGATCATGAGACGCCATGTCAATTTGTCACCAAAGTTGGACCAAGAGCACGTGAATACAAACTCTCTCTCTCTCTCTCTCTCTCTCTCTCTCTCTCCTCTCTCTCTCTCTTCTCTCTCTTCTCTCTCTCTCTCCCTCTCTCTCTCTCCCCCTCTCTCCCTCTCTCTCTCTCTCTCTCTCTCTCTCTCTCTCTCTCTCTCTCTCTATCTCTCTCTCTCTCTCTCTCTCTCTCTCTCTCTCTCTCTCTCTCTCCTCTCTCTCTCTCTCTCTCTCTCTCTCTCTCTCTCTGAACGTTCTCCTCGCTTGCGAAGAACACCCTGCACTGTTGAAGAAACCCCTTTGATGACCTGCCGTGGTACTCTTTACCGCTAGTATGTTCAAGTCCGTGCCTACCGATCCTGAATTTTCACATTTTATCGGAGAGGCTACGCTATTGGCGGGCACCTAAATTATCCAGGATTACTTGGATGTGACCTGAACCAAGCTGCAGTCACTATGTGATAGCAGCAGGTGAGCTTTGCGTTTTTATTTAGGGGGGGGGGGGAGGGGATGAGCAAGTCCATGAACCTTGTTTATCCTAGTTACAAGGCACATATCTTCACGAATTTTGTGCATTTGGGCCGCTGTGGTCATATTTTTGACTTCATGTAAGAAAGAAATTCTTTAGCTGATGGCTTTTTGGTATTATAAGCATACAACTATTAGGTTGAGTTAACCACCTTCTGTATATCAGGCTGTACTGGTTAAACGGCACGGTAGTGTTCAACGACGAGTATTTTGACACGCATCTTGAACAACTTATCTCTTGAGGACGAGCACGAGACAGCAGGTGGACGTTTGTGTTTAGTGATATATTTTCATAAATGTTTCATAGGCTCCGAAAAGCTAACATACCTATTTGGCATCCGGTTTTGACTCAAAGATGGGTCATTTCCTGAAGAAGAACCAGTCACTATTTGGCCACAGCACCTGCTTGTCATTGTGGACACCGCACGTACCCACTAACGGTGTCGCTCCGAGGTCGCCCTAGGAGACTGCAGGAAGGCAGTGATTTTAAGTGTCTGTTGGGCTCCTCCCCGAGGCACCAGCCACTGAGACTGAAGAAGAGACGTCATTGAACCGCATGATGGCAGTGCTCCAGGCCTATCTAAATTTGATGGCCTCGCTGGGAAAGAGCATGGGCCATACCACTCACCCCGTAGACTTTTCATGAGGTTATGGTAACCATTCGTGGTACGAAAACGTCATGGTGAAGGGATACCAAAACTGTTCGAAACCACCCAACTTTTTTCCGCAGGGCACCAAATTCCAGGGTCACTGCGAAGGTCCCAAATTTTCAATTTCGGGAGACACCAAATTCTACGCATCGGGCGTGCGGCAATGTAGCACCAATTCCTTTAACTTCTTGGAAGTCATAATCTGTATTTTCCAGAGACGCCTGCTTCCAGGGGGCACCACAAAAGTTCCAACGCTTAGGCAACGGGTTCCGAACGCTTACTTCTGGGTCCTCAATATCCGTTTTGACGCATTTACATGTGTTTTAACGGCATCTGCCAGAACAACGTTTTTTCTTTCCTGACGTCTCGTGACCTCTTGATTTTTCTCGAACGACGCCTGGAAGCTAGCAATCCCAGTTTGCTAAGTCCCCCCCCCCCCCCGGCCGGGCGCGGTTGTGTCAGACCACCGGCCGGGCGCAGGTCAGACCCAAGTCAAACAAAAATATTAATCCTGAAGAATCATGAGGCTCTCATCTGTGCAAAGCCAATGCACCTGATCACCTATGATTGCTTGTAATTTGTAGGATCAGAGCTTGGGAAATGAGTGTCATTTCATCATGTGTGTTCTGAAAAATTTTATATGCACTGATGGAGGAATGTAACCTGCAAATTAATCATCAAAAACCAAATTATGTAAACAAGTGTATATGTCGTGCAAAAGTTAACGTGCTTCATCAAACCGGTCTCGAATGCTGCGTTTCGTGTCTTTTCAATAAAAGATCCCAGCGTAAAAGCTACGAGAGATCTTCTCTACTACGCTCTCACATGTGCAGGCTTACTTCGGTTCATAAACACATGTATGGCCAATCCCAATTCGAGGGATTCCCATGGCAGAAACCACATAGTCGAAGATAAGTGGCGGAACATCTGGATCATGCATCTTTATTCACCATCAGTCTTGTTCCAAACCTGCATCCTACCCCATCCCCCAGTACACATAACGTGGTACAGCAAATATATAGCAGCAGATGAACTTTTCTCAAAGCTTTCTCTAATTGCCGTATTTCTGGCCGCGGCTGGAGCCGTAACCCTGACCTCCGGTCGGGCCACGTCCCCTCTTGACGTTGCTGCGACCCTCCTCCTCGCCGTAGGCGTTGAAGAACTTGGCCTCACCCTCGTACTCGACGTCGGCCACAAAGCCAGAGTCGCCCTCAACCGAGTAGGAGACGGTCTGGAGCCGGCCGTCGGGCAGCACGACGCTGTACTGGCCCTGCACCTCCTCACCGTTGGACTCCTCGGCCGCGCCAAAGTCATTACCACGGACATCCAGCACGTCGTAGCTGAACGAGTACGGCAAAGGAGGCTTGGTCTGTCCGTAGCCTCCGTTGGACTGCTGGCTGTAGCCTCCGTTAGACTGCTGGCTGTAACCTCCGCTAGACTGCTGAGCGTATCCTCCGTTGGAATGAGAATAATCCGCTTGCTCCAAAGTTGACTGGAACGGTTCTCTGCGCGACTTGAGACCATATCCTGATGAGGATGATGACGATCCGTGTTGGGACCTGGCACCAGACTGAGAACCGTACTGAGACTGGGCACCAGACTGGGCACCGTATTGGGACTGGGCACCAGACTGGGAACCGTGCTGGGACTGGGCGCTAGAGGGAGCACCGTACTGGGACTAGGCGCCAGAGCTCCGCCTGTCCGCGGCGGCCAGAACGGCCAGAGCGGCTACAACGAGAAGCTTCATGATCGCTGAATGGAGCGGTCAGATCGACTGATGCCTGGTCATGCAGCAGCGCTGTTATATAGTACCACCGGTGGATACAGCCGGGTCTCAGCCGGGGTCAGCTCACGCCGTATAAGCGCGAGGCACCTCTATCAAGGACACCCAAATCACGCGCCGCGTGATGTGAGTGTACTTGATAGAGATGCCTCAGGGCATCCGCTATTGAAACACGCCGCATATCACAACCCAGATATGCGCGGTCGTGTTACATAGAATTGTCCTGCATGCAACGATAAGCGCGTCGTGTTGATACGGACTCGGTCGTTTCGAATATTCTGGGGTAATTCTCTGGTCGTGATCGAGGTGGTCCCGTGGCGGATACGTCACGGTGGAGCGCGTCACTGGGTCGCTACCTAGCCTCGGGTAAGTATACGCTCTTCTCTGTTATACCCATTCAATCAAGCACTCGGAATGCTCCAGTTGGTTCGAAGTTGTTTGCAACGAGGCTCGAAATGCTTCTTCATGGTGCTCAAATCGTAAGAATGGAACAATGTCATTGTCAATAGCATATGACTATGTTTAGGATTGCAGCCAGTCTTTTTGGGTTGAATACTCCCCACTATTCCGAATGACGCGCGCTTAACCTAGTATATGCTAGTATGCAATACACAATACAAACTTGAACCTATGACCTGACGCTACGGTTACGGCATCGTCGCATAAGCTATATTTTTATCTTGCCACGCAAGGTCTCTAACAGTGGGCAAATCAGTTAGCAAACAGTTTGGAAAGCATATAAACGTTTAGCAGCGAGGACATTGCATAAAAAATCCTGCAACCTGTCGGTAGGCATGTAGTAAGCTACGCTCCTGTCAATATCCTCCATTATTAAAATGTACGCGCACAATGCAAAACTTATAAGCTGAGAAACTCTTTTTGGTGCCTCTTTCTAATTAACGTAGATTAGGCTTCTTAAATACATGTTTGAAAAGTGGATCGTGTAATGACGCAATGGCCTACATTTGTTTTCTACAATATCACATTTTTTTCGTAAAATAAGTATTTCTGTACGTTTTGCCCAAGAGTTGGGGAAAACACGCGATAAAACTACCGGCTGTCATTGCACATAAGTTTTTTATATTTCCTGGACCTCTTCGGTTAAGGCTGGAACTGAGGCGCGATTGTTTTTCTTGTAATCCCTGACTTTGAATATCCAGTTTTTCGAAATACTTCAGAATCACCCTCCTTCTGAAAATTGCCGGGAGGCGTTATTCTCACTTCACCTTATATTATTCATGTTGCCACATTAATGGTCTGACGAGAACAGCGTTGGAATGATATAATTGACATTGGCTTCACTTGCGGATTGGCAAAATGATCGTTGCTAACGGTGCAGATCCAAACAAGAAGCGTGTGGGAAAAGAGCGTTGTCGCCGAAAAAGACGCGTCGATGCTGCTGACTGTCCACTGAGCAAAATAGAGAGCAGGAACAGGGGCAGAGCGCCGAACGCGGGCGCCGAGCCGCCAGCAGTGATCCGCTGTTGATGGGGAGTGATGGAAAACGAAAGGCCGTGGGGGGCTTTCAAAACGACAAAAGCGAAGAAAAATGGATGATTTATAGACGTTGAGGATAGTCAACACTGAGACTAAAAGAGCGGAATTCGGCGAGCTTTTGTAAATCATGGCTCTTACGAATGTGCAGTGAAGAGGTGCGACGACGAAGTTGGACGAAGTGCTCCAAAAGTTGAGAAACCGATAAAATGTATTTTCAGTCCCACGGGGAAAACACGCTTAACGCAGTTCCCGAAGGCAAACTTTTTTGCGCTCTACTCTTGGTTCCACCAAGTTGTCGGACTGTGACACAGCCGTCCTTGCCCGGACAAATTACGCTGACCACTCGACCCGACTCGACCTACCGACTCGTAAAATAACTTTACCTTCTTATCTGCTTGAGAACTGTTCAGACCATGTGAAGTTTTAGTTGGCGGCTCTTCCTGACCATGCACATGGTTCTTTTAAAAATTCGTCTGTCCGGTCCAGCGATAGAGGCGAAAGAGCAAGGATGAAGAGCTGTCTTTTGTAGTCGGTGCTGTTATGAAAGTCGGCCTTTGGCTGCTCCATCACCTGACCTTATCTAAAACGCAGCAAATCTACAATCATTAGTACATAGCTGAACCCAAACCCCCCCAGTTCCTGGAAAAATCGACATTGATTCACAGGGATTGAAATGAAATTGGAGGAAAAATGGACAACGTGTGGAATCATTTAGTAGCATTTACCTCACCATATCGCCACCTTCAGACATTCTTTGTTTCTTCGCTAGCTCGCCTCCTGGTATTGCAATCTATACGTTTAACCAGGTTTCAAATTTCCGGTTTAGCGATCCTGGTGCCCTTTTGAACTTTTCGGCTCCCTTGAACCGCTTCTGTGCTTCGGCAAGGACTTCTGGGGATAAAAAGGCAATTAAGCGTAGGTGTAGAAATGTTGCACATGAAGGTGTTCTGACCATACAATAATGGGCGTTTCAAAACAGTACTCACACATGGTGGTGAGTGCTATTTTGAAAGGCCAAAAACGCAGATTTAACTCACTGCTTTGAGTATGAACCTACAACGTGCTTACGAGCATATGATCTTGCTACGTCAAGCATGACCATATCCACGAAAGATATTGGGCTGCAATATATTAAGCAGTACTAAATATTGCCGTCACGGCGCTTTTATTGCAAAAACAGTTTTTCTTTATATAGATAAAATATGATTTCAGGCAACATGAATTGTTGATAGCATAGCAGCGTGCAAAAATGACACATACATAATTATGCACTAAGCTTCGTAATGCGTTAGGAGCTACGAACTTGAGACGTTACTTTACATCAGACTTCATACTTTGGAAGTTATGACACATTGATGATTGTGATACGTTATGTGTTTCGAACATTACGTGTGATGAGGCATTAGTGGGTAAGAACATCAGGTGTTACGATTATCCCCCAACGCTGAGCCTCGGCCGCGTGAGACCACCCCTGTTTCTGCTCCGCGACGTAAGATGACGACGCTTTGCCTTCATAGCTATTTGTTTTCGCGGTGTAAAAAATGGGCTGAAAAAACAGCTCATTAACCAGTCGTTTTGACCCATTCTATCCAGACACTTCTGTACAGCTGTATGACAAAAATACGGCCAAGTGATACACTTTCTAACCCAGTGCCATGCTTGACGACAATGGCTTTTGTTTCAGCAATATTACATCCCTCACACATATCACAACTGAGTGCGCTTTCAGCTATCACGACAGCCTCCACGAATGCCTAGTTTTGTAAGGAGTATGCGGCACTATTTTTTAAAGAAGGACATATTTCATTTCTTCTTGGGATACATAAATCAATGTATCTTATTTCTACATTCAACAACAAAAAAACGTTTGTAAATATCCAGAAGGTCGAATTAGGTTACGTGACCTTCAGTAACGCTGCCATAGTTTTGAAAATTATATGAAGAAAAAATTGGGAATAGCAAGAAGTGCATTGTCGCGTTGCAAGTTCGGCAGCATGTAGTTTTGTACAATCAACAACATTATTACTTGCTTTACAGGCTCTAAAAGGTGTCTTTGTACGCTCACCTCAAAAGTGTTCCAGGCTCCAGCTCTTCAAACATTATGCTGATCAACATTTTACAGTTGGATTCCAGGCATAAGTCAGCCCCTGGAAACCATTTTCTTCAAAATATAAAATATTGAACCGTATGTCTCTGTCAATTTGTCGCATAATGCCATCCTACAGAGATGAGGTGAATGCAAGTCTGTCCAAGGCGTTTGTGATTATCCACAACTGGGATGTTGACTCACTTGAACGTAAAAAGAAGGACGCAGATCGTCAGTGTTATCCGCAGAGGTCTGTGAAATGTTCGTTTTTCTCGATGACAGGTTAAACCTCCGTCAATGCTGTATCGTTTCATGGCGTCGGAGTCATCATGGAGAGAAGGTTTAGTTACCAGATTAACGCACACAATGCGCATATGGTTACACACAAGTTAAAAAGTTATTAACCCCGAGTTGTTGAGGTTCTCAAACCAGGTTCAATATTCTGCATATCCCACTGACGCTGCACTCAAACTAATGTGGTGCTCAAAACAGATACAACAGGTCACAAAACAGATACCGTTAATTATATCACATTGATTGTGTTTTGTAACATATTTAATATAAACAGCTGGGGCAACCTCAGTAGGTGGTCGAAGAAAATCGTTATGTAGGATACACGATATCATTTTGACGCTTACATCTTTGCTTTAAAGTCCGCGTTGTCTTTGAAAATGCAATTGTCCCATTCATTTTGGCGTGTTGCTCCAGGGACGAAGCTGACAAGCTTGTAATCTTAAACGATTTCTGCAATAAAAGACAAGTTAGAATATCCCGCAGTTATTGGTGCCTGCATGAACAGGCCATGGCATGCGTCGAATGTGGCTAGCAAACTGTACACGGTGCATTTATCTATACCGTGGATTTGGTTTGACACACCCTAATGTGCTCTGACTGTTGACGTTTGAAATAAACCCTAACAAAAATGTCTGAAAGCGAGAATCTTCATGCTTTACACATGAGGGTGTATGAACGCCTGCATACGACTGAACCCCTTATCTTTGTGGTTATCTTTATCGTCCCTTTCCGAATGACGCGTAAGTCTTGTTTCGCTGCGAGGCTCGTTGCCAATGTCTGGACCTGGATATCTCGTGTTCCAGAGCTTTTTCACGATTGAAAGCTTGCACGCTTCCCTCCAATAAAAATCAAATGTGAAGAAGAAATAGCGTTAATGTTGCAACGTTGCAGATTTGCGTCAACAGATCCATCCTACAGCCTGCATGACAGCGTTTTGACAATATCGGCCCAGCACCTGCGTAAGGGTCCTGCTCGATGTGACAAGCTTGAGTGTCAAGCTTGATTGGTGGTACATGTATATAAAACCGGTAAAATAAATCAAGAGCACAAACGTATCTAGAAGCCCATTGCTGGCCGGGCCGAGCATGACCAGCCCACTGAAGCCACACTATTTCTGGTTAGTTGCCGTTAACACACGTTCAGCCTCCCGCCCTTCCCCCCGTAATTACGTATGAATTGTTAATACACCCAAATATTCAGATAGCCGCCAGTCTGCCGTGTCTCGATGGAAAATGATCCTCGATCGCAGAGAGCACAAAGTCACCAGCGTCGGCGATAAAAGAACGAGCCAAACCCTTGTTAAACGACACCTTATGCTGGCTCATTCCGTCCAACTAGTTAGTGCATACGTTGATAGCACTACAATTCAAATTGCAAGATTATCAAGTGGGCATGGTATATCGGTTGCATCAGGCTTGTGAGAGCAATGCATTTTTTACTTAACCTTTTATATCTAACTTATTTTATGGTTTCTTGTTCTTGTGAGCTGCTGTCTCTTTGCGTCCGATAATCATGCAGTGCTGCAGCTGAGACACCAACGCTCCATTGAACTGTGCATAGCATATTGGCTCATATCACTTAAACGCGGAACAGCAGTGAATTTCATATTTAGGTGAAGCTGCTGGCTCTGGCTTGAGTTCTTATCACTGAGAGAACACATTACAACTGCTCCTTTATTAACCCAGCATGGACCTGCAAGCGACAATGCATACCACAAGACCATTGCTACACTGGCTAGTGTGGAACTCCACATAACCTTGTGCACACCCATACCATTCACATTGTGTTGTAGCGAGCTTACAGCAGCAGACTACCTCTGCTAGAAGTTCAACCGCCGTATTTCTGGCCGCGGCTGGAACCGTAACCCTGACCTCCGGTCGGGCCACGTCCCCTCTTGACGTTGCTGCGACCCTCCTCCTTGCCGTAGGCGTTGAGGAACTTTGCCTCACCCTCGTACTCGACGTCGGCTACAAAGCCAGAGTCGCCCTGGACCGAGTAGGAGACGGTCTGGAGTCGGCCGTCGGGCAGCGCGACGCTGTACTGACCTTGCACCTCCTCACCGTTGGACTCCTCGGCCGCGCCAAAGTCATTACCACGGACATCCAGCACGTCGTAGCTGAACGAGTAGGGCGTAGGAGGCTCGGTCTGTCCGTAGCCTCCGTTGGACTGCTGGCTGTAGCCTCCGTTGGACTGCTGGCTGTAGCCTCCGTTGGACTGCTGACTGTAACCTCCGTTGGACTGCTGGCCATAGCCTCCGTTCGACTGCTGGCTGTAGCCTCCGTTGGACTGCTGGCCATAGCCTCCGTTGGATTGCTGACCGTAAGCGGGCTGCAGACTCGACTGGAATGGTTTCCTGCGTGTCTCCAGGCCATAGCCAGACGACGAAGACGACGATCCATACTGGGACTGGGCACCAGAGGGAGCACCGTACTGGGACTGGGCGTCAGAGGGAGCACCGTACTGGGACTGGGCGCCAGAGGGAGCACCGTACTGGGACTGGGCGCCAGAGCTCCGCCTGTCCGCGGCGACCAGAACGGCCAGAGCGGCTACAACGAGGAGCTTCATGTTTGCTGACTGGCCTGCTGGTGAGAACTGTACCGTCCAGCAGAGTCGCCGTGCTTTTATACGGTCTGGCTGACCACGCGCCCCTATTTGGTATTACCTGTTACATCATGCCTGCCTGAGATTTAGCGACACCCAGGTCCTCCTTGATTGCATACCGATCACGTTCATATCGACAGCGTGTTGTTTCACAACTTGAAAATGCAGCCACCTCAGTGTTGCCGGTGCCAGCTGGCGATAACGGCTGTACGTCTAGACCAAATGTGGCTTCATTCCATGAATGTATATATAAGTATGGTTTACCTTTACTCCAGATCAATCATCATGAATTCATGTGCCTTCAATAGGGCTTAACAGTCCATGTGACTTGCAATAATTGCAAGGATTAATAACTAGTACATAGGTTTTCTTTCACACCAGCGTAAAAATTGAAACGCATTACGATCTACACACGACGCTCAGAACAGGCCACTTAAGATCATATTACATACATGCACAAATGCTCGTGGTAAATGACACAATTGCGTAGAAACATAGCACAACTTACGTAACCACCCACGCCATTTGTCATAGCCCACCACAAGGTACGAAACGGGCCGGACTAATCCGGAGGATCTTACAGTCAGAGCCAATTCATTGGGTTGTATGTGAATTGACTTGAGACATTTGCTTAATATACAGATTATGATGAAATTGGTCTAAACGTTTGGTTTTCAAACAGCTGACAGTAAAAGAGAAAAAGCTATCTTTAAAAATCGATGTTTAGTCTGAAATTAAACAGCTGACAGCGCGGTATGTTTAAATGTTGACGGAATTATCGTCCACAAAACAACAGTGGGCTGCTAGAGAACAATGCTATCTTACCACGTAATTGGCCTTTGCCATGATATGATGACACGATTACATCAGCACGTGGCGCAAATTTACTTAACCACCCATGCTATTTCTCATAACCAGTGTCCTAGAATTGCTGACTTTGGGTGTAAAGCTACACCCTATGAGGAGGAATTTTTCCCTCATTTTCCCCATATTTTATGCGAATTTTTTACTCCTGCTGACATCCAAATCCGAGCTCACTTGAAACCGCCAAGCATAAACAAGACTCCACAGAACCTGGACACCTATGGCTATGCCCTGCCTCACCTACACCTGAATCATGTCTATGTATGCACAGAGCAAGGGCGTTAGGTACCTTTAAGCCCAAAACCCACCCAGCGACTCCAGTCGCTTGCACGCATCAAGTCTGGTTTGTCTACAAAAAGCACCACAATCGGCAGCAGTGTGCAAAATGCAAGGTTTTCACGCATCCCCCATTTTTTTTTTGTCTCATCGCCACACCACGAAAGCAGAGCCTGGTGCAAACACCAGCAAGGTCTGGTAGATAATTTTGCTCTCCGTATTTTTTTTAGCCGAAGAAACTTGACCACTAAATTGCATCACTCCCCAACTGCAGGAGTTAAAAATTCAAGAAATGTCTTCTAAATAAACTTTACGAGGTGAATATCATAATTTGAACACCTATTTTAGCAGATTTTGAGTGAAGTCAGCTAATGACAAATTTTTTCCAACCAGTATCATAATTTATATTTATCCAACTACTTTTGTTTTTCTTGGTATCATATCATGGAGTGTGGTACCACTTTATTCTTCCTTCCTTTCCCATTGCCTTAAGAGGTACCATCAGTTGCTTAGAATGCTGACCAATTTCTCTGCAAGATGCTCCAACTACAAGCTTGCACGTATTCTATAAACAAATTGGATTCATTCGCCAGCCGCCCAAACATGTTTGATATGCACCCAAGAGTGAACAATTCACAGGGAATGAAGGAGACAATTTGAACCACGAAACTTTGTTTATCGCCATTCTTGCCCTGTTAAACCCTCGGTTAGCCATTTTTTAGTTCATGGCGGTGCTCGATAGTGACAAATCTAAGCCCTTCGAGCGCCTAACTCACCAGGCTACCTGACAAGGCTATCTTTATGCTGCCATATAGAGCTTTGGGGCAGACTTGACGCAGCTAATACAGAAATGTTTGATGGCGAAATTCTGCCCTCCGGAAATGTTTATCATGCACATATTTTACGTGTTTCGCATTTTAATCCTGTAGGCTGGTGGACGTGATTGCTACTTATATTTGGGGAGTGGGTGGGATGACTCTGTCTGTCAGCAAACTGCGCAAGCTGTGGTACTGACTTTTTGTTTTGAAGGACCAGGAAGAAGTGTGCTCTGAAAAAGCCAGTAAGTCTCCTGTGGACCAAGTAATTGCTTACCTTACCTGCTTTCAACACGTGATTTGTAAGTAGAGTTAGCGAGTTTCTGTTTTAATCCATCGAGTTTTGTCTAAGACAAATTATGATGTCACACGGCATGCAATAGGCTTATTTTTTCCACATTCTTGATTATTTGTCCCAAATTTCTTGAAGTGGTCCCTCATAGTTGCTTTAACCAGATGTTTTCCATAGTTGTCATGGTTTACTGACTGGCACACGACTGTACTGTATATATGCACTATATTTTTAACACTCGGATACTCTAAGCTGCATAGCAATTATAATATGAGGTAAATATCAGCATTAAGCAAATAAGTCAGACAATCCCATTTAGAATGTGAAGCCAACGTCTCAAACTACCTCAATAAATAGGAATTAACAAGCCTAAATAGATGCCTTTGCTGCAGCTGAAAAGGCAAGCAGCAAAACTGGCGTGGTCATCTGAAGGTTATGTTACGTTTGGAGAAGAGCGATTGTTTTGTGGAGCATACATACCCATTATTGCCCTTGACAGGGGTTAACCATGACAATCAGAATAAGTTGTTCAATGTTATTTAAAGTGTTTTTATTCGTGTGTTGCCAACTTTGTCTGATGTCAACAAGCACACACAAACGAGCTAAATAGAATTGCAAGTTGAAACCTGCCGAAAAAAGAGCTTTATCAGGATTTTATCATAAGTGCTGCTGTCAACAGATAGGTGAGTTGAGATGATGTTCAACATATGGGCTACTCTAAGTTAGGCTAATTTGTTCAAGTGCATGACAAGTAACAAAAGGAATTGTGCAGGAATCAGTGACTCACAACTGCTGCTGTGATACCAACAGGTTAGACAGGATGAGGTGAAGTAAGGCCTCTTTAGGTCAGGCATAGTTAGGCTACTTTCATGGAAAAAGGCATTAGTATTTTGCAAGAAACAGTGACAAAATGCTTGTTTTCCCTGACCCCATCTTAACAGAAGCCAGATGTATGTATAGTGTGTTTGACTTGGTGATGAGCTGATGTATACAAGTCCTAGGTTTTTCTTTGTTTGAGCGCTTTATCCTTGTTGAATTTTATGTTGTTATTTTGTTGATGAATTCCTTTGCTTTGCATTGTGTTAAAAATGCTGTGGACGGGAAGCGCGAAGTGCAGTGTCAAATTATTGGTGTTACTGAATTCTTTATGCTCATTACACTGTCATGAACTTGCTAAGCTTTAATGCATTCTGTTTCTATTTAATGGCCTAAGATGTTAAGAAAAAACACAGTTTTGTCAGGTTTATGATATCACGTCCATGCCAACTTGAAATAGATGTCCGTTTGCTGAAGCAGCGGTCACCAGCTCATAAGTTCCATCTTTTGTAAATTGAATTTTCCACTCCCAGACGGTCTTTTTGCGATGCAATTTTTCACTCCCACCCTAGTTCCAAAGCAGTTCTAGCTCACTGCTCATAACCCACCCAGCGTACGAGACGGACTGGATTATGTAACGCACACTCACACTCATGAGCGTGCGTTTCACACTCACACTCACACTAGTCGTATGCATTAGCTGCCTGTCGTGACCTGGCCTAACATTTCCTTATGAAAATAGGTCTTGCTAGGTAGGTATGCGCACCAACAGTTGCATGCCTGTCAAATGGAGTGGCGAAAAATAACTGAAGTGTCTGCATAATCGCTTTTCATCTACACACATGTGAACGATATTTCAGATGACACACGCAAGATAATGCGTTATTTGACCCGGGTCAATCAGACGGAGCATATAAAGCGATGTATGAATAGCCATTTTTCACAATAGTGGGATCTACATATCCATACCGCAATAGCAATAAAAGTGCTTATGTAGTTACATGCAAGCTTGCCCCATCGCAGCTTCATTTTTTAAAGAAAGCTGGAAATCCTGAGTTTCATGTGGCAAACTTTAGATGCTTTTTATCTCGCCGGTTTCACCAATGGTCTCCTAAGCAGTGAGATCACGGGGTAATTCCCTCTCGCTCACCTACGGATTTACACACTGCGTGAAGTTGGTGCCTCCCTACTGTTAGATGATTTAGTGCATCCGAAATGTAAGATATGCCACGTATTCAATAAATTAAATTGGGCGTCTATCTTGCGTTGCCCTTTGTGGATGCAACTTTTTGTGTGAAGATAAAACCAGCTGTCCATGAGTCTTATCGTAATGCTTTGGATAACAGGACGAAAACGCTGCACCACCTCGCAAACCTAACATGCATGTATGACATGTTCACTTACCTATAATTTTACCTACAGTTTTTCTTCCATATTTTTTGAAACATGCGAGGTCGGTGCGTGATGTGAGGTGTAGCACTGGCCTCGCTTGAACCAAAATATCAACTTAACTTTGTCTCCATTCTCCTGGTTTTTCTTCGAGGAATAAGCCTATGACTACTGTCTTATCTATGGGAATACGATCTTGTTAGGTCGACTTTTTCATAACCTGTATGCCCGTCTGGTGAGTGCATTTGTTTTACCTGCATGGCAGGTTTGCGAGGTGGTGCAGGGCATTATATAAGTCTTTTGATACGTGAGAACAGGGATAAAACTGTCTCTTGGTGATAAATAAAAACGGCACATTTAGCTACGCCCCAGCGGGTATGTTTAAACACAGAAAGCCTTTTGCCAAAAAATCAAAAACTTCCCCACCGCAAAACGTGTGAAGCAATCCACAGACGCAAACTTAGCCCGCGCCCGGCCGGGAAAGGGGGGAGGGGAGGGGGTCAACTTCTCTCCCTACAGTTTTTTGAGCACAGTACAAAAGCCAATGCTTGCAGCAACATCAAATATTCAGTACCTGTTCGTCTGCGAAGTTAGAATTTTTCACGCAAAGTTAAAACCTAAATCTACCAAATTCATTGCCCTACATCAGGTCAAAGTGATCGGCTTCCAAAAACATTGATACGTATGCCTTTTTTGTGAGCTATTTGCTATTGCTCAAATTTTCTACAGTAATAGAATATGATGGTGCACACAGCTCTTTCTCTTACGTTTTCGAAAGATGGAAGGTCACTGCTTCAGGTGAGGTAAGTTTTCCTTTTTCATAAATGATACAAATTCGTACATATTTTCAAGAATTTTGATATTTGTATGTGATGAAAAGAGCAATGACTCACTTGTGCAGACATCATATGACCGCAGAGGACGTTATATTAGCCTAGGTCATGGCCTATCTCTATGGGTGCCTTTTGCAAAACACATGCCGAGCTCATAATAGGGCAGTTTCATTTTTTTTGGCGTACAAATATTATTCCACTAAGATCATATCGTGGTATCTTTGCAATGCATAATAAGATCACAACAGGTCACGCGAGGGCGTACAAGACCGCATGAGGTTATCCAAGGTCAATGATCTGTGTAGTCAGTAGCGGAGAGGGTAGATGAACGTATACGACGCGTGTTACCGCCTCTAATGTGTTTGTGCGGCTAGTAACGTATAATTTCATGCACCAGCGTGTGTGTTCTCTGTCTGTTGCAAATACGTAAGCTGTTAAATACATTTGCGAGGAACATAATGTATATAGACAGTCGTAAAAGCCTTATTCCTCGTAGAAATACCAGGAAAATTGAGATGGGTGAGTTAATATTTTGGCATTACGCCTGTATCGAAACTACTAATATTCATTTCGATAAAGGCATATTACTGAAATCTCAGCTCTTTTATCTCCCTTTTCTTCTGGTTTTCCTACGAGGAGTAAGGCTAGTACTACTGTCTTAACTATTAATTGCAAAGATATTGCTTGGTTCCGAAGGGACTGTGCATGATATATTCAAGAACTACGCGAGCTTAAGTACCTGTAGAAAAAAGAAAAAAGGAGGAAAAGCATCGTTCTTGCAAGCTACTGATAGACCAGTTTTGAACAGTGATCTGACCTGACCCAAATCAGAATGGACTCCAAGGGTCTTAACGCTTTCTTCTGTATCCTCGATATCCGCATTCACGTATAATTATGTGCTCTGGCTGCAAGTATCAGAACAACCGTTTTTTCCTTTCGTGACCTCCGGTGACCTCCCATTAAACCTAAGCTCAAAAATTTGATATGCATTCTTATCATTTGACGAGACCCTCACAGCGATATCTTTGTTTTTTTCCCGAACAACGTCTGGAAGCTGGAGATCCAAGCGGAGGCAGTCAACGTCCCCCACGGCCGGGTGCGGTCGTGTCAGACCCCGGCTGGGCACGGATTAAGCACATGCCAAACAGAAATGCTAATCCTAGACTATAATGTGTCTTTCATCTGAATAAAACTAGTGCATTTGATCGCTTATCATTTCTGGAAAGTCGTTGGATCCAAGTGTAAAAATGTGTGTCATTTCATCGCGTGTGTTTAAAAAAAAAATCAAATATGATCTCTCAACTATGTGTTTATAATGCCACCAGATGGACAATACCCGTGTTAAGTTAATCGCAGGCGTGTGCAATCGCAGAAGGACTAGCTGTAACCTAATGGGCATAAACCGAGTTATATAATCAGGTGTATATGTCACAAACTAAATGTGCTTCATCAGGTCGGTCTCGAATGTGGCGTTTCTATTCATCTCAGTAAAATATTCCAGCGCACATATTTACAGCAATCTTCTAAACTGCACGCAGTTAAGTTTGCATATTTACTTCGGCTCATTAACGGATGCATGACAAATCCCAGTTCAAGGTATTTCCATGGCAGAAGGCACATCGTCGGAAATAAGAAGTAGAACACCTGGATCATGCCACTTTATTTATTATCAATCTTGTTCCACAAGAAGAAGAACACCTGGATCATGCAGCTTTATTTATTATCAATCTTGTTCCACCCCCCCCCCCCCCCACCCCCGCCCCCCCACCCCGCTCAGTATGTATGCCGTGTTGCAACAAACATATAGCAAAAGAGACCTTTTCTAGAAGTTTCTCTAATTGCCGTATTCCTGGGCGCGGCTGGAGCCGTAACCCTGACCTCCGGTCGGGCCACGTCCCCTCTTGACGTTGCTGCGACCCTCCTCCTCGCCATAAGCGTTGAGGAACTTTGCCTCACCCTCGTACTCGACGTCGGCCACAAAGCCAGAGTCTCCCTGGACCGAGTAGGAGACGGTCTGGAGTCGGCCGTCGGGCAGCACGACGCTGTACTGGCCCTGCACCTCCTCACCGTTGGACTCCTCGGCCGCGCCAAAGTCATTGCCACGCACATCCAGCACGTCGTAGCTGAACGAGTAGGGCGTAGGAGGCTCGGTCTGTCCGTAGCCTCCGTTGGACTGCTGGCCTGTAGCCTCCGTTGGACTGCTGACCATATCCTCCGTTGGACCGCTGGCTGTAGCCTTCGCTGGCCTGCTGGCTGTAGCCTCCATTGGACTGCTGAGCGTATCCTCCGTTGGAATGGGAATAATCAGCTTGCTTCAGAGTTGACTGGAACGGCTCTCTGCGCGACTTGAGACCATATCCCGATGAGGAAGACGACGACCCGTACTGGGACTGGTCACCAGACTGGGAACCGTACTGGGACTGGGCGCCAGAGGGAGCACCGTACTGGGACTGGGCGCCAGAGCTCCGCCTGTCCGCGGCGGCCAGAACGGCCAGAGCAGCTACAACGAGAAGCTTCATGATTGCTGAGTGGAGCGGTCAGATTGACTGATACCTGGTCATGCAGCAGCGCCGTTATATAGTGCCACCGGTGGATACAGCCGGGTCTCAGCCGGGGTTAGCTCACGCCGTACAAGCGCGGGGCACCTCTATCAAGGACACCCAAATCACGCGCGGCGTGGTGTGGGTGTGCTTGATAGAGATGCCTCAGGGTAGCCGCTATTGAAACACGCTGCATATCGCCACCCAGATGTGCACGGTCGTGTCACATAGAATTGCCCTGCATGAAACGGATAGCGCGGCGTGTTGATACAGACTCGGGCATTTGGACTTTTCTGGGGTAATCCTCTGGTCGTGATCGGGGTCGCCCGGTGGCGGTTACGTCACGGTGGAGGGCGTCACTGGGGCGCTACCAAGCCTCGGGAACTATACGTCCTTCTTTGTTATACCCATTCAATCAAGTACTCGGAATGCTCCGGTTGATTCGAAGTTGTTTGTAACGAGGCTCCAAATACTTCTTCATGGTGCTCAAATCGTTAGAATGGAACAATGTCATTGTCAATAGCATAAGACTACGTTTAGGACTGCAGGCAGTCTTTTTGGGTTGAATACCCCCCCCCCCCCCACTATTCTGAATGACTCGCGCTTAACCTATTATATGCAAGTATGCAATACACGATGCAAACTTGAACCTACGACCTGACGCTACGGTTACGGCATCGTCCCATAAGCTATATTTTTATATTACCACGCAAGGTCTCCGACAGTGGGCAAATCAGTTAGCCAACAGTTTGGAAAGCATATAAACGTTTAGCAGTGAGGCACGGCATAACAAATCCTGCAACCTGTCGGTAGGCCTGTAGTAAGCTACGCTCCTGTCAATATCCTCCATTATTACAATGTCCGCACACAATGCAAAACTTATAAGCTGAAAAACTCTTTTTGGTACCTCTTTCTAATTAACGTAGATGAGGTTTCTTAAACACATGTTTGAGAAGTGGATGGTGCAATGACGCAGTGGCCTATATTTTTGTACAATGTGATATTTTTTATGTACAAATAAGTTTTTCTGCACGTTTTACCCAAGAAGTGGGCAAAACGTGCAATAAAACTACGGCCTGTCACGACACATAAGTTTTGTTATTTCCTGGACCTCATCGTTAAGACTGGAACTGAAGCGCAGTTGCTCTCCTCGCAATCTTTTACTTTGAATCTCCGGTTTATCGAAATATTTCAGAATCATCTCCCGTCTGAAAATTACTGAAAGGCGTCTGTCTCACCTCATTTTACCTTCTTCATGCTGCTACTTATGTGGTTTGACGAGATCAGCTTTGGAAAGATATAATTGATACTGGCTTAATTGCGGATTGGCGAAATGATCTTGATAACGGTGCGGATCCTAGCAAGAGGTGTGTGGGAAAAGAGCGTTGTGGCCGGAAAAAGACGAGTCGATGATGCTGACTGTCCGCTAAGCAAAATGGAGAGCGGGAATAGAGGCAGAGCGCCGAACGCAGGCGCCGGGTCGCCGGTAGCGCTCCTCTGTTTATGGGGAGTGTTGGAAAAGGAGGGGGTGGCGAGTTTTTGGAAGTTATGACGTCATTATAAACATTAACCGTCCAAGGATGTGTTGTATTCCATGGCAGCGTCCTGGATCCACCCCTTAGAAAAACGAGGGGAGACTGAATGAATAACTGCATGAGTATAGCCTTCTCAAATCGTTAAAGATTTTCACAGTTTTTGCGAAAGAGAAGATTAAGTCGTGTTCGCACTGACGAAAAGAGTTCTTGACAGAGGCTGGTAAAAACGATAGCAATTATCAAATGTTTCGCGTTTTCTGCGGGTGCAAGTATGAGAAAGCAGTTGTAGCACTGGGATGGTGAACAATACATTGGTGGGCGCTGCCGACGGGCATACCCTGATGCGCTCTGGTATGTTGTGTATTTATTACCTTTGAACCAGCTGAGTTAAAGTTAGCTGCATCAGGACATACGAGATGCGCCGGAAAGGCTCGAAATGCATCAAAAAGAATCGTCGGGAGGTGTTAGATGTTGTGCCGTTGGCTGGGTTATTCCACAACCTCATTGTCTCGGGCATGAAGATTTTTGGAAAGATACGAGGCGATTATAAAGCGTGAAAATGCCGTGGGGTTACGAAGTGGCAGTTCGGTGGCGTCCTGGCGTGCTTTTGCCGGTCTGTCGGTGATGTAATTGGGTGGCCTTGCCCTTTGTATAGTTAATGGAAGGACAAAGGTCTATGGGTGAGCCTCCGTGTTTTGTTCCGTTACCAGCCCGAGTCAGGAAAAAGGATTTTGGTACATGTCCAACTTTCAATTTGGTCATTCTATCAATATGTTTTTGCAGCGTCTGTAGCCGCGTTGCACCACAAACACTGGTAGGCGTTGCCGACGGTGGGCGTGAAGTGCGTCATATTAGTCGAACCACGGTCCTGGCCCATGCCACGAGAAAATAGGTCGAGTGGCTAAAGGGGCCAAGGGGTCTACAACTCTTAATCTGCTAGAATACCAGTATAGGGCTGTGTTATACCCTAATCTGAGCTGCGATTTTTATTACAAAGATTTGAGCGACGGCTAAGGAGTTATGGTCACGGGGATTCGTATGTCAACTGGGCATTTTTTAACATGGATGACTTTGAGGGTCCATCACTGAAATACATTTACTTTAACCGTACGAAGCCGTGTGCCAATAAAATTGCAATGACCCAATGCGTGTTTTAGCTATTTTCAAATTTGCGTTAACTCAGATTTCAAAGCCATGTCCTCGTGACCTCAAGCCACGCGGCCTTGTTAACCTTTTAAACATTTACGATGCCCTTTTTAGAAACGCAGAAATTGATAACCACGATATCTATACAAAACTAGGTTTTTTAGGTGTTTTTCCTGAAAGTTATAAGTTTTGTGACGAACGTGGCATGTATGGCATATTCTACGCGGATCCGGCAGATGCCACAGGTTACGGGCTTGGGTGCCATAGAACATGTGAAAAGGTCATAAGTTCATATAATTTATTGATCTATATAATATACACGGCATAAACACACAGTCACATCCACACCCACCCACACACCCACGCACCCACATTCACCCCCCAATATATATATATATATATATAATATATATGTATAATATATATATATATAATATATATATATAATATATTAAAAAAAACTGCTGACTCAGTACGTTCTCAGTACTCAGTACGTACGTTCATATTCAAAACAGGGAGTTAAACTTGTGCCTTGGGTCTTTCAAAATAGTGCTTACCACCATGTGTAGTACTGTTTTGAAACGCCCATTTTTGCATTATCCGTACACTGTCATTGGCCTGTACCTGCGCTCAATTATCTATCTATGCCTCACAAGTCCTTACCGAAGCACAGTGGCGGATCAAGGGAGCCGAAAAGTTCAAAATGGCACCAGGATCACTTAACCGCAAATTGGAAACCCCGTTAAACTCACAGATTGCAATGCCAGGAGGCGAGCTAGCTATGAGACAAAGAATGGCTGAGGGTAGCGACTGGGCGAGGTATATGCTTCTGAACGCTTCAACAAGTTGTTCATTTTGTCTCCATTCTATTTTCAATTTCTGTGAAATAATATCGATTTTTCTAGCGACTGGGAATTATCGGCTGAGCTACAGAATAATGATTGCATCTCTGTTGCATTTCAGATGCGATCAGATGCCGGAGGAGCTGAGGGACGACTTTCATAACAGCACTGACTACAGCAAATATCTGTTCATCCTTGCTCTTTGGCCTTTGTCGCTGGACCGGACAGACAAATTTTTCAAAACGATCATGTACTTGGTCGGGCAGGGTCGCCAGCTAGAAAGTCACATGGTCTCTTGTCAGATGTCCCTAAGCGGAAAGGCTTGAGCATTCCTCACGCAAATAAGGAAAAGCTCAACCTGTTTACAAGTCGAACCAGGTCAGCTGGATGTGTTAGGGCAAGGATGACTGTGTCACGGTCCGACAGCTCCATGAAACCAAGAATAGAGTGCCGAAAGACTTGTCTGGGGGGAACTTGCGTGAAGCGTATGACATTTGCAAGCGGGACTAAAAAAACCTTTTATCGGTTTCTCGACATTTGCTGCACTTCGTCCGAAGCATTGCGTCTTGAAAGGCAGTAGTGGTACACATGTGGCATGGATGTACACATATGGTCAAATCCAAAACTGCTCATATCCGCTCTCAGCCCTCCTGATCTGAAATACCGCGATCTCCTTTAGCACGCTGTATGTAACACGGAAAACCATGAATGCATCATGGGGGTTTGTGAGGACTGCCCTGGTGAAGAGGGAGTAATGGACTTTTGAAGTTACATCCTCTCGGACAATTCAGGGGACAGCGACGAGGGTAACATGGATGGTGAAATTCGATAACAACAGTGGATGAGCACGTATCGCTGTTCGCTGGTAGAAATGATCGAAACAAGGGGAGAGACCGTGAGATCTTCTAGCCAGTAAACTGAAAAATAGGCCAAACGCCACTTTTTAGTTGATAAACAGGGTCGGTACTTCGCCCACGCAAAGACTAATGCCAACGAGGGCGACGGGGTTGTTCAGGGCAAGTTGTCTGAAAATTCACTCATTCGTAGTGCAAGATGCGGTCACTGAGACTTCACCATCGCAAGTTCCTTAACAACTGCTTGCGTAGAATACGACTTCCTGCCTACAAATATGTACATATATACACATATGTATGTACCTTTATATATTGGAGTATGTTGACAGAATGCACTTTAAACATGTTTGATTAAAAATTACTGCTGGCTCAGCATTCACGAGCTTTTTGACGCATCGTTCTAGTTTCCGTGCTTTTAACTTGGCATCATCGCTTAGATTAAAGATGGTTCGCACAAAATTACTCATATATTTGTCGCTCTTTACATTTTAACGTTTCGTGATCCTGTCTCACCGCCAGAGAAGACTAAATAACATAAGGAATAGGTTTTGAGTTTAAAGGATAACAATTTTGCGATACTTTTGAAAATCATCTTTTGATACGGAGAACACAAATGAAGCATGACTAACTGAAGTAAAACAGAACCATATTTTCACTTCGATACATTAGGATACGCACATAATGGGAAGACTGCAAAGATACAGTGAAAACACTTTTGCCACATCCACATCAATAGTGCTTACCGCCCACCACCTAATAGTTCAAAAGTTGTGCAAAAACGTATTTGCTTGTTTAGGTCTAAAGAGAGTTCGTTAATGAACATGCTTTCCCAAATTTGAAGGCGTCTTCTCTCATGGTATGTCCGTAAAATGTTAGCGTTGTCTGTCAGTTGTTGCCGTGTCAATGTTTTGTCGTGTTCGTGTCGCATGTGGTCCAGAGGTGCCCCGTCCAGTAAGTACATTGTCAGGCGTCGTGAGAGTATCCTCGTGGTCACACCACTGTAGTGTATGGATCGAAGTGTGCAGCCTTCGATGTTATATTTGAATGGATACACTACATTGGTGCATTTTAGTTTGTCGGTTTGTCTAAGGTGTTTCTCATAAGAAAGTTAGAGATTTTCTTATTACGATAATAAATGACGATGTTTATTTTGTGGTCGTTTTTGCCTCTAACATGTCGAGAGATAATTTCTCGCAAAGCTTTTTCGTCTTGTTTGCAGGCAGACGTCATTTGAATTTGATGATACAGTTGGACGGTTGGTTAGATGTCTTGTCTTGTTTGCCATCAAAGTGTTTTGTCATGTGTCGTATTTCGTTTTTAACGTCAGAATTTAAAAGACCGTTGTTCACCAAGATCTGTCTGATCTCACTGACACCAAGGTCCCTGACTGACAAGATCACACTGACTGACACCAAGATCTTACTGACAGCATTTAAGCACCGTCCATTGCTAGTCTGATTTCGGTACACAGTGGTTTTGAGCCACTGTCCTTGTCCATCAACAGTCACGTCAAGAAAGAGTATTGTGTCTTGCACACTTAGTTCTTTTGAGAATTTTAAGCCACACTGCTCTTCAAAGGCGTTCTTGAGACGTCCTGTAGCCTTTCTCACAAAGGCAGTTTTTTTGTACATTTGTATGGTAGTTTGTAAGTTTGCATGTGTAGTTGTAAAAATGTGTTTCATAAGCAGAAACCTACAAACAACAACCACAAATTACAAACCTACAAAACCACACACAAAAATTGCCAAATCTCTCGAGAATTTCTACAACGTTACCTGGGTATGTTTCATAAAGGCCAACTGATTTCCAGCCGCGATGCATTTGTAAGATTAAAAGTACAAATTACAACTACAAATCAACGATGGCCCAACCCCGTTCTTGAATAGGTGATCGTAAGCGCAAGGCAATGCCAGAAGCGAAAATGGATTGTGGACGCAAAGCTCGCAGAAGAAGGAGGCTTGCAGGAATCCCCTGGGGCAAAACAGACACAGAGGAAGTGGAAGGTCAAACAGGCTCACAGAACACAACGCTCAGAGGAAGCAACCCAGTGGTGGTGTTAATGGATTTAATCATCTCTAATTCCGCGTATGGCCCGTGCAACCAAGCGTGCAGCAAATTTATCTCTTTGCGCTATTACCCACCACTATAAGTGACCTTGGCAGCCGCACCAATCTGATCGAAATCCTGCGTTGTCTTGTGCTCGCGCGTTGATGGGGTGGGAGGGTGCTAATGCGAAGGTGATCATTTTTCGTGAGTAGGCCTACTGGCATCTAAGTCACTGCCAGGATGAAATGGCTGTACTAATAGATTATGAAATGTCTTAATTTTAAGTGTAGTTTTTACTCATGCAAGCGAAAGCAGGTATACTCATCCTATCAAACTGCGGGCATGCGACGACATTCACCTTGATTCCAAACAGGGACAGCTATCGCCGGGTGTAAGCGATGCACGAATCCTATGTCTGTGAGTAGAATGTAGGTGTCTATCATGGTAAGAGAACACTTGTATTATGCTGGTTCACCAAGTCGCTGTTTCGCTGGTTGCCATGACAGTGCCAATATTGTGTTTACTTCTGCGTAAAACTGTAAGACGCGCGGTGAATACAATGACAAATGTACTTGATTGCTGGTATTGGGGGACCTAATGTTCTGTTCCTTGACACTTCCGATACTTTTCTTTTGTTTTTATTCACAAACCGCGGTATTTATGATGATCCATAGATAAGCTTTTTTTCTGCGCTCGTCGGACATTGGCAATGTCAGCTGGCGGGTAAAACACTGCAGGGGAGGGGGGGGGGCGGGGGGGTATCATCGGATTTCCTATTGGTGGAATCCCGTGCGACTCAGCACAGGGCAATGACGTTACTGGTGCCCTCTGTCATTGGCCCCCGCCGCTGCTGTCTCCATCGCCATGGCGTAGCGGAAATGTAGGGTAGATGCAGCAATCAAAGTGATCGGAGGCAATGCAATTAAAAGCCCTTCAAACTTTGATTAGAAGCATCAAGCATAGTCGTACTGTTTCGGTAAGTGTTTCTATTATCCTGCAAGCAGGGGCGTCACCTTTTCTTAGTGATTGGGGATAACCCCGTGACCCAGGTGAAATGCATATTTTGTGATGGAGTGAAATATTTTCCGCACTCCCCCCTCCCAAACAAATTATTCGCGACATTACGCCCTTGTGAGGAACTGTGAGCCTAACCTCGCCCTAAATACATTTTTATCGGCTCTTAGGCCACTTGATTTTAATGTACGGTAGTTTTTTCAAATTGGTGGTACGGAAAAGTCGTTCATTTCAGTAGAACGGTCATCAACCGCAGGTCATGTCTGAAGAACGTCCCTGTGATATTTTTATTTTCCGGAGATTTTGTAGCATTGGGGCCAAAATATTAAAATATTTGTGAAGGGGGAGGAGCAACCAAATATGGTAGACGGGTGCAACACGAGTACTCTCGCAACCTCACAAAGGGAACAAACCGACTCTTGCCTACAAGATCGTAGTTGTAAACCCTGCTGTCGCTGCTGTTTGATTGTTTTGGAGGAACACAGTCAAGGGGCGCTCCATTCTGCCCACAGGTCTTTATCTTTACCACAGCGCTCTCAAAAAATTAAAATTGGCGTGATGCGTTTTCGCCGAGAAATGCTTCCGCCCTCTCAAGAAAATCTCGGCTGTGCACCTGCTGTTGGTACGAACTAATGACAACCCAAACCCGTTTGCTAGAAAGCGGCAGTGACGGGACCTCGAATGTCAGCGGGCCTCTATGCTATGTGGTATGTTGGTATGTGGCAGGTGATGTGTCGGACATTGGGCCCAATAACCCAATAACGACCTTTCTTCGTATTGCCCAGGGGCCTGATTTTGTTAAAAGGGATTCCTGTGTCTTTTAGTAGATCTCCTGTGTCTGCAAGAAAGTATTGTGCGTCACTGAAAGCCTCTTCTCCGAGTCGCACTGACTGCTCCCGTCAGAGGACGCCCAGCGTCATAAAGGGGATCAGTGTTTCTTCAGAGGGCCTCTGAATCGATCATGAGGCCCGGTGCCCGTGTCACCAGAATGTAGCACCATAAGTATTCTGTTGCCCCCCAGTGTTTCACTGACGACGCCGCCCGAACGGAACAAGTATGTGTTGTCAGTGTCCATTCCATGGCCCCTTCATTAACGCGCCCGCCGGAATAAGTGGATAAAAACAAAACGAAAGAAAAGGAAACTTTGGTGCCCGCTCAAAACTTAGAAACTTTCGCCAGGGGCCTTCCACAAAGCCCTGTGTCACTCCTGCTCCACCAGGATTCTGGGTGCGACCCTGGACACGTGCACACGGGTGACACAGAAATAGGCACCGGAAGGAGCGGGGACAGCGAGAACGGCGAGCCCGACTGCGTGAGCCTGACTGCATACAGTGACAGCAACGTCCCGCTCAGTATGGACGATGCAATTTAGGTTAGGCTTACCGAATTTGCACCGAACTAATTGTTTGATAACGCAACGTATTGTTAGGGACGGAAGGCAGAAAGGGTGCCTTTTCGCAGCAAATTTGGCATGCAATGCAGCTGTGACCAACGGAAACGCAAATATCCAGATCGCAATCTGCATGATGTGGGGCTGCTCGCTGCTCTCGCTGTTTCAGCACTCCAGTGACGTCACGTCAACGTTGGGCGTATGGGGTGCTAAAAAGCCGGTCAGGCGTGCTTGTTAAGCGTCCTTGGCAACGCCGCTTATTGGCGGCGACAAATTACACAGCGCGCGGAGTTTTACAACTGTAATTGTACAACCCACGCTAGTTCTATGAAACAGTTGTAAGTTGTAGTTTGTAAATTCACAATTACAACTTACCAACACAAACTATTTATGTATGTAACAAACTATTTAATATGTAACAACTCTTTGTGAGAAAGGTTACTGGTCGGTCAAGGCCCGTAACTCCCACAAGGATATCGTCTACGTAGCGGCAGTAGATGTCCGGTCTTATGTCGTCATTTTATGGTGTGTCAGATTCTACATGTCCCATAGAGAAATTAGCGAAAAAAGGTCCTAGATGTGATCCCATCGCGACACCCTCAGTTTGGCAATACATTCGTCCATCAGGCCCACGGAAGGAAACTTCCAACGTATAGTCTTTTAGTAATTGTTCAAGAAGGCGCTTTCAGATTTTGAAAGGTGGAATTTCGGGACGATTGTAAACGCGATCAGGAATGATAGATATGGTTCTTTTAATGGACACGTTTGTAAATATATTTCTAACATCTAGAGAGGCTAGTAGACCCTTAGGCTGACGAGATCGCGCCATATCAATAAACTCATCCGTTGACGACAAGCTGTAGGACATGGGAAGATTTGGGGACAGAAGACCATTAAGACGTTTTGTAATCTATAGGTTGGTTAAGAGATCTGTGAAATTATTGGACGAAGGGGTCGCCAGTTTTGTGAGACCCATAAGCATAACCAGGCTCAAATTCATCCGTTGTCTTAGAAAAGTGTATGCGATCAACAGCGGCAATGGCAGCAGTGATGAGTTTGTTAAGCTTAGTTTTGAGTTGGTCTGTAGAATCTTTTGTTATGCGCCAGAATTCCTTGTCGCCGTTCAAGATGCAGTTTAGTTTCTCACGATATTCCTTTTTGTCAAGTATTGCGTAGAATGATAATTTGTACGCTCGCCGAATGATGATGTCCTCTTTTTCTCGAAGTTCCTCTGCCGCCGTACCTTAGTCCTTGTGTGAATATCTTGCTTCTTTCTACTTTCTTTTTAAGTTTATCATATTTGGACAAAACATGGCAATCAAGTCCAAGATTAAGCACCTCTTTTTGCTCCTCAGTGACATTATGGTGAGATAAATTGATGTAACCATCGGCAGTTTCCGGTAATACTATATGTCCACCATGGAGACTTGAGAGCTTTTTCAATATTATGTTTCTAGTAAGACGTCTAGCTTCACATTCAATCACGTCGAGTTCGTCAAGTACTTTTTGTTTAAGTTGATCTTCGGGGCAACATACCTGTACCTCTTCATCTAAAACTTTTCTCCTTCTCTTCAGGATTTCACAAGCCGTCTTATTTTGCTGCAGTTGGTAATTCACAAGTCGTTGTCTATACCTTTTAGTAAAACCCTCCTTCTCACCTGCCTGGTCATGTAGTTTTATGTTGGAATAGTTAGGTCAGAGTCCTTTCTTTTATACATGTTTGATTGAAATTTACTGCTGACTCAGCAGTGACGAGTTTTTTGACGCATCGTTCCAGTTTCTGCGTTCTTGACTTTCCATCATCGCTAAACTAAAGATGATCCGCACAAAATTACTCACATTTTCGTGGCTCTTCACATCCTAACGTTTCGAGATCCTATCTCCTCGTCGGAGAAGACAGGAATGACTCAAGAAATAAGTTTTGAGTTTCAAAGAATACAAATTGTGCACCACTATTGAAAAACAGCTTTTGGTACGGAGAAAAATGAAGCACGACTAATTGAAGTAAGGCATACTTTGATACATATAAGATACACTCATAATGGAAAGGTTGCAAAGACACAATGAGGACACTGTTGCCACAGTCACATCAATGGTGCTCCTCCCCCCTCCCCCACCACCACCACCACCTAATAGTTAAAGAGTTGTGCAAGAATTTGTTCGTTGTAATGACTAAAAAGAATTGGTTTGTAAATGCTGACAGTGAATGTCCTCAACGCTACAAAATTAGCGTCACAAGGTGCTGCATAGGACGTACCTTTTAACACCGCTCTGACTGGACAGAGCTACATTCAGAATCGATAAGAATCAGACATCTTGGTGAACAACAATTTTCAAATTCTGACGCTAAAAACGAAATGCAACGACACATGACAAGACACTTTGACGGGAAACAAGACAAGACATCCAACCATCCGTTTAACTGTATTATCAAAATCAAATGACATCTGCCCGCAAACACGACGGAAAAGCCTTACGGGGAATTATCCCTCAGCATGTTAAGGGCAAAAACGGCCACATAATAGACATCGTCATTTACTATCGTAATAAGAAAATCTCTAACTTTCCTTATGGGAAGCACCTCAGACAAACCCGACAAACTAAAACGCACCAATGTAGTGTGTCCATTCAAATACAACATCGAAGGCTGCACACTTCGTCCTATACACTGCATTGGTGTGACCACAACGACACTCTCACGACGCCTGACAATGCACTTACGTGACGGGGCACCTCTGGATCACATGCGACACGAACACGACAAAACATTGACACGACAACAACTGACAGACAACGCTGACATTTTACGGACGTGCAATGACAGAAGACACCTTCAAATTTGGGAAAGCATGTTCATTAACGAACTCTCTTTAGCCCTAAACACACAAATAAGTTCTTGCACAACTCTGAACTTTTAGGCGGTGGGCAGTGAACAGTATTGATATCAATGTGGCTATAGTGTCTTCATTATGTCTTTGCAGTCTTCCCATTATGGGTGTATCCTATATATATCGAAGTGAAAATATGATTCTGTCTTACTTCAGTTAGTCCTGCTTCATTTGTGTTCTCCGTACCAAAATATGATTTTCAAAAGCATTGCGCAATTTTTATCCTTTAAAACTCGAAACTTATTTCTTGTGGCATTCAGTCTTCTCCGACGATGAGATAGGATCTCGATACGCTAGAATGTAAAGAGCGATGAATACATGAGTGATTTTGCACGAACCATCTTTAATCTAAGCGATGATGCCAAGTCAAAAGCCCGGAAACTAGAACGATGCGTTAAAAAGGTTGTCAATGCCGTGGTCGTGGAAACGACATTATGGTTTCATATTTTCTAAGAATAACTGATATCTCTGTATCAAAAACCATCGTTAAGGACATCATCCGCAAGCATTTCGTGAATGCATATTAACGTATCCAACATAGTTGAAGACATTGCAATCCTTTGCGCTGCACATATCCAACGCACTTCATATTTGACCTCCTTCATATTCCATAATCAATTCCTGATATAGTTAACGTCATGCACATATACCCAAATTCACGGCGCTGGCTCCAGGAGTTCTCCCAGCAACAAGCTCTGCTTAGCTGGGTGGACTCCCTGGACATCCAGCTCAAAACCCAGCACGAAAATGACCAGGTAATTGCCCCCTCCGACTTGTGTGACTGTATAGCCCTTACTAACACGGTGCATTGAGTGGTTGCAGCTTATTGGGCGGTTATAGCGGGCTGTCATTAGCTGACTTTGGCTAATGAGTTCTTTAAGCCTTCTCATCTGTGATTTTTCCCTGCCTATTACATAACACAATTCCTTCGGGTCTGCACCACCTCTTCGCCTGCTTCTTTACGTTTGTTTCATCGTCCTAGCTGGGAGTGCCGCGACTTGATGTTATGTTTTCTGGTGTTAACGTACAGTTTACTGCGTCGCTGGGATTGAGGGAGGAGCACTCCTGGTTGCCTGTTCTTGGGTAACGGCATAGAAAAAAAAGCTGAGTCGGTAGTTATTTTCAATCATAAATGTGTAAAAGAAAGCATTCTGCCAACAGATTCCAATATATATATATATATATATATATATATATATATATATATATATATATATATACATATTTGTAGGCAGGAAGTCGTATTCTACGCAAGCGTTGTTAAGGAACTTGCGATGGTGAAGTCTCAGTGACCGCATCTTGCACTACGAATGAGTAATTTTCAGAAAAGTTGCCCTGAACAACCCCGTCGCTCTCGTTGGCATTAGTCTTTGCGTGGGCGAAGTCAACTAAAAAGTGGCGTTTGGCCTATTTTTCAATTTACTGGCTGGAGATCTCACGGTCTCTCCCCTTGTTCCGATCATTTCTACCAGCGCACAGCGATACGTGCTCATCCACTGTTGTTAACGAATCTCACCATCCATGTTACCCTCATCGTTGTTCCCTGAATTGTCCGAGAGGATGTAACTTCAAAAGTCCATTACTCCCTCTTCACCAGGGCAGTCCTCACAAACCGTCATCATGCAGCCGTGGTTTTCCGTGTCACATACAGCGTGCTAAAGGAGATCACGGTATTTCAGATCAGGAGGGCTGAGAGCGGATTTGAGCAATTTTGGATTTGATCACGTGTGTACACGCATACCAAATGCGTACCATTACTGCCTGTCAAGACGCAATGCTTCGGATTAAGTGCAGCAAATGTCGAGAAACCGATAACAGTTTTTTTTTAGTCCCGCTTGCAAATGTCATACGCTTCACGCAAGTTCCCTCCCCCCCCCCCAGACAAGTCTTTCGGCACTCTACTCTTGGTTTCATGGAGCTGTCGGACCGTGACACAGTCATCCTTGCCCTAACACATCCAGCTGACCTGGTTCGACTTGTAGACAGGTTGAGCTTTTCCTTATTCGCGTGAGGAATGTTCAAGCCTTTCCGCTTTAGGGACATCTGACAACAGACCATGTGACTTTCTAGTTGGCGACCCTGCCCGACCAAGCACATAACCGTTTTGAAAAATTTGTCTGTCCGGTCCAGCGACAAAGGCCAAAGAGCAAGGATGAAGAGCTGTCTTCTGCAGCCAGTGCTGTTATTAAAGTCGGCCTTCAGCTCCTCCAGCATCTGATCGCATCTGAAATGCAACAAAGATACAATCATCAGTCTGTAGCTCAGGTGATAATCCCCAGTGGCTAGAAAAATCGACATTGATTTACAGAGATTGAAATTAAATTGGGGAAAAATGGACAACTTATGGAAGCGTTTAGAAACATTAGCTCACCAATCGCTACCTTCAGCCATTCTTTGTCTCATAGCTAGCTTGCCTCCGGGCATTGCAATCTGTACGTTTAACGAGGGTTCCAATTTGCGGTTAAGCGATCCTGGTGCCATTTTGAACTTTTCGGCTCCCTTGAACCGCCTCTGTGCTTCGATAGGGTCTTGTGGGGCATAAATAGATAACTGAGCGCAGGTACAGGCCCATGACAATGTACGCACCATGGAAAAATGGGCGTTTCAGAACAGTACTACACATGGTGGTGTGTAGTATTTTGAAATGCCCAAGACTCATGTTGAACTCCCTGTTTCGAGTATGGACGTGCAACGTGCTTACGAGCAAATCATCTTGCTACGTCAAGCATGACTTTATCCAAGAAAAATATTGGGCTGCACTCTGCTATGCATTACCAAATATTGCCTTCACGTCACTTTAATTGCAAAACCAGTTTTCTTCGTGTCGATAAAATATGCTTTGTGATGATAATAAAATATGCTAATAATAAAATATGCTATAAATAATAAAATATGCTAATGCTTTGTGATGCATTACGAACTCAGAACTTTAGGCGTTATGATGCATCAGGGGTTACGATACATTGGAGGTTATGACACATTTGTGGTTGTGATACATTAGGAGTTTCGAAAGCTACGTGACATGAGACATTGGTGAATACGAACATTATGTGTTGCGATAATCCCCCAACACTGGGCCTCCGCCGCGCGCAATAACCCTTTGTTCGTACCTCGCCAGTTCAGTTGGCAACCTTTTGCCTTCATAATTTGTTATTTTCGCATTGTCATAAGCGGACTGAAAAAGAGCTCATTAACCATACGGTTGTGAATGGGAAAATGTTGACACATACCCTCCTTTCAACTCATCAAAAGATGCAACTTATGCAATGTTTACCTACCATTCGCAGTAGCGTCCCCAGGCTGCCTTGCTTGTACCCCCCCCCCCCCCCCCCCTAACTCTGTGACACTGCCATCGCTACACGACTCTGTGGAGATGACGTGAATATCCCTTTGTTTACCTAACTCGATTTTTGCTTGTTTATGCTTATCTTACAGCAATGAGAGTTTAGCTCAAGTTTGCCGGAAACCGGGGACTCCCCCTTTGACATCCGAACACTTTTGTATACTTGTATGACAAAATACCGTCAAATGATACATGCTCTCATCACATGACATGCTTGGGAACCATGGCTTTTGTTTCAGCAATATTACATCCCTCACACATGTCACAATTGAGTTCGCTTTCAAGTATCGCGATAACAGTCACGAATGCCTAGTTTGGAACAAGCATGCGGTATTTTTTAACACAAAAACACATTTTATTTCTTTTTGTGACACAAGATCATTGCTTCCAATTCCTGCATTGAACACAATAGCATTATAAAGATCCAAAAGGTCGAAATTGGTTACCTGGTCGTATTTTTTATATATAATTTATTATATTTAATTATATAATTTAATTGTATAATTTGGTCGTACTGTCATAGTTTTGAAAATCACGTGAAGAGAAATTGGGAAATAGCCAAAAAGTGCATTCGTGCTTCTGGAAAAATATCGTTTCCAACCCAGGTCGAAACCTTCTGGGGTAAGAACATTAATGAGCTTCATTAAGTCACTAAAACGGACGGAACAAAGTACCAGGGTATCCAGTCTTGATGCATGATGTAGATACGACGACGTTCAAGCTTGAAATTCATTAACTCTGTCTTGTTGAGGTTCTCAAACCAGGCTCGATATCCTGCATATCCCACTCACGCTGCACTCAAAATAGTGTGGGGCTCTGTTACAAAACAGATATTATTAATTCTATCACATCGATTGTTTTTGTAACATATTCGGTGAACACGCCCGCAAAAACTTCATTAGACGGGGGAAAAGCTCTGCAGGAAACATGACATCATTTTGACGTTTACATCCTTTGTTTTAAAATATCCGTGTCCTTTGTCAAATGTAACTATCCCATTCATTTTCACATCCTGCCCCAGGGACGAAGCTGACAATCTTCTGATCTCAACCGGTTTGTGTAACAAAAGACAAGTTGTAACAACCCGAAATTATTGATGCCTGCACGATCAGGCCATGACGGACGTGGAATGTGGCTAGTAAACTACACACAGTACATTTGTCTTAACCGTGGATTTGGTTTGACACTCCCTAATGTGCTCTGACTGCCGACGTTTGAAATCAATCCCAAGAAAAAAATGCCTGAAGGACGAGAAGCTTCGTGCTTTATACATGAGGGTGTAAGAACGCCTGCATACGACTCATCCATTTGTCTCTGTGATTATCTTTATCCCTTCTTTCCAAATGACGCGTAGGTCCTGTTTCGCTGCGACGCTCGTAGCCAATGCCTAGACCTAGATATCTCGTGTTCCTGAGCTTTTTCACGATGGAAGGGTGGAAAGGAAATTTCACGATGGGAAGGAAATTGCACGCTTCCCTCCAACGATGACCAAATGTGAAAAATAAATAGTGGTGATATTGCAAAGTTGCAGATATGCGTCAACTGATTCATCCTACATCCTGCATGACAGCGTTTTGAAAATATCGGCCCGCCGCCTAAATAATTGTGCTGCTGGCAGTGGCACGCATGATTGGTAGTACAGGTTTATAATGTATATTTATAAGCACGGTAAAAGGAATAAAGAGCACAAGCGTGGCTACAAAACCGTTACTGGCCGGGCCGAGCATGACCAGCCCACTGGAGCCACACCATTTCTGGTTAGTTACCCTTAACACACGTTCAGCCTACCCCCCCCCCCCCCCCCCGCCTCCCCTCCACCTCGTAATTACGACTGACTCGTTCATACACCCAAATTTTCAGATCGCCGCCAGTCTGCCGTATCTCGATGGAGAATGATCCTCGATTGCAAAGAGCACAAGGTCACCGGCGTCGGTGATAAAAAAACATGCCAAACTTGTGTGGAGCGACATTTTTGCTTTCTTTTGAGCCTACCCTCTCCCACTTCCAATGCCTCGTAACTGCGAATGAATTGTCCATACACCGAAATATTCATATACCTACAAGTTTACCGTGTCTCGATGGATAATAATCCTCGATCGCTCAGAGCACAGGGTCAACAACGGCGGTGATACAAGAACATGCCGAACCTTTGTGAAAGGACACATCATGCTGGTTCATCGTGTCTCAAATTATTTAACACCTACATTGATGGCACTGCAATCCAGTTGGCAAGATGGCTAAATACATATTGCATATTGTTTGCACCGGGCTTACAAGGCATGCATTTTCTCACTCAACCTTTTATATGTAACCTATTTAATGTTTTCTTGTTCCTGTGAGCTGCTGTCTCCTTGTGTTTGATAGTCATGCAGTGCTGCAGCTGAGGCACCGACGCTCCATTAAACTATGCGTAGCGTACTGACTCATTTCACTTCAAGGCTGAACAGCAGTGCATTTCATGTTTAGGTGAAGCTGCTGGCTTTGGCTTGAGTTCTTAATCCTGAGAGCACATTACAACTGTTCCTTTATTAACCCAGCATGAACCTGTGAACTTAGATAGCGCATACCACAAAGCCATTGCTACACTGTCAGTGTGAAACACCACACAGCCTTGTGCATACCCATACCATCCATACTGTTGTAGCAAGCTTATATCAGCAGATGACGTTTTCTCAAAGTTTCTCTAATTGCCGTATTTCTGGCCGCGGCTGGAGCCGTAACCCTGACCTCCGGTCGGGCCACGTCCCCTCTTGACGTTGCTGCGACCCTCCTCCTCGCCGTAGGCGTTGAAGAACTTGGCCTCACCCTCGTACTCGACGTCGGCCTACAAAGCCAGAGTCTCCCTCAACCGAGTAGGAGACGGTCTGGAGCCGGCCGTCGGGCAGCACGACGCTGTACTGGCCCTGCACCTCCTCACCGTTGGACTCCTCGGCCGCGCCAAAGTCATTGCCACGCACATCCAGCACGTCGTAGCTGAACGAGTAGGGCGTAGGAGGCCCGGTCTGTCCGTAGCCTCCGTTGGCCTGCTGGCTGTAGCCTCCATTGGACTGCTGACTATAGCCTCCGTTGGAATGAGAATAATCCGCTTGCTCCAGGGTTGACTGGAACGGCTCTCTGCGCGACTTGAGACCATATCCCGATGAGGATGATGACGATCCGTGTTGGGACCTGGCACCAGACTGGGATCCGTACTGAGACTGGGCACCGGACTGGGCACCGTACTGGGACTGGGCGCCAGAGGGTGCACGGTACTGGGACTGGGCGCCAGAGGGAGCACCGTGCCGGGACTGGGCACCAGACTGGGCACCGTACTGGGACTGGGCGCCAGAGGGAGCACCGTACTGGGACTGGGCGCCAGAGCTTCGCCTGTCCGCGGCGGCCAGAACGGCCAGAGCGGCTACAACAAGAAGCTTCATGATCGCTGACTGGATCGGTCAGATCGACTGATGCCTGGTCACGCAGCAGCGCTGTTATATAGTACCACCGGCGGATACAGCCGGGTCCCAGCCGGGGTCAGCTCACGCCGTATAAGCGCGAGGCACCTTTATCAAGGACACCCAAATCACGCGCCGCGTGATGTGAGTGTACTTGATAGAGATGCCTCAGGCCATCCGTTATTGAAACACGCTTCATATCACAACCCAGATATGCGCGGTCGTGTCACATAGAATTGTCCTGCATGAAACGATTAGCGCGGCGTGTTGATACAGACTCGGTCGTTTGGAATATTCTGGGGCAATCCTCTGGTCGTGATCGGGGTGGTCTGGTGGCGGTTACGTCACGGTGGAGGGCGTCACCTGGTCGCTACCTAGCCTCGGGTAAGTATACGCTCCTCTCTGTTATACCCATTCAATCAAGCACTCGGAATGCTCTGGTTGGTTCGAAGTTGCTTGCAATCAGGATCGAAATACTTCGTCATGATGCTCAAATCGTAAGAACGGAGCAATGCCATTGTCAATACCATAATACTACGTTTAGGATTGCAGGCAGTCTTTTTGGGTTGAATACTCCTCACTATTCTGAATGACGCACGCTTAACCTATTATACGCTAGTATGCAATACACAATGCAAACTTGAACCTACGACCTGACGCTACGGTTACGGCATCGTCGCGTAAGCTATATTTTTATCTTGACGCGCAAGGTCTCCAACAGTGGGCAAATGACTTAGCCAACAGTTATCCAAGCATATGAGTGCTTAGCAGTGAAGCACTGCATAAAAAAGTCCTGCAACCTGTGGTTAGGCATGTAGTAAGATACGCTCCTGCCAATATCCTCCATTATTAAAATGTCCGCACACAATGCAAAACTTATAAGCTGAGAAACTCTTTGGTGCCGCTTTCTAATTAACATAGATGAGGCTTCTTAAACACATGTTTGAGAAGTGGATGGTGTAATGGCGTAGTGGGTTAGACTTGTTTTGTACGATGTGACATTTTTTCGTACAAATAAGCTTTTTTTGCACGTTTTACCCAAGAGTTGGGCAAAACGTGCGATAAAACCACCGCCTGTAATGGCACATAAGTTTTGTTACTTCCTGCACCCCATCGTTAAGGCTGGAACTGAAGCGCAGCTGTTTTCCTCGCATTCTCTGACTGAATCTCCGGTTTGTTGAAATATTTCAGGACCATCTTTTGCCTGAAAATTTCCAAAAGGCGTCTGGCTCACCTCATTTTACCTTTTACCTTGAAATATTTCAGGATCACTTTTCGCCTGAAAATTTCCGAAAGGTGTCTGGCTCACCTCATTTTACCTTATTGTTGTTGTCTTTACCTTATCCTTATCCCTTTACCTTATTGTTGTTATTCATGTTGCTTCATGAATGGTCTGACGAGATTAGCTTTGGAAAGATGTAATTAACATTGGCTTAAATGCGGATTGGCAAAATTATCTTTGATAACGGTGCGGATCCCAACAACGGGCGTGTGTGATAAAAGAGCGTTGTGGCCGAAAAAAAGACGCGTCGATGCTGCTGACTGTCTGCTGAGCAGAATAGAGAGCAGGAACAGGGGCAGAACGCCGAACGCAGGCGCTGAGCCGCTCGCGACGCTGCTCTGTTTATAGGGAGTGTTGGAAGAAGAAAGGGCGTGGGGGATTCCAAAACGACAAAAGCGAAGAAAAATGGATCATTTCAAAGCGCTGAGGATAGTCAACACTGAGACCAAAAGAGCGGGATTCGGCGAGATTTTGGAAATCATGGCTCTTATGACTGTGCAGTGAAGAGGTCGGAAGTCGAAGAAGTCGGACGAAGTGCTCCAAATGTCGAGAAACCGATAACATGTACTTTCAGTCCCGCTGGAAAACGTCATACACTGAACACAGTTCCCCAAGGCAAACCTCTTTTGCACTCTATTCTTGGTGCCATCAAGTTGTCGGACTGTGACACAGCCGTCCTTGCCCGGACACATCAGGCTGACCACTCGACCCGACTCGACCTACCGACTCGTAAAACAGCTTTACCTTCTCCTTATCTGCTCGAAAACTTTCAGGCCTTTCGCTCTAGAGATCTCGGGCAAGAAACCATGTGAAACTTAAGTTGGCGGCTCTTCCTGACCATCTACATGGTCGTTTTGAAAAAAATCGTCTGACCGGTTCTGCGACAAATGCGAAAAAACAAGGATGAAGAGCTGTCTTCTGCAGTCGGTGTTGTTATGAAAGTCGGCCTTTGGCTGCTCCATCACCTGACATCATCTAAAAGGCAGCAAATATACAATTATTAGTACATAGACCAACCCAAAACCCCCCAGTCGCTAGAAAAATCGACATCGATTCACAGAAATTGAACTGAAATTGGAGGACAAATTGACGTATGAAAGCATTTAGTAGTATCTACCTCACCATATCGCCACCTTCAGGCATTCTTTGTTTCTTCGCTAGCTTGCCTCCTGGTATTGGAATTTGTGCGTATAACGAGGTTTCCAATTTGCGCTTTTGCGGTCCTGGTGTCCTTTTTAACTTTTCGGCTCCCTTAGACCGCCTCTGTGCTTCGGTAAGGACTTCTGGGGATACAAAGATAATTGAGTGTAGGTATAGACCCATGAGAGTGTTCTGACCATGCAAGAATGGGCGTTTCGAGATAGTACTCACATACGTTAGTGATTACTATCTTGAAAGGCTCAAAACGCAAGTTTAACTCACTGCTTTGAGTATGAACCTACAACGTGCTTACGAGCATATGATCTTGCTACGTCAAGCATGACTTTATCCAAAAGAGATATCGGGCTGCACTCTGCTGAGCATTACCAAATGTTGCCGTCACGGTGCTTTAACTACAAAACCAGCTTTTATTTACATAGATAAGATATGACATTAGGCTACGTGAATTGTTGATAGCATAGCACCGTGCAAAAAATGACACGTTGTTATTCGCTAGGCTTTGTGATGCATTAGGAGCTACGAACATGGGGCGATATAATACATGAGGTTTTATACATTGGAGGTTATGGCACACTGGCGGTTGTGTATATTATGTTTTTCGAACATTAAATGTGATGAGGCATTGGTGGGTACGAATATTAGGTGTTGCGACTATCCCCCGACGCTGAGCCTCGGCCGTGCGGGTTTGGTTCTGCTCCGCCAAGTAGGATGGCATTGCTTTGCCTTCATAGCATTTGGTTTTCGCGGTGTAAGAAATGGGCTGAAAAAACAGCTCATTGACCAGTCGTTTTGACCCATTCTATCCCAACACTTTTGTACACCTGTATGACAAAAATACGACCAAGTGACACATCTTCTCACCTAGTGCCATGCTTGACAATGACTTTTGTTTCAACAATGTTACATCCCTCACACATATCACAACTGAGTAGGCTTTGAACTATCACGACAGCACCCACGAATGCTTAGTTTGGTAACGAATATACAGCACTAGTTTTTAAAGAACGTTTTTAGTTTCTTCCTGGGATAAGAAAATCAGTGCATCTTATTTTTGCATTCAACAAAACAACGTTGTAAATATCCAAAAGGTCGAATTAGGTCACGTAACTTTTGGTAACGCTGCCATAGTTTTTAAAAATTGCGTGAAAAAAATTGGAAACAGCAAAAAAGTGCATTGTCGCATTGCAAGTCCAGCGGGACATAGTTTTGTACGCTCAAAATAATTATTGATTGCTCTATAGGCTCAAAAATGTGTCTTTGTACGCTCACCTCTTAAAAGTGCTCCGGGCTCTAGGTCTTCGACCATTATGCTGATCAACATTTCAATGTTGGATTCCAGGCATGTCAGCCCCTGAAAAAAATTGTCTTCAAAATATAAATATCCAGCGCTATGTCTCTGTCGATTTGTCGTATAATGCCATCCTACATAAATTAGGTGGATGAAAGTCTGCCCAAGCCGTTTGTGATAACCCACAACTAGGTTGTTGGCTCACTTAAACGTCAAAAGAAGGGCGCAGATCGTCAGTCTTGTTTGCAGAGGTCTGTGAAATGTTTTTTTTTTCTCGATGAAAGGCTAAACCTCCGTCGATGCCGTATCGTTTCATGGCGTCGAAGTCATCATAGAAAGAAAATATATTTGCCCGATTAACACGCGCTCGGGTGGGGTTCAAATTGACCCCCCTAGATGTGTTTCCAGAGTGGTTTCCGACCGGCGGGGCGTAACCGCGACAAATTTTGCATAGCCGTCGAAAATTGAATAGCGGATTGTTTGGGATCAAAAATTTAGATTTGCCTTGTAAGGTCACTGATTTTTGGCAGGTCAAAGTTAGACCATCGTTTCAGCGAAGGCAATTTCTAGGGAATCCTTCAATCTGATCCAACAACGGAGTGTTAGATGACGCCATCCATCTCTCAAATGCTTTCTTAGGCAACACAACAGCTGCATGAGGAAATTACATTGACCTAAGGTCAGGTATAAAGGTCACACCAAAGTCCAAACCAACCTGTTTTGTTGCTCTAGGGCTTGCTGTAAGGGATAGTTTCTGGTGATCATTTTGAATTTTTTGATGACAAGAACCGCATTATACATCATCCATGGACTTCTTAGAGGTCAGAATAGGTCATTGACCTAAAATAACCCAGGTCAAAACCTTGTTTTATGAATATACTGCCTAGCGTAATCTTTATCGATTAGTGAAATGCAAAACTCAAAGCAGTCTTGCATGATTTTGGTCACCTTGACCTCCAAAACGTCAAACAAGGTCACTGACCTGAAGTGAGCGTGTGACATTTCGCTTAGAAACGGTTGTCTAGGTTCTGGGGGCACTTCGGAGACCAACCTGAAATTTGACCTTGTTTGACCTTATTTGACCTGAAGGTCATGACCTAGGAACCTGAAACTTGGACCTAAGTGAGCTCACGTACAGGCCAACACACCTTGCAAATTTGGTGTCCAGCTTTCTTAGTTCCCGAGATCTCAGGAGGGATCAAATTAATCCCCCACCCGAGCGAAGGGTATCTAGCCGGCCACCCGGGCGCGTGTTAACGCACACAATGCGCATATAAGTACACACAAGTTAAGAAATTGTTAACGCTAAGTTGTTGAGGTCCTCAAACCAGGTTCGATATCCTGCATATCCCACTGACGCTGCACGGAAACTGATGTGAGGCTCTGTCACAAAACATATATAATTAATTATATCACATTGACTGTTTTCGTAACATATATAACGTAAACAGCTGGGGCATCTTCATTAGGCGATCGAAGAAGATAGTTCTGTAGGATACATGACACCATTTTGGCGTTTGCATCTTTGCTTTAAAGGCTCCGTTGCCTTTGTCAAACGTAATTGTCCCATTCGTTTGAGCGCGTTGCCCCAAGGGCGAAGCTGACATGTTTGTGATCTCAAACAATTTGTGTAATAAAAGACCAGTTGGAACGTCCCGAAATTGTTGATTCCTGCACGGTCAGGCCATTATATGCGTCGAATGTGGCTAGTAAATTGCACACGGTACATTTATCTACACCGTGGATTTCGTTTGACACACCCTAATGTGCTCTGATTGCTGACGTTTGAAATCAATCCTAAGAAAAATGCCTGCTTGCGAGAACCTTCATGCTTTATACATGAGGGTGTATGAGCGCCTGCATATGACTCATTTCTTTGTCTTTGTGGTTATCTGTATCCTCCCTGTCCCAATGATGTGTAAGTCTTATTTCACTGCGAGGCTCGTCGCCAATGTCTGGACCTGGATATCTCGTGTTCCAGAGCTTTTTCCACAATTGAAAGGTTGTACGCTTCGCTCCAATAAAAATCAGATGTTAAGAAGAAATAGCGTTAATGTTGTAACATTGCAGATGTGCGTCAACTGATCCATCCTACAGCCTGCATGACAGCGTTTTAACAATATGGGCCCGGCACCTACATAAGGGTGCTGCTCGTTGTGGCAAGTTTGAGTGGCAAGCTCGATTGGTGGTACAGGTATATAAAACCGGTAAAAGGAATAAAGAGCCCAAACGTGACTAAAAGCCCGTTACTGAGCGGGCTGAGCATGACCAGCCCACTGCACCCATACCATTGCTGGTCAGTCGCCGTCAACACACGTTCAGCCCCCCCCCCCCCTCCCTCCCCTCGTAGTTGCGCATGAATTGTTCAGACACCGAAATATTCATGTAGCCACAAGTCTGCCTTGCCTCGATGGAGAATAACCCTCGATCGCAGAGAGCTTAAGTACACCAGCGTCGGTGATACAAGAACATGCCAAACCTTTGTGAAACTATACGTTATGCTGGCTCATTTCGTTAAACTAGTTCGTACATACGTTGATAGCGCTACATTTCAAATTGTAAGATTTTCAAATGGGTATTGTGTATCGGTTGCACCGGGCTTATGAGAGCAATACATTTTTTACTTAACCTTTTATATCTAACTTGTTTTATGGTTTCCTGTTCCTGTGGGCTGCTGTCTCTTTGCGTCCGATAGTCATGCAGTGCTGCAGCTGAGGCACCGGCGCTCCATTGAACCGTGGATAGCGTGTTGGCTCATTTCACTTCAACGCTGAATAGCAGTGAATTTGATATTCAGGTTAAGCTGCTGGCTCTGGCTTGAGTTCTTATTTCTGAGAGAACACATTACAACTGTTTCTTTATTAACCCAGCATGGACCTGTAAGCGACAATGCATACCACAAGACCATTGCTACAATGGTTAGCGTGAAACTCTACATCACCTTGTGCACACCCATACCATTCATATTGTGTTGTGGCGAGCTTATAGCAGCAGCCTACCTCTGCTAGAAGTTCAACCGCCGTATTTCTGGCCGCGGCTGGAGCCGTAACCCTGACCTCCGGTCGGGCCACGCCCCCTCTTGACGTTGCTGCGACCCTCCTCCTCGCCGTAGGCGTTGAAGAACTTGGCCTCACCCTCGTACTCAAGGTCGGCCACAAAGCCAGAGTCTCCTTCAACCGAGTAGGAGACGGTCTGGAGTCGGCCGTCAGGCAGCACGACGCTGTACTGGCCCTGCACCTCCTCACCGTTGGACTCCTCGGCCGCGCCAAAGTCGTTACCACGGACATCCAGCACGTCGTAGCTGAACGAGTAGGGCGTAGGAGACTCTGTCTGTCCGTAGCCTCCGTTGGACTGCTGACCATAGCCTCCGTTGGACTGCTGGCCATAGCCTCCGTTGGACTGCTGACCATAGCCTCCGTTGGACTGCTGACTGTAACCTCCGTTGGACTGCTGGCCATAGCCTCCGTTGGATTGCTGGCTATAGCCTCCGCTGGACTGCTGGCCATAACCTCCACTGGACTGCTGGCCATAGCCTCCGTTGGATTGCTGGCCATAGCCTCCGTTGGATTGCTGACCATAAGCAGGCTGCAAACTCGACTGGAATGGTTTCCTGCGTGTCTGCAGGCCATAGCCAGACGACGAAGACGACGATCCATACTGGGACTGGGCACCAGAGGGAGCACCGTACTGGGACTGGGCGCCAGAGGGAGCACCGTACTGAGACTGGGTGCCAGAGCTCCGCCTGTCCGCGGCGGCCAGAACGGCCAGAGCGGCTACAACGAGGAGCTTCATGTTTGCTGACTGGCCTGCTGGTGAGAACTGTACCGTCCAGCAGAGTCGCCGTGCTTTTATACGGCCTGGCTGACCACGCGCTCCTATTTGATATTACCTGTTACATCATACCTGCCTGAGATTTAGCGACACCCAGGTCCTCCTTGATTGTACTTCATGCATATCGATCACGTTCATATCGGCAGCGTGCTGTTTCACAACTTGAAAATGCAGCCACCTCAGTGTTGCCGGCGCCAGCTGGCGATAACGGCTGTACGTCTAGACCAAATGTGGCTTCACTCCATGAATGTATAGATAAGTATGGTTTACCTTCACTCCAGATCAATCATCATGAATTCATGTGCCTTCAATAGAGCTTAATAGTCCATGCGACTTTCAATAATTGCAAGGACTAATAACTAGTACATAGGTTTTCTTCCACACCGGCGTAAAAATTGAAACGCATTACGATCTACACACGACGCTCAGAACAGGCCACTTAAGAACATCTTACATTTGTGCACAAATACGTGTGGTAAATGACACCACAATTGCATAGGCGCATAGCAAAACTTACGTAACCACCCATGCCACTTGTCAAAGCCCACGACGAGGAACGAAACGGGCCGGACTAATCCGGCGGATCTTACAGCCAGAGCCAATTCACTGGGTTGTATGTCGATTGACTTGAGACATCTGCTTAATAAACGGATTATGATAAAATTCGTCAAAACGTGTGGTGCTCAAATAGCTAACAGTAAAAGAGAAAAAGCTATCTTTAAAAATCGACTTTTTCTGAAATCAAACAGCTGACAGCGCTGTATGTCTAAATGTTGACGGAATTATCGTCTACAAAACAACAGCGAGCTGCAAAAGAACCATGCAATCTTGCCACCTAATTGGCCTTTGCCATGATATGATGACACGATTACATCAGCACGTGGCGCAAATTTACTTAACCACCCATGTTTTTTTCTTCTCATAACTAACCTCAGCGTACGAGACGGACTGGATTATGCAACGCACACTCACACTCGTGGGTGTGCGTTTCACACTCACACTCACACTCGTCGTGCGCGTTAGCTGCCTGTCGTGACCTGGCCTAACCTTACCTTATGAAAATACGTCTTGCTAAGTAGGTATGGGTACCAGCAGTCGCATGCCTGTCAAATGGAATAGCGAAAAGGACCTGAAGTGTCTGCATAATCGCTTTTCATCTACACACATGAAAACGATATTTCAGATGATACACACAAGTTAATACGCCATTTGACTCAGGTCAGTCAGACGGGGCATGTAAAGCGATGTATGAATAGCCCTTTTTCACAATAGTGGGATTTACATATCCATACTGCAATGGCGTTAAAAGTGCTGGCGTAGGTACATGCAAGCTTACCCCATTGCAGCTTCATTTTTCGAAGAAAGATGGAAATCCTGAGTTCCATGTCGCAAACTTCAGATGTCTTTTATTTCGCCGCTTTTACCGATGGTCTCAGAAGCAATGAGATCACGGATAATTCCCTCTCACTCACCTACGGATTTACACACTTTACATGAAGTTGGTGCCTCCCTACTGTTAGATGGCTCAGTGCCTCTGAAACGTAAGAGACGCCACGTATTCAGTTAAATTAAATTGGGCGCCTGTCTTGCTTTGCCCTTTGTGGAAGAGACTTTTTGTGTGAAGATAAAAGCAGCTGTCTATAAGTATCATCGTAATGCTTGGATAACAAGTCAAAAACGCTGCAGGGCCTCGCAAACCTAGCATGCATGTATGACAAATTCACTTACATATGCTTTAACCTACAGTTTTTCTTCCATATTTTTCGAAATATGCGAGGTCGGTGCGTGAGGTGAGGTCTGGCACTGAGCTCGCTTGAAACGAAATATCAACTTAACTTTATCTCCATTCTCCTGGTTTTTCTTAGAGGAATAGGCCCGTAACTAATGTATTATGTATGGAAATACGATCTTGTTTGGTCGACTTTTTCACAACCTGCATGCCCGTCTGGTAAGTGCATTTGTCATACATGCATGGCAGGTTTGCGAGGTGGTGCAGGGCATTGTATAAGGTGTTTGATATGAGAGAACAGGATGAAATTGTGTCTCTTGGTGATAAATGAAAACGGCACATTTAGTTACGCCCTAGAGAGTATGTTTAAACGCAAAAAGCCTTTTGCCAAGAAGTCAAAAACCACCCCACCGCGAAACGTGCTAAGCAATCCACAAACACAACCTTAACCCGCGCCCGGCCGGGGGGGGGGGGGAGCAACTTCTCTCCCCACAATTTTTTGAGCAGAGCACAAAAACCAATGTTTGCAGCAACATCAAATATTGAGTACGTGTTCATCTTTAGATGTTAGATCGAAGTTAGAATTCTTCATGCAAAGTTGAAACCTAAATCTGCCAAATTCAGTGCACTAGATCGGATAAAAGAGGTCGGCTTCCAAAAAATTGATGCGTATACCATTTTTGTGCGCTATTTGCTATTGCTCAGGTTTCTACATTAATAGATTTTGATAGTGCCCACAGCTCTTTTTCTTATATTTTTCGAAAGACGCGAGGTCACTGCTTCAGATGAGGTAAGTTTTCCTTTTTCATAAATAATACAAATTCGTACATATTTTCAACAATTTTGATATTTTTGTCTGAGGCAAAGAGTACTGACTCACTTTTGCAGCCATCATATGACTGCAGAGGGCGTGATATTGGCCTAGGTCATGGCCTAGGTCATGGCCGATCTCTATGGGTGTCTTTTGCAATACACATGCTGAGCTCATAATAAGCAGTTTCCTTCGGCTCTTTTGGGCGTATAAATGTTATCCCACTAAGATCACATTGTGGTATCTTTGCAATGTATGATAAGATCACATCAGGTCACGCGAGGACGTACAAGACCGCATGAGGTTATCCAAGGTCAATGATCTGTGTAGTCAGTAGCGGAGAGGGTAGATGAACGTTTACGGCGCGTGTTACCGCCTCCAATGTGTCTGTGCAGCTGATGATGTATACTTTCATGCACCAACGTGTGTGTTCTCTGTTTGTTGCAAATACGTAGGCTGTTAAATGCATTTGCGAGGAACATAATGTATATAGATAAGACAGTCGTAAGAGCCTTACTCCTCGTAGAAACACCAGGAAAATGGAGATGGGTGAGTTGATATTTCGGAAAGACGCCTGTATCGAAAGTGCTGATATTCATTTTGTTAAAGGCATATTACCGAAATCTTAATTCATCTATTTTTCCTTTCTCCTGGTTTTTCTACGAGGAAATAAGGCAAGTACTACTGTCTTTTCTATTTATCGTAAAAATATTGCTTAGTTCCGAAGGAACTATGCATAATATATTAAAGAACTATGCGAACTTGACTACCTGTAGATGTACAGCATCCTATTTCTGACCACAGAGGAGCATTCCACTTGTATCTTATATCCGGTATCCTGACATCAGAATGGACTCCCCAAGGTCCTATCGCTTTCTTCTGCGCCCTTAACATCCGTCTTAAAGTATAAACATGCGTTTTAGCATCTTTGTTTTTTCCTGAACAACGTCTGAAAGCTGGAGATCTAAGCAGGGGCAGTCAACGTCCCCCACGGCCGTGTGTGGTCGTGTCAGACCCCCGGCCGGGCACGGGTAAAGCACATGCTAAACAGAAATGCTAACCCTAGAGTATTATGTGTCTTTCATCTGTATAAAGCTAGTGCATTTGATCGCCTGTCATTTCTGGGAAGTCGTTGGATCCAAGTGTAAAGATGCGTGTCATTTCATCCAGTGTGTTTTCAGGAAAAATCAAATATGACCTCTCAACTATGGGTTTATAATGCCACTGGATGGGCAATACCCATGTTAAGTTAATCGCAGGCGTATGCAATCGCAGAAGAATTAGCTGTAACCTAATGGTCACAAACCGAGTTACATAATCAGGTGCATATATCATGAAAAGGTAAATATCCTTCATCAGATCGGTCTCGAATATGGCGTTTCTAATCATCTCAATAAAATATTCCAGCGTAAATGTGTACAGGAATCTTCTAAACTGTACGCATTTAAGTTTGCGTAATTACTTCGGCTGATTAACGGATGCATGACAAATCCCGGTTTAAGGGATTCCCATGGCAGAAAGCACATCGTCGGAAATAAGAAGTGGAACCCCTGGATCTTGCCACTTTATTTATCATCAATCTTGTTCCACAAGAAGACCATCTGGATCATGCAACTTTATTTATTATCAATCTTGTCCCACCCCCCCCCCCCCCCACCGCCCAGTTTGTATGCCGTGTTGCAGCAAACATATATAAAAAACATTTTCTGGAAGTTTCTCTAATTGCCGTATTTCTGGCCGCGGCTGGAGCCGTAACCCTGACCTCCGGTCGGGCCACGTCCCCTCTTGACGTTGCTGCGACCCTCCTCCTCGCCGTAGGCGTTGAGGAACTTGGCCTCACCCTCGTACTCGACGTCGGCCACAAAGCCAGAGTCGCCCTGGACCGAGTAGGAGACGGTCTGGAGCCGGCCGTCGGGCAGCACGACGCTGTACTGGCCCTGCACCTCCTCACCGTTGGACTCCTCGGCCGCGCCAAAGTCATTACCACGGACATCCAGCACGTCGTAGCTGAACGAGTACGGCGAAGGAGGCTCGGTCTGTCCGTAGCCTCCGTTGGACTGCTGGCTGTAGCCTGCGTTCGCCTGCTGGCTGTAGCCTCCGTTGGACTGCTGACCATAGCCTCCGTTGGACTGCTGGCTGTAGACTTCGCTGGCCTGCTGGCTGTAGCCTCCGTTGGACTGCTGAGCATATCCTCCGTTGGAATGGGAAATAATCAGCTTGCTTCAGAGTTGACTGGAACGGCTCTCTGCGTGACTTGAGACCATATCCCGATGAGGATGATGACGATCCGTACTGGGATCTGGCACTAGACTGGGAACCGTACTGGGACTGGGCGCCAGACTGGGAGCCGTACTGGGACCGGGCATCAGACTGGGCACCATACTGGGACTGGGCACCAGAGGGAGCACCGTACTGGGACTGGGCGCCAGAGGGAGCACCGTACTGAGACTGGGCGCCAGAGCTCCGCCTGTCCGCGGCAGCCAGAACGGCCAGAGCAGCTACAACGAGAAGCTTCATGATCGCTGAGTGGAGCGGTCAGATCGACTGATGCCTGGTCATGCAGCAGTGCTGTTATATAGTGCCACCGGTGGATACAGCCGAGTCCCAGCCGGGGTCAGCTCACGCCGTATAAGCGCGAGGCACCTCTATCAAGGACACCCAAATCACGCGCCGCGTGATGTGAGTGTACTTGATAGAGATGCCTCAGGGCATCCGCTATTGAAATACGCTGCATATCACCACCCAGATATGCACGGTCGTGTCACATAGAATTGCCCTACATGAAACGGATAGCGCGGCGTGTTGATACAGACTCGGTCGTTTCGAACATTCTGGGGTAATCCTGTGGTCGTGATCGGGGTGGTCCGGCGGCAGTTACGTCACGGTGGAGGGCATCACTGGGTCGCTACCAAGCCTCGGGTCACCAACTACCAGGGCTGTTATGGGCGCGAAGCAACCATCAGCGCATGACACTCCCCGCTACTGTGGCCCTGCACGCATACGTGACGGCCGTGACTGGCCGCTGACGGGGCGTGCTCTCGTTGTTTAAACGATGATGTATTCTGGGCGTCGTAGGTTGGAAGTGGAATGCCAGCACGGCTCGCAGTGCAGACTGTTTGTTCAAGAGAACGGCTTCAACATACACCCCTGCAAGACGTCTGCATGGAAGTGTTTGGTTTCCCCGTGCGTTATCTGCGTCGGTAGCGAACATTTGGCGAGTTGTAGCCAAGGAAGATTATAGCTGACGTGCTGCGACCCTTTGATACCGATTTTTATGTTTTTGGGAATGGTGCCATCAAAACTAGTCGCTGTTTGTGAGATATAAATGCCCTAGGATATCCCAATGGCATAGTATCGGATTTGTTTGAAAATAACGTAGGCAGTTGAGAAAAGTGATGACCAGCGTCACATCACCACACGTCAATGGTATGCGCCTTTGTCTATCCCACCCATTCAATCAAGCACTCGGAATACCCCGGTTGGTTCGAAGTGCTCTGCAACGACGCTCGAAAGGCTCCTTCACGATGCTTAAATCGCAAGAATGGAGCAATATCATTGTCAATAGCATAAGACTATGTTTAGGATTGCAACCCGTCATTTTGGGTTGCATACTTCCGGGTAATCGGAATGATACGCGCCTTATCCAGTTTATGCTAGTATGTAACAAACAATGAAAACATGACTCTGCGACTTGCCGTCACGTTCACATCATCGTATTAGCCATATTTGTCACGTTGCAACGGATTTCTTCAACAGTGGGCAAGCAAGGAGGCCAACAGATATCAAGCATATAGATGTGCAGCAGTCAGGCACTTCATCACACAATCCTGAGAACTGCAGCTACGCATGTAATAAGCTGCGCTCTTGTAAATTTCCTCCATTATTGAAATGCCCGCACAAAATGCACATGTTATAGTCTCATACACTTTTTTGTGCCTCTTTTTAATTGGACACATGTTTGAAAGTGGATGGCGGGACGAAATAGTAGCCTAGATTTATTCTCAGCAAGGTGACATTTTCCGTACAAATAAAGAAGACATGAATAAAACATGCAACAAAGCTATCGCTTGCCATGACACAGCAGTTTTGTTGTTTTCTGGGCGTCATCGATAAGGCTTGGCACTGAAGCGCAGCTGGTTTTCTCTCAATGTCTGCGATTTTGATGCTCTGGTTTGTCGAAAATTTCAGGATCACATTGCTCCTGAAAATAGCCGGAAGGCGTCTTCCTCACTCTTACCTTATTCATGTTGCTACATTAATGGTCTGTTGAGATCACCTTTGGAAAGATATAATTGACATTGGCTTAACTGCGGATCGGCAAGATGATCTTTGATAACGGTGGGGATTCGAACAAGAGGTGTGTGGGAAAAGAGCGTTGTCGCCGAAAAAAAGACGCGTCGATGCTGCTGACGGTCCGCTGAGCAAAATAGAGAGCGGGAACAGGGGCAGAGCGCCGAACGCAGGCGCCGAGCCGCCCGCAACGCCCCGCTGTTGATGGGGAGTGTTGGAAGACGAGGGGCGGGGGGGGGGGCTTCCAAAACGACCAAAGCGAAGAAAAATGAATCATTTCTCAACCTTGAGGATAGTCAACACCGAGACCCAAAAAGCGGAGTCTGGCGAGCTTTTGGAATTCATGGCTCTTATAAACGTGCAGCGAAGAGATGCGACGAAAAAGTCGGACGAAATGCAGCAAGTGTCGAGAAGCCAATAAAATGTATTTTCAGTCCCGCTGGGAAACGTCATACACTTAACGCAGTTCCCAAGCCAAGCCTCTGCTGCACTCCACTCTTGATAACAGTCGGGCTCGTAAAACAGCTCCTCCTTCTCCTTATCCGCTTGAAAAGCGTTCAGGCCTTTCGCTCTAGAGATCTCTGGCAAAAAACCATGTGCAGTTTTTAGTTGGCGGCTCTTCCTGGCCATTTACATGGTCGTTTTGAAAAAAATCATCTGTCCGATCCTGCGACAGATGCGGAAATGCAAGGATGAAGAGCTGTCTTCTGTAGTCGGTGCTGTGATGAAAATCATCCTTTGGCTCTTCCAGCATCTGACCGTATCTGAAATGCAACAAATATACAATCATTAGTCTGTGGCTCAGTCAATAATCTCAACTCGCTAGAAAAATTGACATTGATTTACAGGAATTGAAATTAAGTTGGAGGAAAAATGAACAACTTATGAAAGCATTTGGAACTATTCACCTCGCCAAACCGCCACTTTCAGGCATTTTTTGTTTCTTTGCTAGCTCGCCTCCTGGTATTGAAATCTGTGCATTTAACGAGGTTTAGAATTTACGCTTTAGTGGTCGTGGTGCCCTTTTGAGCTTTTCAGCTCTCTCTTACCATCTCTGTGCTTCGGTAAGGACATCTGGGGATAACAAGATAATTGAGCGCAAGTATAGACCCACGAAAATGTTCTAACCATGCAATAATGGGCGTTTCAAAACAGTACTCACACATGGTGGTGAGTGCTATTTTGAAAAGGGCAAAAACGCGGAATTAACTCACTGTTTTCAGTATGAACGTACAGCATGCTTACGAGCATATGATCTTGCTACGTCAAGCATGACTTCATCCACGAAAGATATTGGGCTGCACTCTGCTAAGCATCACCAAATATTGCCGTTACGGTGCTTTAATTGCAAAGCCAGCTGTTCTTCATATATATGAAATATTATCTAAGGCAGCATGAATTGTTGATAGCATAGCAGCGTGCAAAAATGACACATACGTAATTATTCACTAAGCTTTGTGATGCGTTAGGAGCTACGAACTTGAGACGTTATTATACATCAGAGTTCATACTTTGGAGGTTATGACACATTGGTGGTTGTGATGCATTATGCGTTTCGAGCATCGCGTGAGATGAGGCATTAGTAGGTACGAACATTAGGTTTTGCCATTATCCCCCAACGCTGAGCCTCGGCCGCGCGGGGCCACCCTTGTTTCTACTCCGACACGTAAGATGACGACACTTTGCCTTCAAAAGTATTTGTTTTCGCGGTGTAAAAAATGGGCTGAAAAAACAGCTCATTAACCGGTGGTTTGGCCCATTCTATCCCGACACTTTTGTACACCTGTATGACAAAAATACGGTCAAGCGATACATGTTCTCACCTAGTGTCATGCTTGACGACAATGGCTTTTGTTTCAGCAATATTATTTCATATTTCATAAATATATTTCAGCCCTCACACATACCACAACTGAGTACGCTTTCAGCTATCACGACAGCACCCACGAATGCCTAGCTTCGTAACGAATATGCAGCACTTTTTAAGGAAGGACATATTTCATTTCCACTTGGGATGCGAAAATCAAGGTATCTTATTTCTGCATTCAACAAAATAACGTTGTAAATATCCAGAAGGTCGAATTAGGTTACCTGACCTTTAGTAACGCTGCCATAGTTTTAAAAATTACATGAAGAAAAAATTGGGAATAGCAAGAAGTGCATTGTCGCATTGTAAGTTCGGCAGTATATAGTTTTGTACAATCAAAATAATTATTGATTGCTTTACAGGCTCTAAAAGGTGTCTTTGTGCGCTCATCTCTTAAAAGTGCTCTAGGCTCTAGCTCTTCGACCATAACGCTGATCAACATTTCACAGTTGGATTTCAGGCATAAGTCAACCCCGGGAAACCATTTTCTTCAAAATATAAAATATTGAGCCCTATGTCTCTGTCAATGTGTCGCATAATGCCATCCTACAGAGATTAGGTGGATGCAAGTCTGTTCAGGACGTTTGTGATTATCCAGAATCGGGATGTTGGCTCACTTGAACGTCAAAAGAAAGACGCAGATCGTCGGTCTTATCTGCAGAGGTTTGCGAAATGTTCGTTTTTCTCGATGAAAGGTTAAACCTCCGTCAATGCTGTATCGTTTCACGGCGTCGAAGTCATCATGGAGAGAAGGTTCAGTTACCAGATTAACGCACACAATGCGCATATGGCTACACACAAGTTAAGAAGTTGTTAGCCCTGAGTTACTGAGGTACTCAAACCAGGTTCGATATTCTGCATTTCCCACTGACGCTGCACTCAAATAATCTGGGTCTCCGTCACAAAACAGATATCGTTAATTATATCACATTGATTGTTTTTGTAACATATTTAGCGTAAACAGCTGGGACGTCTTCATTGGAAGAAGACAGCTCTGTTGGATGCACGACATTTGGACGTTGACATCTTTGCTTTTAAGTCCCCGGTGCGTTTGTCAAATATCATTGTCTCATTAATTTTGGCGTGTTGTCCCAGGGACGAAGCTGACAAACTTGAAATCTTAAACGATTTCTGCAATAAAAGACAAGTTAGAACATCCCGAAATTATTGATGCCTGCACGATGAGGCCATGACGAGTGTCGAATGTGGTCACGGTACATTGCACCACACACACTGCACACGGTACATTTGTCTACACCGTGGATCTGGTTTGACGCACCCTAATGTACTCTGATTGCTGATATTTGAAATCAGCCGTAACAAAAAATCCTTATAGCGAGAAACTTCATGCGAAATGCATGACGATGTATGAACGCCTGCATACGACTGAACCCCTTATCTTTGTAGTTATCTGTATCCTCCCTGTCCCAATGACGCGTAAGTCTTGTTTCGCTGCGAGGCTCGTCGCCAATGTCTGGACCTGGGTATCTCGTATTCCAGAGCTTTTTCACGATTGAAAGCTTGTACGTTTCCCTCCAATACAAATCAGATGTGAAGAAGGCATAGGGTTAATGTTGTAACGTTGCAGAAATGCGTCAACTGATCCATCCTACAGTCTGCATGACAGCGTTTTGACAATATCGGCCCAGCACCTACATGAGGGTGCTGCCCGTTGTGGCAAGCTTGGGTGAAGAGCTTGATTGGTGGTACATGTATATAAAACCGGTAGAAGGAATAAAGAGCACAAACGTAAGTATAAAACCGTAACTGGCCGGGCCGAGCATGACCAGACCACTGGAGCCACACCATTCCTGGTTAGTTGCCGTTAACACACGTGCAGCCTACCCCCCCCCCCCCCCTCCCTCCCCCTCGTAATTACATATTAATTGTTCATAAACCCAAATATTCAGACAGCCACCAGTCTGCCGTGTCTCGACGGAGAATGATCCTCGATCGCAGAGAGCACGTCACCAGCGTCGGTGATACAAGAACATGCTAAACCTTTGTGAAACGACGTCTTATGCTGGCTCATTCCGTCAAGCTACTTAGTACATACGTTGATAGCGCTACAATTCAAATTGCAAGATAACCAAATGGGAAGTTTACATCGGTTGCACCAGGCTTATGCGAGCCATACAATGCAGTGTTGCAGCTGAGGCACCAACGCTCCATTGAACTGTGCGTAGCGTACTGACTCATTTTATTTCAAGGCTAAACAGCAGTGAATTTCATATTTAGATGAAGCTGCTGGCTCTGGCTTGAGTTCTTATTCCTCAGAGAACTTGTTACAACTGTTTCTTTATTAGCCCAGCATGGACCTGTGAACTTAGACAATGCATACCGCAAGAACACTGCTACATTGGTAGTGTGAAACTCCACATAACCTTGTGCACACCCATACCATTCACATTGTGTCGTTGCGAGCTTAAAAAAGCAGACCACCTCTGATAGAAGTTCAACCGCCGTATTTCTGGCCGCGGCTGGAGCCGTAGCCCTGACCTCCGGTCGGGCCACGTCCCCTCTTGACGTTGCTGCGACCCTCCTCCTCGCCGTAGGCGTTGAAGAACTTGGCCTCACCCTCGTACTCAAGGTCGGCCACAAAGCCAGAGTCTCCCTCAACCGAGTAGGAGACGGTCTGGAGTCGGCCGTCGGGCAGCACGACGCTGTACTGGCCCTGCACCTCCTCACCGTTGGACTCCTCGGCCGCGCCAAAGTCGTTACCACGGACATCCAGCACGTCGTAGCTGAACGAGTAGGGCGTTGGAGGCTCGGTCTGTCCATAGCCTCCGTTGGTCTGCTGGCTGTAACCTCCGTTGGACTGCTGGCTGTAGCCGCCGTTGGACTGCTGACCATAGCCTCCGTTGGACTGCTGACCGTAACCTCCGTTAGACTGCTGGCTGTAGCCTCCGTTGGACTGCTGACATGTAGCCTCCGTGGACTGCTGGCCATAGCCACCGCTGGATTGCTGGCCTAGCAGATAGCAGACCGTTGGGAATGTGCTGACGCGTAAGCAGGCTGCAGACTCGACTGAATCAGGGTTCCTGCGTGGTCTGCAAGGGCCTACCAGACGACGAAGACAGACGGATCCATACTGGGACTGGGCGCCAGAGGGAGCACCGTACTGGACTGGGCGCCAGAGGGAGCACCGTACTGGACTGGGCGCCAGAGGGAGCACCGTACTGGGACTGGGCGCCAGAGTTCCGCCTGTCCGCGGCGGCCAGAACGGCCAGAGCGGCTACAACGAGGAGCTTCATGTTAGCTGACTGGGCTGCTGGTGAGAACTGTACCGTTCAGCAGAGTCGCCGTGCTTTTATACGGCTTGGCTGACCACGCGCTCCTATTTGGTATTACCTGTTACATCATGCATGCCTGAGATTTAGCGACACCCAGGTCCTCCTTGATTGTACTTCATGCATGCCGATCACGTTCATATCGGCAGCGTGTTGTTTCACAATGTGAAAATGCAGCCACCTTAGTGTTGCCGGCGCCAGCTGGCGATAACGGCTGTACATCTAGACTAAGTGTGACCTCATTCCACCAATTGATAGATAAGTGTGCTTTACGTTTATCCCGGATTAACCATCCTGAGTCCATGCGGCTTCCAGCAGGCTTTACGTGTTTCAATCATGAATCACATTTGCGCTTCCTAACATAAGAATTTAGAGGTGAGTGCTAGTTAATGCCGACATATAACTTGTAATCGAATAACCTTATAATTGCACCATAACCGAGTACGTAAATACAAGTTAACATCTCAAAATCACGGATAAGTATGCAAGAACGTCACGAAAACAAGTCATACACGAGCACATAACGACATTTGGTTTAGCAGACACCTCCAGCACCGCCACGGTAACCTCGCGGGAGATTGAAGTACTACAAGTGAGTGCTAGGGTAGCAAGTTCACATGTTTAGTTTCGCAGCCCCTGAACGTTATGCGAACGCTCCATTACGGATTTGAACAGTGACGTATTGAGAAGCATATTCACTAAATATTGAAATTTTGTTCTGTGGAGCAGTTTTTTCTGCTTTAAAGTATATCAATAGTTATAAGGGAGCTTACCGTACGGTATATAATACTTCCTTCATTATCTTCAAATGTGAAACATTTGCTCTAACACGCACTCGCTTGCGGTGTCAATTTGACCCGGAAGGTTTTTCAGAATGGTTTCTTAACGATGCGGCGTAGCCGCACCAAATTTTGATATCTGTAGACAATTAAGAAATTAATCTTTTGGTGTCAAATATCTAGATGAACCTTGTAAGGTCGCTGACCTGCGGTAGGTCAAAATCAGCCCATGAACTCAGCGGCCAATTTCTAGGGAATCGTTTCATCTGATGCAACAACGGAGTTTTAGATCAAGCTATGCATCTCTGAGATACTTTCTTAGGCGACACAACAATTGAATGAACAGATTCCATCGAACTGGAGTCAGATCTATATGTCAGACTAAGGTCAAACCAACCTGTTGCGTTAGTCTGAGGCTTGCCGTATAGGGTAGTTTTTGGTGCTCACTTTGGAATTCACTGATGACAGAAACCGGACTACGCATCCTCCATGAACTTTTTAAAGTTCAGAATGGGTCACTGACCTATGACGATCAAAGTTGACGTTTTATTTTTAGGAGCGTACTGCCTAGCGTAATTGTTCTTATTGAAATACATAACTCAGAGCAGTCTAGTATGACTTTGATCACCATGACCTTCAAAAGGCCAAACCAGGTAACTGACCTTATGAGCATGCGACCCTTTGCTTAGAATAGGTAACAAGGTTCTTGGGTACTTTGTAGACCAGCTCGGAGTTTGCCCTTGTTTAACATTTTTCGACCCAAAGCTCATGACCAAGAAACTTCAAACTTTGGCCTATGTGAGTTTAAGCGCGGACCAACACATCTTGTGAGTTCGATGTCTCTAGCTCTCTTAGTTCCTGAGATCTTAGGGGTCACATCGGCCCCCACCAGAGCGAAGGGTATCCAACCGGCCACCGGGGCGCGTGTTAACCTTTAAAACATTTACATCAGCGCTCAGCTTAGGATGTTAGTCAGCATCTTAGCTTAGAACATTAGTTGGCATCCTAGCTTAGGATGTTAGTCGGCATCCTAGCTTAGGATGTTAGTCGGCATCCCAGCTTAGGGTATTAGTCAGTCGTCCGTCCCGGTGGCTCAGTTGGTTGGAACGCCTGCCTTCCGATCCGCCCACCCGTGGCGGGGTGGATTCGAGTCGCTTTAGGGCGCTCGCTATTTGTCCTTGACAGGTATGGTCTGCGGCCGGTGGCAGCGGTCGCGCTAAAGGTCAGTTGACGTCAGAGGGCAGGACGGACCATGCCGAGCATTGCGACACGTTAAGCCTTCGCAACAAAATTCTGTCGTTGACATGGAATTGCGCGATCGGGTGGCAGGGGCCAGGACACATATAACAAGGATTGCTTGGCGTGAGCTCTGATCCCAGAAATCTATCCGTTCAAAGGGTTCGGATCAAATCTTTAAAAAAATTACAAAAATCACATAGGCACAGGTCCGACAGAAGTTCTCCCTGGTTGAGGTTGAGGGAGGGGGCGATAGCTATTTTCGTTGCTTCTAACCAGTTAACACCCACTGGGCTAATGGTGACTTTGAAGAAAGTCAGGGCTCATCCTGCTGCCTAATAACCGCGCCCCCGTAAAGGCGTACTCTCTTCTCACGAAAATTAGTTGTAGCGGTTTGCTGGACATAAGCTAGCAAAGCTTATGGCCATGTTTGCCATCTAATTTTACCTATTCGGCTCGCTAATATACGCGCCTACCAGTAATGATCCACGTGTTACTGGTAAGATGGTGACCTGATGGTCAGGCTGTCTATCTCCAGCAGTCCGTGCGCGCACGTTTTCACTTGTCACTGTGATTACATTCCAAGCACCAGGCATACACACCTTTAGTTGGCTCATCGTCATGCTACCCATTACATTATAAGCATTTGGCTCACTAGTTTGTTGCGTCTATCCCTGCCAGTTGATGTAGCATCGGCAAGAGCGTGGTCCGATATCCCGGCCACCCATCTCTGCAGCAGTCCTCGCGTAGGGGTTTTCAACTTCCACGCCGGTATCATTGAGACGGTTGGGCGCATAAACTTGCAAAGCACATCACCATATTTGGCGTTAACATTCTATGGTGTTGTATTGTATTGTATTTTATTCTATACTATTCCATACTTTTCTATTCTATGTTGATATTCTATTCTATTAATATTCCATTCTATGTTAATATTATATTCCATATTCTATGCGGTTGCCTCGCTGGTCATATGCACCTGCCGCTAAAAGCTTGTTCATTATCGATTCAAAGAGAGCCCGACGTTCAGACCGTCCTATCTCGTATGATTTCCGTGTGTACGTTTTTGCTTCTCATGCCGTTGCATTCTACCTACTGTTTAGTAGCATGGGCTCGCAGAGCTCATCATCATACGCGCCATTGTGTATGCGTAATCGGCTCGCCAGTCACATGCACGTCCCGCTTACAGGTGGACGCAGGATATCCGATGTTCCGGCTGCCCCGCAGTGTCACGCCTCACGTCCAGCGGGGCTGCCCCGCAGTGTCACGCCTCACGTCCAGCGGGGCTGCCCCGCAGTGTCACGCCCCACGTCCAGCGGCCGCGCCGTATTGAGTCTCGGCCCCAATCACCTTACCACCCTGTACAAAGCCTGCGAAAACCCGACTTATGGCGAAGCCCATGCACGGCGTCCCGTGCGTGAACTCCTTTCCCTTCGCGGCGATCGCTCGCTCACGCTCCAGCGTGAGCGAGCGTGGCCGCGGCGGGTCATTAGCTGTCACCGCCAGCCAATCAGCGCCGAGAGGTGGTGTGACGTCGACGGCGACTGGCGGGAGGTCAAGGCAAGGACCTGGATGCACGGGGAAGGCGTGCATCTGCAGGCGGCGGACCCAGGGCAAGTGTGGACGCGTGAGACCTGCCAAGACGCTGTGGGGTCAAGGTTCACACGGACTTCAGAAATGATTGAGGGCTTTGGGCCTCACCGAAGTAATCACACGCGCTTTGTGCCGTTTTAAGCCATACGGTGATAGAGACACGGTCGTGATGTGCCTTTATTTCATCACGGTCTGTCCGGGCCAAGACTGGAACGCAATGTACTCCTTTGGATGATGAGCTTCAGGGTCAGAGCATTGCTGGCGGAAGGTGATAACTACCGACCTCGGGGACGTAAGAGGTGTTCGGGTATCGTCCTCGGCTGCTGTGTTTGTTTGGGTTAGTTTGTGACGTAAAACCTAGCGCGCCAGGCGAAGACGATAGTCGGAGTAATTTTCCAACCATGATACTAATACCTCGCCCCAATCCTCCCGTAAAACTCTCACTAACGACCTGTAACCTACACATATAGTGCAAACAGGCATATATTACATCATAAGTGGACAGGCTGTTTCAGACAAGGAAGACCGGACAAGCATGTCCCAGCACAGCCTGGAATGCTTCACCCAACGGCGACCACCTGGGAGTTGATTGCTGCTGTTTGCAAAACACTTTGATTCTGGAAAGTAAGCAAGTTGCTGATGGAGAACACTAAAAATATTACTTTTGAAACAGGAGATAGAAACCATCATCAAGCCGGCAGCAGAGCTCCGTCGGACGCGATCACTTCAGATGCGCCGACTTAACAACATGTTATACTCATCACAGCGATCCGTTTCCTCGCAAAAGCCGTGCCTCACAACGACTCGATGAATCGCCACCAGGAGAGAAAACATCATCCACGGTGACCACGTTCTGAGGTCGAGCGTGTTCAGCGGAGTCTAGGTCAAGGTTCTGGGATGTGGGATGGGATGGGATGTCTCAGCTGGCTGATGTGGGATGGTCGATTCTTGCCGCTGGGAGGGGAGTCCCAGCTAGCGGAGTTGACAGCACCTGGCTACGTTCTCTATATCAGCGTCCAGCCGTGGCCAGTATGTGATGTGCGCCCCGCCCTTTGTCCTCTCCTTCCTTCGCGTGCCCGTCGTGGAGGGCGGTGGGCACGGGTCGACAAAGAGTCGGCGGGATAACGGGTCTGCATACCACTGCCCACCAATAGCCCAATAGCCACCAAGAGCCACCACCATCCACAACTAGCCACTACTAGCCCAATAGCCACCACTAGCCATCACTAGCTCAAAAGCTACCACTCACCACCACTCGCAACCCTAGCCCAATAGCCACCACTAGCCACCACTCGCCACCACTAGCCCAGTAGGCACCACTAGCCACCGCTGGCCACCGCTCGTCCATTACTCGCGGACAATCTCTCGTGGATGGGTCCATATAGACGCATATAGTCCATATGCGTCCATATAGACGCATCGTTTCACGCAGGTCATTCGTGGTGAACGGGAATCCGGCCTGGACGGTCTACGGTAGCAGCTGAGACTCTTGATCAAACAAGGTGGTGTTCCGTCCCTCATTCAGACATCCGTCGGTGGCCTTCACGTGGAGCTCGACGATGATGGCGGCGCACAAGCACTCCGCTGATCCGCAATCGCCGACTTCACCTCTGGGTTCCGATCTTGGACGGGGGCCTGCGAGGGCGCGTCGGACGCGCAGTGCTAGGAGGTGCTGTGCTGGGGGCGTGCTGGGAGTTGATGGGAGTGCTGCCTTTCCATGCGCGGAATGCATCGCCGCAGTCTGTGCCGGTACGCCGGCTGCCGGCCGTCAGTGCCAGCTCCCCCAGCCTTGCCGCGCCGCCGCACCACATAAAAGGGAATGTTCCACCTTTAAAAATATTCAGGTAGCCATCAGATATGATGGAAAAACCTCACTTGTAGCTGTTTATTTGCTGGCAAACAAATTGCTTCACATTTGAAGATACTGAGGCACGCATTAGATATAATGGAGAGGCTGGTTTGTTACTATTGGTATGCTTTTTGTATTTGCACAGCCAGTGCATTCCCGCCAGCCACGATTATGGTGGAAGCTACTCCAACAACTGCTACTAGGTGATGTTCCTTGCTTCCTTGCGTCCTCATTCGTCCTACTTGCAGTGGACTTATCTCTACAGGCCACTTAACGATAGTCGCATACAGCATATAACTGATCATGCGAAGTGTATGATACACAGTATGGTGTTCCAAGCTGTACTCATTATTTCCAACCAATAATTGCATAACTCGGCACACGAACCTTCTGTGAGTATCAGACGTGCTGGACTGGTATTCATGGAAGCAGGGCAAACATTCCGATAGCCCAGCATCGCGTGACTAAGTCACTACTCTTGCCAAGCACGCTATCGTGGGACGTGACATCCATGCACGGACCGTTAAGAGCACGTCCGTGGGTGATCGGCTGGGGTCGGGGCGCCTGAGGCTTCCGACTCGGGACCCTCCGTGCACCGCGCGAGCGTTGCCCAAGAATGAATGAACGTCTGAACCGTGGGAAACGCACGTCTCGCTGTCGTTCATGGACCTTTGATAGCGACGCTGGCCTTGGTGCAAACACGCTGGCTTTTTATATCCCTTCTAATAGGACAATGACCAGCCCGGTGGCGCAGTTAGTTGGTGCACGTGCCAACGCAGACGGGAGGTCCTCGATTCAAGTCTGACTTCGGGAGACGTTTCCTCGACCGACTCCTAGACGAGAGATGACAGTTGCTGAGGAGTGACCGCTCTGCCGCGGGACACAGTGCCATCCTGCACCGGGGGCCACACACCCACGGGCCCGGTGGCCGGTCACCTGTCGCAGTACGAGAATGGGGGCATAACACAAATAACGACACGTCTGGTTATGGTGCTCGGTCACATCAGCACCCTAGCCCGGTGCGGTGCCTCTTCGCCTGAACGCATTACTAAAGTTTAATAGGCGTTCAACGACGCAAAGAGTTTTGTCGGACCCTCTTCGATGGTTAATGCTTGATTCGTTTCAGGGTTAAGGGAATCGGACCCCGCAGGCATTTACATCAAACATTGCACGTCATGAAGCAAAAGAAAACAGACTTGGACCAATCGAAAATTTAATTAAAGTACAAGCTTAGAAAGGTGCAGTTCGCGACATGTTGACGCATGGGATCTCGATTTTTGCTAGCCGCTCATTCTGATACAGCGCCGTATTCACTATAAAACAATGTTTCACATCTATATGTGGTTTTGAACTGAAATAGCAATTTGATGACCATTCGGTACAGTTCACAGCCGTGCCCTTCTTAAAATTCACGCTTGCGAAAACGCGCAGACTGAATTGGGAGGCTTTCAAGGTCACCAAAGTATTCAAAACGTCATATTAACGTCGTTTGAGTGCTGCCATTCCATAAGCTATGCGACGATTGATGCCGAGAACAATATTATGTCGAGTCGTCCATATCTGACGTTCGTGAGAATTATTTCCAAATATAACAGCCGTCAATGGGCTCTCAATCAATGTCGTACACGGTACGGCGACATAATCAATGGCGTGTTGAGGAGCATGTTTACTGAGCAGAGAAAATGTGTTGTCTGGAGCAGTCTTTTCCACTTTATTTCATCACATCTGGTGCTTGCTTCATTGTGTTCAAATATGGAACATACCCTTCAACCATAGTCCTTATTCTCCGTTTTTCAGAACGCGAACTGATAGGGGAGGGGGGGGGGGGGGGTGAGCAATGCGACTCCTTGGTGTTGCCAAACTAAACAAGATAGAGTTTAGCGAGAAAAAAGCACCACTGAATTCCTCTCAACGAAATATCGCTTTTGGTACCAGTTTTTCTGCTTTTTTGCCAATAATTGACCTCAATTCTCAATTGGATCAATTCTCAGATTTTCGTGAAAAGCATTTCTCAGCTTTAGAACGCTATAAATACGAAGCTATGCCTCACGGCGCCACGCAAGTTATAAAGGCATGTTTCTTGTTCAGTTTTTAGTAGAATTGTATATATATATATATATATATATATATATATATATATATATTTGTATGTGTTTTTGAGCATACCTTTACGATGTATGTCTCCGTTGACGTAACAACGTCGACCCGCCGCACGCATTCTGTGCCATCTACGGTTACCGCCTGCCGGCCGCGTCGGCCATTGATCGCCGTGCAGTGTTTCTCAAAAGCGCCGCTGTCCGATACAAAAAGCTAGGAAAACGGCTTTGATGTCAAAACACGCGCAATAGATGCCTATCAGTTTACTAAAAGTTTGCGTGGGATTGCACTACCTGCCTGAGAGGCGTCCTGAAAAAGCCTTACGAGGGAAGGGTCGCATCGACCCGGTCCCTGTCAGGGCGGGGTTTACTGGCATGGGGTTACGGCGCAGAGAACAGAAGCTACCACAGCACCGTGGACACGTAACGCGCTGCTCTACGTCCACCCACATTGAACAACTGCAAGTTTCAGACTACAATTTGAGCCGCAATTTTCTCTTCGTTCTTGGAGCCCTACATTAACACTCGCCCGGACGGCCGGTTGAATACCCCTCGCTCGGATGGAAGATGGAGCAGTTTGACCCCTCTGTGATCTAAAAAGCTAAAAAAGCTGGAAATATCAAATTTACAGGGTAGCTTGGTGCGCATGTCAACTAACTGATGAAGAGATTTAAGGTTCCTAGGCCATTACCTTCGTGTCCAATAAGGTCAGACAATGCAAAACTCCAGAACGATGTTCTCCGAAGTGGCACCCCGAACCCCCTCATGCAACTGTCTTGAGCCTAAACATCTGTTCTAGGAAAAAGGTCACTGGTATTATTTAATGTCAATGACCTGAAGTCCTGACACCGGGCCATTTCAGTTCAGAGGCCCAGGGGCGAAACAAATTTCTGATTTCCCGGATATGATCGGTGACAAAAACTGACACTTTTGCAAACCAACTGGTGTCGGCATTGCGAAAATGAAAAAAAATTCAAAAGACTAGACCATATTACAACAGATCATCCAAGTTAGACCAAACGTAAAGTTTAATATTGACCTGTACTCGCTAACGCTTGCAACGTGAGCATGTGAAGAGCGCATGTGGAAACGCCGCCGTTTCGCTGTATGAGAAAGTTGAGCCATAAGACGATGCCAAGCATAGTAGCTTTAATCAAGATAATTTTTCACATGTGCCAGAAACATACTACAAACTAAACTATATCAGCGCTCGCGTCACAGATCAGTAGTGACCTGCTTTTCCAATGCCCCTCAGATCAGTGCTTTTCACATATTTTCAACCAAGTTTCACTTAACATCCTAAACAGTATAAATACCAACTAATTAGGCTTGTTACTCATCGTTTGTTTCAGCGATTCTTTCTCGTCGTGCGAATCGTGGCTGGCCACAGCATCTTGTGACGAACATGATCAATTTGCTACGCAGTGTTTTAAAGCGCCGTGCCAGTTGAGACAGATGTGCTCGAATGCTCGCCGCGCGGAAATGCGTCAGTTTCTGTGCCGGGTTGTGGGTTGCTGTTGGTTGTGCTCATATCGTGAGGAGCTGAATGGTTGGAAGAAGGTAGCTAGTCGTCAGTCTTTTAAAGGTAATAGGATAAAAAGCCTTGCCAATGTCGGAGGATTGTTGTTGTGCATACCTTAGTGTAGCTTCAGAGGTAAACGGAGGTCGTTGCAGCGACACATGTCAGGGATTCACCCAGGGCTTCCTGCTGCTGAGAGGAACACGGCTTTGAGTTAAGATGCCGCGCATCGCTGTTGTAAGCTTCTCACATTGCCCGTAGCACCTCAAACTTTGCGTACTGATGGGTGGGCAGGCGTGAGATGAAATGTTTTATTGTTCATCATTTTGCATATAAATCCAAATGAAGATCCTAGAAGGGTTCAAAAATGTCCTTTGCATCCGTTGATACCCATATTGCATGGGCTTTGCTCTAAGTAATTGGCATCATGTTAGGAACTGCGAGTTCTGCAACGGCAATGATTATGCAAAGATGCTGAAGGTCGCCAACGTTTCCAGCTGACTACGATGACGCCAGAAAACCAAAATGGATCTTGTCCTGGGTGCTTGTGGAACCATGTCGTCGGTAAATGTAGGGCTGCTTTGGATGCAGTTTTGCAAAATACGTAGGGGTTAGGGAGGGAAGGGGAGGGGGTGCAGGAAGAAAAATGGCTGAGCTTGCCTTCGAAACGCACTCAGAACAGTTTTTCCCGTAATCGACAGACTTTCTTTTCGCAGTTGGGAGCAGGGGTGTAGTTTCTTAAAATTAGTTTTGGGGCCGAACCCCCAACAATCATGACGAAAAAAGATAATGGACAAAACTGATAACTAAAAAAAGGTACATCCCTGGTTAGCAGGCATAGTCCTGCCTTCTCCCCCTCCCCCCAACTGAATAGGAAAATACATGCCTTTAGGCTGGCTATGTTAAGAATGTCTTTACCTGATAACTCGACTAGTCCATCAGCATTAAATTTTTGATGGCCAGCAAATGACACTTCAATGCAAAAGAAGTCCCGGAACGAAAATGTGTGAAGGTTATGCCGCATCGCATTTAATTCGTATTTTTGTGGTTTATCGCTCGTAATGATACGGTGCAACGGTTGCTGAAAGATTTGACTCCAGGTGACAATTTAGACGGTTCCAAATTTCCTCGGTGACGAACGGACATGTTTTACCTACACAGAGGCCTACTCTGACGTTTAACAAGTCCGTGGATGATGTCTGTTGTGGTCCTTGATATTAATAAATTCGAAAGAGTACTAGAAACTACCTCATGCAGCAAAATCTCGAGTAGAAAAGGTAGGCTGGTTTTGACCACTAGTTGATCTTTATAAACTGACTCTAAGTCAGCGCATTTTGTTATAATCCTAGCTTCAATTGTTTTATGACCTTAGAAATTGTTTCATAGATGTATTGCTTCGTCCAACGCTCCATTGCGGCATCAGATTGAACGATTTCTTAGACATTGCCTTCGCTGACAGCTACGGTCTGACTTGGACTTTCTATAGGGCAGCGACCTTACAAGGTACATCCTAAGTTTGCTACACCAAAAGATCCGATATTCAATCGCCTGCAACTTTACAAATTTGGCGTGACTAAACCGCGCCGTTCAAAGTTAACAAGGAGGGGGCCAATGAACTCCCCACCCGAACGCGTGTTAAGAAACGTCAGATAGATCCCCAGTTCCGTTAGCATGGGGCTTGATTGGAACATCTACAGTCTTAACTTCTTCGTGCCTCTGTGCAGCTGTCAGGTGCGATGGCACAGTGTCGATGGCCAACTGGACGATGTTGTCTCGTGGGTCGCTGCTGTCGAGAATTGAGGTTTTTGTGCCGATGCCAAAACCCCGAACAATTACGGTGTCAACAAACGATCAGACAACTGGAACCTTCAGACGCCTAGAACCAAAGACAACAACTAGAACTCCGGTCAGGCTGTCAGGGTTCTTTTATTTGCGCAATATTTATTTATTATTTATACTAGCTCTCAGAAAATTACGCTAATTGAAGAAAACTTAATTGGTATGCACCATGTTATAGCTTTCCAGACATCATGGCCTGGCCGTGGCCTGAGGACGTGCCGGTAACCTTTCTGAGCTATCCTAAGGTGGATGACTACTCTTCCCGTTCCAACAGACGACGAAGCCGTCGTCCCAACAAAAGCCATCACCACTGGTGTACCAGCAGACGTTAGTTACGCTAAAAGCACTATTTACAACACAGAATGGCAGGCCCAGCTGAATTGATGAACTTTTGTATTATTCTGGTTATGCATCACCAGCTGGACTGTTAAAATGTGAAACAGGTGGGAGCGAGGCATCTCAAAGGATGCGAGCTGTTACATCTGGCGTGATTTCTCCCACCGCGTGCAGTCAGAATCGCCGTAATGTACCGCTATAATAACATTACAAGGAAAATTTTGGTTTAGCTCGCAACCGTCTCAGAAAAAGGATTTTTGTATAGAGTATATTGGAACTTGGCAGGATACCATGACATATGCTCATGCTATGAGCGATCGCAGCCTATTTTTATGTTAACCGTGTACAGACAATCTCGGCAAAGCATTTGAAAAGATATACATTACAGGTGCAAGTCATCTGCGGAGGGTGCAACACATCTGGATTCATCTGCAACGGCAGCATTAACAGCTTAACTGAGATCTGAACATTGCCGAGGGGCGTCCTGAAGCGTGTCATGGACGCCCACTGGCAGCCATGTTCCGGTGTACCCGCCCATTTTCCGCACCGATCCAGCCGAACCATAGCGCCCACCATACTCCGATCACCAGTGCAAGAAGTCACCTGACCAGAGTAACGCCTGCACAAATATTGAATTCTATGTCAGTAGCTTACCAGCCGAACGCTCGCCTTGTGCTATTATCGTCACGATTGTCATTATCGTGATGTAGCGAAGGAGCCCAACTAGTTTTCAGAAAGATATGAGGTCAGCCGTCACCACGGCAGGGACATTGATTCCAAAATGGCGCACGCAGCACATGTGGCAATGCTCGCCGGTGGGGCCGTGCCAACCAGTGCCATAACATCAAATGGAAACTGAGTCAACGGAAATTATAGAGCTTTAGGCGTATAATTCAGAGGAATGCTACCGAACATATTAGCATATTACAATAACTTGCGGGATTTTTGACTGCAAGCATGAACTACGTGGAACAAGCAAAAGCTAACAAGCATTCTACAATCAATCCGACGTTTTATGTTTCCTATTTTGATCTTAGCAAATGACCAAACAGCACCATAACCTGCATGGCCGAACAGCTTCTATTTATTTGCAGGATAGTATAAGGTAAGGGAAAGACTACCCATCCAAACTACAGTCACGACTGGTGGCCGCAGCACAGCGCCAGGCCTCTTCGGCCGGTGGGCATGTGGGCGCCATGTCGGGCACCCCCCAGAGCCAGTCCCAAGTCGCACACAGAACAGGTCCTACAATTCCTCGGTACAACTACGCCGCTCAGCGGCAGCCCATAACGTAAGAGCTGTATTTACGAGGTCACGCACCGGCACGACGCCCTCCGTGGTTCGGGTCAATCTGCCAAGCATGATTCACGCACGAGTGCCAATGGCAGGTGAGGAAACACCCGTGCTCTGATCTCCTCACGGATCGGCCGCGACACCTCGATACTATTTGCATACTCATTTTCATCTCGATTGCGCAATCATTCTATTGCCGTCACTACCGTCACTGCCAAGGCAATCATTGAATGCTCACGAGCGAATGTGGTATAAAACGGCGAGACTTGGTGGGTCAAGCACAGTTGTTCCAACTAGTCCTCTCGGCAAACATGAAGATCCTGGTTGTAGCTGCCCTCGCCGTGGTGGTCGCAGGAGACCGGCGTGGGTCTGGTGCTCAATCCCAGTACGGTGCTCCCTCTGGTGCCCAGTCTCAGTACGGTGCTCCCTCTGGTGCCCAGTCTCAGTACGGTGCTCCCTCTGGTGCCCAATCTCAGTACGGTGCTCCCTCTGGTGCTCAGTCACAGTACGGTGCTCCCTCTGGTGCCCAGTCTCAATATGGGTCCTCATCGGCATCGTCAGGCTATGGTCTGCAGTCTCGGAGGAGACCATTTGAGTCCAGCCTGAAGCCGACCTACGGTCAGCAGTCCAACGAAGGCTATGGCCAGCAGTCCAACGGGGGTTACAGCCAGCAGTCCAACGGAGGCTACAGCCAGCAGTCCAACGGAGGTTACAGCCAGCAGTCCAACGGAGGTTACGGTCAGCAGTCCAACGGAGGCTATGGTCAGCAGTCCAACGGCGGCTACAGCCAGCAGTCCAACGGAGGCTACGGACAGACAGAGCCTCCTACGCCCTACTCATTCAGCTACGACGTCCTGGATGTCCGTGGTAACGACTTTGGCGCGGCCGAGGAGTCCAACGGCGAGGAGGTGCAGGGCCAGTACAGCGTCGCGCTGCCCGACGGCCGGCTCCAGACCGTCTCCTACTCGGTCCAGGGCGACTCTGGCTTTGTGGCCGACGTCGAGTACGAGGGTGAGGCAAAGTTCCTCAACGCCTACGGCGAGGAGGAGGGTCGCAGCAACGTCAAGAGGGGACGTGGCCCGACCGGAGGTCAGGGTTACGGCTCCAGCCAGGGATCGGCGTATGGAAAATAAACACGGTGCTAATAACTTTGTCAGAGTTTTTTCCCAGTTCTGATTGTTGTATATCTGCTTTTGTGTGACCGTTTAGCCGTGCCCCGTCTATTTTTGTTTTCCGTCTTTGAGAATGTGTCTCTAGAAACACCTGATGTTGGATAACACAGAATGTTTGGCGTTGTGACAGTCTGTTTGTCTCATGTGCAAGCGTGTTACTGAAACAATAAATATGGTCAGAAGATTTTCTGTTGTCGTGCTTATCACGGTTGCCGACCGGCGACCAATTAATGATATACTGTTGATGTTGTCGACAATCATTCTGCTTCTGGATTTGTACAGAACCTTTCGAGGTCCTTACAAACGCCTAAGGGTTGGGAACTGGATGGGGAATTAGTGAAGCAACAGCAAAGATGAGTGATATCACGTTAAAAATATCACAGCACACAATGCAGTTCTGCCCAGACGCCCTGGATTTGAACGTCCGAAAACGCTGTCATCGTCGGTTCGCTTTGGTCTTGTGTAGTGATAAAATATTACGCATGCTGGGCGTTCCATGGTACCTAATCAGACGAATGTTAACACATTTACTTATAGCAAATACGACAGACAGGCATGACATGTACCATCTCCATACGCACACACGGCCCTGGTGACTGCCGTGGACATCTCACAAGCTCAGCAGCGAGGAGCGACTTCGGTGGAGGGACGCGCGGAGCATGCCCCCCCCCCCCCGCCCCAGCTCACGGGAGATGCCAACACGCAGGTGCGAAGAGTAAGGCATGCTTCGTGGAATCGGTGCATACATCGCGTACAGGCCTAAGACGAGATGCTGGCGTCTATGGAGAAAAATAAACAATACAATGTACACATGCATGATGCAGATTTTATAAATATAACGCAAACGTTTATCCCAGTACACAATGCTTTACCAACCGGGTAATAAGGTACAATAATGCAGCAACAGATAATCACACTAGTCACAAGCTATGTAAGGTCTCGCATGGGAACTGAGTACGGGAATGTACGTAGTGGGGCGGAAAAAGGATCCCTCTCAGTATGGGTCTTGTTAGAAAGGGACAGTGGAAGAAACGGACAGCTGCAAAACAGCAGCGCAACTGCGTAGAGGGCAAGAAGTACGAACATTATTACTAGAATATTAGACATTTCATGAGTGGGATGAAGTTTGGTAAGTAATCCGTTGTTGACAGCAACCTTGCCTGCCGGGAACGCTGGGGTTCTGTCCAGTCCTGGCGGTGCAGACCTGTGCTCTGTATCCACTGGCGGTGCGGGCCTGTACTCTGTATCCGCTGGTGGTTCAGGCCTGTCTTCTGTATCCACGGTCTGCCCCACGTGACGGCTCAGGGTCCTTCTGATGAGTAAATGGCTCGCATCCGCTAATATTCAGTAATGTCTCTGTACCAATGAGAGTAAATGCGGCCACAGCAATGATCCTCATAAACGCGAGAGCTGTACGTCAAGCTGAAATGGAGGATAGGCTTAGAGTATGGAGCGTTGTAGAGGGGCAATTCTATTGATATACATCGCGGTAAGTGGTGTCTCGTGGATCATCTTGTATTGGAACATTACCTCATACGCGCACCGCGAGACGTGGCAATGCCGTTTTCGGGCCGCTTTCTGAAGTCATATTCTTATGGCATTTTTTTTGCACAGATATGACGAGAAACCGCTGCGCTAATGATGTCCAACATTGTAATACTTACATATTTCTTTGTCTGCTTTGCCTTTGCCACCCTATAGGAGCTGGAGACTGGACATCGTTCAGGTGGACGGGTAATGACCGTACGTGAAACACTTGCAGGGCGGCGCAGAGGCTTTGAACCCCTGTTCTGAGGATTGTTCTCTCTCCCTCTCCCTAACTCTCTCTCTCTCTCTCTCTCTCTCTCTCTCTCTCTCTCTCTCTCTCTCTCTCTCTCTCTCGCTCTCTCTCTCTTCTCTCTCTCTCTCTCTCTCTCTCTCTCTCTCTCTCTCTCTCTCTCTCTCTCTCTCTCTCTCCCCCGCCAAACATCCCGCTCATACAACAACGAAGTATGGAGGCTGACCATGCAAGCTAACTCGGCCGCCCGTTCACATAGGATAACATTGGTGATGAGGGCTGGACATGGTTATCCTAGAGTCGCCCTGCACGTCGTAGCCTCGGCGTTTTTAGCATCAGTTGAAGACTTATGAATCTGCTAACGCCTGTTTGTTCTATAACGGTCCGCCTGCTCAGGGAGCGGCCAGCCGTATTTCTGCTATGAATATCTGTACTTCGCTGACTGCTGATAGCTTAAGTCACAGTGAATGTGCTGAGCGGTGTTGGAAAACAAGATATTGGCCCAGGTAAAGGCCCTTATCGCACTGCCTGTCAGAAGATAGGATCATCAGCACTCGCACCCTCGAGAGGGTCCCCTCGGTCACTAATCCTTGCCTCTGTAAGTCACACCGCCGTTTTCACACCTCGTCACCGGAATGCCCAGTCGTCAGTGGGGATTAGCGGACGAGCAATTATCACGTCGGATGTGCCCGAGCCTTGGCCACCCGCATCCAACGCCTTGTGGTATAGCTAACGGACACACGCATGCTTCGAGGGGTTCGAGGGGGTCCTGTGGTCAGTTCCTCCAGTGGTGACGACAGAGAAGCATTGTCGTGTGAGTCGTCCAGCGACCATGTCTGAAGCCATGAACTCCCTGCCGGACATCACCTTTGACGTCAGCGAACTTCTGGAGGTAGGCGGTTGCACTTAAAACGGGTTCTGAACCATGTTCAGCCCGTTCTGAGCCGTGTTCAGTCGGTTCTGAGGCGTGTTCAGTCGGTTCGTATCTTCATCGTTGCAACCGTCCGGGTGGTTTGTGCTGTCAACAGTCTTCGAAAGAACATGGATAACCGGGCGTTGGCCGAGCTGGAAGGTTTCATTGCATAGCCGTGGTTCGGCATAACGTGAAAAGTACGTGATACTTTCTTATGCTGTAAAAAATCGACTTTCATGTGCTGTGAAGAGTCCAGTTGCACTCAACGGACACCCGTGATTCTCAAGGCAACATTATCAGAAAGACCTGAGCATCTGCCGTCCTCCGATTTAAGCTCTTGCTCTTGCGCCTTTCTCATTTACGTTTGCATTTTGCCGCCTATCTTGTTTATTAAACACGATAATGATGACCGAATCTGATGCCCCTCGGTGACCGAGTCATTAAGTATACTAAACACAGAATGACTGAATAGGCACATGGGTATAATGCCGATAGCCACCGTTATAAGCATTTCTGGCTGCTTTAAGCTCTCATATGAGAGACCAGAGGCACTGAATTTGTTTCCCCACGGTGACCGCCATTTCTGCCAAGGTGAAATGTTGGCGACGCCGTGAGGTTTCAGCGCAGTGAGCTCGTCACAACAGCCCAATGACAGCGGTGCCTGACGCTTTACTTTCCATAAGATTGATGTAAAACCGCATTGATATGTCCATCGCGATCGTCGCTTGCGAACGAACAACAAAATGCGGTAATTCCAGTATTGCCTCGCCTGTTATCTAGCATGAATACGGTCATCAGAGACCATACCGCATCATGCCCCGAAAACCGACGGAGTCAATTAAGGAAGCCATTACACGGCCAATAATGCCTTGTCGGCATAACATTATCAATGCAGCGTGGTTTTCAGAAGCCATAATAAGCAAAATTGTCAATCCGAAAAGGTTGGTCATTAACAAAACGTTGCGCATTGCGAGATGCTTATCATGCCTCCCGTCCTGCTACATGATCTGAATCATTGAGGCGCTTGAGGTCATTTGAAAACATGGGCGCTGTATGACCACGCGCAGCCGATGTGTCTGAAAACACCGAATCACTGTCATTGTCATCTGGGAATGTGGAGCATGCATGCACTGATCCTCAGCACTGCTCGTTGTGGTGCGCGTCACTGGCGCTTGAAGCGGCGGATGCTGCATGATGGGCAGCACGTGAAGCTGGGGTGGGTCTGTTTCACACGCGAGTGTCAGCGACAACCCAATAGCAATCCTAACGTAATGTCGTCTTCCAGGAATACAAGCTTTTTGATGGCTTCATCGAGGAGGTGCTGTACTACGTCCGGGAGCCAGAGACGTTCGCGTGTGCTCTTCAGCCGTCTTCTGGTACTGTGATGGGGCGGAGATGTCTTGGACCTCTTGTGCTATCACAGTTCCATCACGCAACACGATTTCGGTCAGTTTATCACGACTTTCTATGCGAACGGAACCAGCAATCAGCGTGCATTCTATTTCCTTGACTTAGCCATGTGCGTCAACTGAAGCTCAGCAGAGCCGCAGCCCCTCGCGGAAAATATTGCTCGGCACGACAGGGAAAGCTTGTCTTATTTTTTAAAAGTAAAATTCCGCTCGTTACGTAACTTGTTCAGCTACAGACAAAATGTTTACTCTCAACTTGAATCCAAAGAACGAAATACCTCAATGAGGATATGTCAGGCGTTACAACCATAGCTGCATGCCAGCGATAAGTTATAATCTGATCCTTTGCGCAAAGACTGATCATCCCGCATTTCCATCGCCATGACGTCGAAGGTCATGTCAGCATGGCGTCGAGAGTATAACGCAACCATCAGCCCACACTGTTTTTCGTTTAAACGCGTGTTTCTTTTCTTCAGGCTCGGGCAACAGCAGCCTTTGTGAAGAGGCTACAGCTTCCCCGGCGGTGACGACCCCACCGGTGACGACCCCGTCTGTGGCGATCCCGCCTGTGACGACCCCGCCTGTGACGACCCCGCCGGTGACGACCCCGCCGGTGGCCACCCCGCTGGTGGCGACTCCGCTGGGGTCGACCCCGCCGGTGACGACCCCGTCGGTGACGACTCAGCCGATGGCCACCCCGCCGGTGACAACCCCGTCTGCGGCGATCCCGCCGGTGACGGCGAGGTCCCCACAGGCGGGGCAGAAGAGAAAGCTGGTGACGACCACACCTGTGACGACCCCGCCGGTGACGACCACCAGCGGAGGACAGGCCCGACCTGCGCCCCTCAAGGCCAAGAGGAGGCTCCGTATCCCAAAGCTCTCGTTCTTGGAGGTGCGGGGCCTCATGGCGGACGTCGCCTCCCGCCTGGAGGAGAACGACCTGACACTCCATGATCGGACCATTCTGAAGGAGACGCATCGTAAAGCTTACAATAGCTTTAAGGTATGTATACGTGAACGCACACGAGTCCGTTACAAAGGTGCTGTGCATACGGCGTCTTGCGACATTTGTACGCAGATGTACGGCTGTGTCCGTGTTATTTGTCGCAACACAGCTATACGTTCTGACCCAAGCAGTTCAATTTCTTTCCGCGCACCAACAATATATGTCCTGAGGATTCATCCTGTGCATGAGCTTACAAAAGTTCGAGTGCAATTTGGAGCCCTCTTGCGTTAGCCAACGTCACCACATCCGTGCCGTTGGCGGGTTTGGGCACTCGCAACCCGTAAATAAACACTAGATTTGCAAACGTAAACTTGAATGTGTAAACTTGCCCGCTTGAGGCTCTTCGCCCATTGGTTGAACTCTTCGTATCTGTATGGGAGGGCCCCTCCCCTTTAATATTTCCCTTCTGCTGCCTCCTTCCCCCACCCCAATCATGTTATTCCTCCCAACTAGAGCTCCTAATCGCCAAAAATGACCAAACTGCGTCCCGATGGCTCATCTGGGTAGAGCGCCCGCCTTCCAATCCAGCCAACCGTGGCGGGGTGGGTTCGAGTCGCTTTAGGCGCTCGCTATTTGCCCTTGGCAGCTATGGCCCGCGGCCGGTGGCAGCGGCCGCTTTTAAGGTTAGTTGGTGTCAAAAGGCAGGAAGGACCCCGCCAGGTATTCCGGCACGTTAAAATTTCGCCGTCAAATTCTGTCCGTTGCCCTGGAATTGCGCGATCGGATTGTAGGAGCTAGCGCTCACACGGCCAGCACTGCTTAGCGTTAGCTCTGATCCCGGAAATCCATCCATTCAGAGGTTCCCATTAAATCTTTAAAAAAATGGTCAAAGAAAAAAGAAGAGTTACAACCATGGTACAACGACAAAGCATCGCAAAAACAAAAATGTCCAGTTTTCAACAAAAGCAGAGTTGTGAGCACTTTCAACATGACTTGATTGCTCTTCTGCACGGCTTTGTTAAAGGAAAACCAGTGAATATATGCGCGAAGTTGAAAAGGTTAAGTTCATGCGCCTGGTCAGTGATATGTCATATGCCTAGTACAACATTTTTCTTTTATTTCATGCATTTTCATCGAGAATTGCAGCTAAGACCATCCTATGGAAATGTGCTTCTCCTAAACAAACCACGTACGCCGACCTGCTTGTCCCTCCTCTCCGAACACGCACGCAGTCCCATCAAGCTGTGCATTCACCACCTGTATCTGTTTCGTTTCAGGCTGCCTTCCAGCGGGAGGAAGAGATGCTGCAGCGTTTCCGGTAGTGTGTCTGGTGTGCGTCGCGCAGGGAGACGAGCTGATCTCGTTCCACGTTTTATCGAAAGGACCGCCGCTTGTGCCGCGTGTGTAGCGTTTGTGATATTTTTGTATGATGTTTGTGAGTGTATTCAAGTGTATGTAACATATTGCTCAAACGTCGTGTTTAATACAGATTTTGCAATTTTCCATGGTTTTCTGTCATTGTGGTGGCAACTGAATTCGATGAATCGCTGCAAGTCACTTTTACAAAAGCAGCAGAGAGAAGACCCGAGCTTTCCACCCATGACCGGAATATGCAGAGTAATTGCTTGACATTGCAGCGCTGTAAACGCGAATACGCCCCATTTGCCTACGAACAGCATTGTGTACAAAGGAGATGGTTAGATGTCTTTCACCCGCAACGGTGAGATCGCTGTCCCAGCGTATCAAAATATTTCCACACGTCCAATCGGTACACAAGCTAACGCGATGCTCTCAAAACTGGCCCATGCATTCCAGTACAATAGAGGTGATAATCGCGAGTGTCCCGGCCGATCAAACGACATTGGTGGGGTTGGAATGCACTTGGCTGCTCCCGACATCGGTATGGACTTAATAATTACGTAAGAAACGTGCCTAAGTAACATGGCGGTTGTGCTTTTAGGGGAACACAACTGCGGTTGATGCGCGGAGCAGACCATTTCATCGAAGTCGCACACTGCACTGGTGAAAAGTGATGTACACCGTAAGGCGAAAAAACCGACGTACCGACGTGTCCCATCCAAGGTTTTACCACAGTTTATCTAACTATATTAAACCGAATGTCATTTCGCCAAATGTTGACGACCCGAGTTGCATTTGACGTGTTTTTGCTGTTATGTTAAAAAAGCGAAATGCTTATCAACGCCATGGCTTGTTGACAGGATACCACTTGTCAATATGCAAAGGAGACGAAATACTACTGAGCTACTCACGGATAATCTTGAATCTTATTTAGCGGAATGCGAATATACCGCGATATGATTAGCTCGAACAGCAACTAGACCACTATCAATGTCAACGATTGAACTGTTACAGGGAGCATGCAACTTTTAAACAAAACAGTAGTAATAGCCTTATCCCTAGTACAAAAACGAAGAAAGTAGAGACATAGATCAGTTGGTGTTTCGGCAGCACGCCTTATCGAAACGGAAATCAGTGTAAACCTATAGCTCTCTATCTCTAACTTGTTCTCTTTTTCTATGGCAAATCAGGCTATTACCACTGTCTTATATATTTGCATAATGTTTCTCGCAAATGCACGTAACAAAGTACGTAATTTTGAACTGAATGGGAGCATGCAAATTTGGATGTGCCTTCACTCATTGTTATATCAGACGCGTCCAAATTCATGGGTAATGCCAGTTTTCTCGAAACCATTCACCAGCTCAGAACTTTGATTTCAAGTAGCCATTCCAGCAGGACACATTTCATTGTTAGAACAGGCACAGCTTATTCGGGTTTATGTCACCTACATTCGACGATCGCTAGAATCTTGTACATCGGTTTTTCATGCGGGACCCACTGTCAAGCAAGCGCAACATATTAAAAAGTGCAGAAGAGAGCCTTAAAGATGATCTTCGGCAGTATCGAAAAGCACTCGCACATCCTGCAACGCTTGGGCATGGAAGCCCTCGATGACAAAAGAGAAAAATCTATGCCTTAGGCTGGGAAAACAAATGCAAGCGTCTTCCATGCACGAGGATCTGCTTCCAGAGCAACGATGGTTATCTGCGGTAGAAATACCCGGAGTGCGAGTACACTCCAAACGTTTTGCTCTAGTACGCGGCTAGGGAAATCTAGTATACCTCATAAAACCACTTCATTTAACAACGATATTTCGTCAACTAGGTAGCATCCTAGTTCAGAGGAGCTTGCAGGCCCAAGAGTATTCGCCACATTGCTCGGAACATTTTCATTGTTAATTTTTGTCAGTGGATATTGTGCACATGTGCTATATGAGTTGACACGCTCTCTCTCTCTTCTCTTTCTCTCTCTCACTTTCGTTCTCTCTCGTTCTCTCTCTCTCCCCCCCTCTCCCCCCCCCCCCTCTCTCTCTCTCTCTCTCCTCCTCTCCCATCTCTCTCTCTCTCTTCCGACTCTCTCGCATCCTCTCTCACCTCTCTCTCTCTCCTCTTCCTCTCTCTCGCCTCGTCTCTACTCTCTACTCTCTCTCTCTCCGGCTCTCATCCATCTCTCTCTCTCTCTTCTCTCGCATCGCGTACTCCTCTCCTCCTCCTCTCTCCTCTCCTCTCTCATCGTCTCTCTCTCTCTCTCTCTCTTTCTTCCACCGCGCTTTCGGTATATACGAAGATGGATCAGAGTATGAATGCTCCGTTGATCAGACGGGATCGCGTTTTTGCCTCCAGTTGCCTGGATGCTACATGATGTCGTTTACAGTTCAGGTAACTAAACATGCATGTACCCAACGTCGTAGTAAGCACGTAGCCGTTGTCAGATTCGAATTTGATGCATTACTGGCAGAGCACTTGTGAGCGCGGTTTTGACCTCAACATGCCTGGAGGCTTTACCATGACCTTTGGAGATTCGGTTGTCCAGCCCGGATGTGCCTGACCACACGCCGAGCACGTAGGTCCTTTCAGATTTTTCATGCATTTTCGGCTGAGTTCAGCGTGAACGCGTTTTCGGCATATAAGAACATGAATGCGGATATCAAAACGTTGCCACCTCTACGGACATAGTATAGAAAGACAAAGATATATTCTCTCTACGTTGCCTCCAACACGTTGCCACCTATAACGACAGAGTAACACGTTGCCACCTATACTGACGGATGTCTTTTGCTGATACCAGTGCAGTTATGTACGGGATCAGCAAAACATCATCGCTTATTAATATGAAAGAGGCGCTTTGCATTTCAGTTTTAAGAACTCCAGCAATGAATTTATATCCAATTTTTTTTACAACAGAATTGTGCTTTTTTGCAAACGTTGCTATATCTATCAAACAAATTTGTTTAAAATGGTGTGCATGGGTGGCCTTGCTTTCAGCGAACCTGTAAAGCATAATTTGTTGCTTTTATCCCGAACCTACCATTCGAGTTGTGTTTTCCAGTTGGAAGGATAATTTTGCCTTCTTCCTTTTGCCAGACAGAACAGCGAAGGGTTTCACGTGTCAAACAGTTTTACTAGACTGCAGGGTGCAAGTGTTGCCGTCTCGGGCTCGGGTTGACTGTCGGTTGCCAGTTGCCAGCAGGCCTTCCTACTCTAGTCGGGCCAAAAACTGGACTGCCCGCTGTTGGACTCTTAACCAGTGTAACTGGACCGCGAGGCCAGCCTCTTTTCCCCTAGAGCACGGGCACCTTCTATATTTATGTCTGAAATGTGACCTTAATAGATATCGCTATGTCTTTTGAAGTGGAATCTGTGATGTGTGCAAAGAAACGCTCGCTTCAAAGCATTTCTTTCAAAACACGAAAAGCAAGCTTTTAAGCCGTATGTTAAATGACTAATCTAATCAAGGTCGTATTCAAAGACAGCTAAAATCGCGCGTTCAAAATTTCCCTTCAATCCCAGCTGATCACATGTTTAAAGTAAGCCTTCGTGGGTTGAGTTAGCACGGAATAACCGCAGAAAATTAGAAGGGAAAACGAGACGCTAACATCGACAGCATATTTAGCACATATGCCCCTCAATACGTCATCTTTAATTGCATCATGGAACGTTTGAGTGACGTCAAAGTTGCTGCCAACCTGGCCGTGCGGAATTGCCACAGTAGTGAACGGGCGGACTCACTTGTAGTGTTTCAACTTGCCAAGAGGTGTTCAAATAATCGATGCGTTATTTGCAGAAACCCAATACCGCTGTACTTGGTGGGTTTGCCTGTTTTGACCCTTTGTCATGGTGCCTCTGGCATATTTGCACTGATTTTTTATGGCTTACTGACATTTACATACTCAGTTATGGAATCATTCTTAATTTATTCTATGTTCAGCTTTATTTCCGTTATAACTCGTGTCACCAACCAAGTTCCTGCATCACATAGCACAAAATATGATTTATGTTCGAAATTTGCGTCAAACGTATCACCTCAAGACCAGGGCCCATTGAAGCCCGTTGATGACAGGAATCACAGACAATTTTGGCTGTGAAGTTTAATGAAATCTTCACTGGTGTAACCGTAGTGGTCAAAATGCGTGTAAAAAGGTTTTAAGGTAAGTCAGCGCGCTGTATGTGTAATGTTGCAATGTGTAATTCCCCAACTCTCAGAGATGTGCACAGGCTGTGCCGTATGACACACACCTTTCCGAAGAATTGAGACACGCCCGGTCTGCGCTCGAACTAATGCACTACGTGTAAAAACACGCATCCTTCAGGTAGAATGTTTTGCATCTCTGTTCATTTATTTCATCGGTGTATTTATTTATTTATTTGCTTTTTATTAGTATTATTATTATTTTCTCCAAGTATATTTTCGTATGCAATTGAAGGCGCGCACCATGAGAAGCAGAGCTGTGCAATTTGCAGGAAATCCAGCTATCACATCTGCTACCTCGTTGAATGTTGAGGTAACGAGGCTGCAGCAGCGCGAGTGATGCCACTTCGAAACATACCCACAGCATGCAATGCCACCTCATCACAGTGAGAGCTGTAATGTGATATGCGACAAAACGTGCATATCACCAGATATAAGATATTCAGCTCGTGCTGAGCGCTTCCATCTTTGATGCTCCCATTGGGCTATGTAGAAATTCATCAAGCACTCGTACTGAAAAATGAATATCACAAACGATTTGGCTGTATCGCATACTCTCTGATGAGTGGTAACCTCACATAACTGTTTACTTTAGAGTGCATGCCTGTGTCCAGAAAGCGAAATGTTAGCGATTGGTACGCACACAATGTTTGGCATGGCATACCACGTGGTGCAAGATAGTGCGATTGAATGAAATTTTACGGATATGTTCTGTTTCCTGCGAGGGTAAATGCAGCTGTATGTAATGGCTGAGTTATGTACCATCGGTGCAAAGCCGTTCAAAAGGGGCTGGAGGGGGAAGGGAGGAGAGAAACGGAAGCAGCTTTTGACGGCGGGGTTTTCCTCCAGACCAGAGTTTGGTTGGCAGATATGGTTTATTTCTACACAATGCTCTAGAATTACTTGTAGGTAGTACATCATGGCCATCAGTCTATGCAAGAATTTGCCCCGATTTCGGTGTACAAGTATATATATATATATATATATATATATATATATATAAGTACCAGTATATTTTACGCTGCATATTTCATTATATGCATCGGCAGGAAAAAGCAGACTTGGAGCAGGTCAACACATAAATGTCTAACTTAAACGCTCTGTAGCACTCAGCAAATGTTGTGATACACACCTGGAGAATGATTGCACATAAATGCGTCTAAAAAGGCACACGTTCGAGAGAAGAAAAAAAACGATAGTCATAGCCCGGTAGTGATTTGGCTTCAGCAACGCTCCCCCCTTCCATTGTATTGTTATAGGAATAAGCTTTGTCTGTGACGGATAATACCGCGAAAATATATGTAAAGGCCCAACGCTTCCTTGCAAATGGCATTCAGACAGCGTTGCTAGTTCTATTAGTAGTAAGAGTAGTAAAAGAATGGTACACGAAACAAGCAGCGCCAATCATTCATAATTTTTCGCACGACACGTGAAAACGACAAGCGAAAACATTCTAAGAGATGAGACAGGTCGATAAAGTTCAATGCAATATCTCGAGAGAAACATCACCCTGAGCGCACCTGACTTCCGGAGAATAGCTCTGGCACGTCCCAATCAGTCTCGTGATCGCAGGATAGGCTGTCAGAGTCCGTTTGATGATACTATCACGTGAGAAACTTAGCAGCGCTTTCGAGATCGCAGCAGGCTGCTCCCGCTTCAACTGTTAAACTATATTCCAGGTTCGAACCGGTTTAGTGTTATTCGCTACCATTAAGGGCGTCACTTTATATACTTTCGGGTTAGGCTGAGCCCCGCAATGCTGACTTGAGACCCCCCCCCCCCCTTCCCTCCAATACTCCTCCAAGCCCCATAAATGCATATAAGCGAAAAGAGTATACTGGGCCGAATGAGTACAGAACAGCTTTATAAACTTTTGGTTTATTAGGTAGTAGGACCCCAAACACATTACTTTTAATATCCCGTTGGTATTGTACCAAGCAGTATCCTGTAGGCGCCGAATGCTACCGTCAGGCTTGATCTATCATATGTTGAGCCAGTCTGCAAATTTTTGAACCGCCTGTCAAACGAAGTGCCTGGATTGAGACAAAGAACAGTTGACTGCAATATGCAGGAGCTTTCAAACGTACACAGTGGCACAGATAAAACTTAACGCGTCTTATTACAACGATGGCAAGTGTATGCGTCGCAAAATCGTGGCTATGTGGTTATACAATACAATAATCGACAACAGCTGCTTTCAGTGGCCCCTTTGCAGTATGTACTAAAATGTGTTCCCTTACCAGGATTTACTCAGATGTTTTTCTGGGAATTACAACCCATTCTATGACCTTTTCACAAAAAGTAGCTTACCTGAACTTGAAATTGGAAATTACTTTCGTACAAAATACCAGAATGAGCTTTTAACTTTAACATCGAGAACACAAATTCAAGCGGCGAGGATGCGGAGAGAAATAGGGGTTTGGGGTAAGTTAGCAGAAACACAGGCAGAGGAGGGCACGGGAGCACGTGCCCCCTTTCCCCTTAGGTTCCGAGGGCCCGAGGGGCCGCTCGGGGCCAAAGATCAAGAGCCCAAAATGCCAGCCGGAGGCCATATTCAGGATCCCTGGGTCTACATGTCGGTCAGGCACCACCAGTGCCGCACAGTCCGCTCCCTATATGTGTATGCCTGGGGGCCCACTTTCCTATCAGCTACAAAATTGGGGCCAGTGATTTACACTGGTCGGGGCTCCTGCATCCACCAGGGACCCACAGCGCCTAGCAGAAGATCCTGTGCTGCAAGGGCTCCGAGCCCACCAAGGCCCGAGGAGTGGCCCGAGTGGTGCAACGGAACCGACTATCAAATACCCGGGTGGGGGCATAATGGTCCGAAGCGCTGGCTAATAGCGAAGCGCCGGTACATAACTAATGGCGCTTCGTACGGTCGTGACCTGAAATGTCAATGAGAAGTCCTCTTGCATCGTTTGAGGACCACCTATGACCATGCGGGTGTCTATATCTGCCAGATAGCATGAACATGGAGCAGCTTGCTCCCTGCCAGTTTGAACCCGGGGGCCCATTTCTCGATCAAGAGCAAGACCGGGACCACGATTTGCATTGGTCTGAGTCTCTAAAATAGTGGTTTGTACTCATTTGTCGGTCAGGGACCCCACAGTGCATAACAGGGCGTCATGTCTCGGCTGGTGGCCCCGATTCGGTCACAGGCTTTGTTTGAGGAGGCCCGATTAGGGGTCAGAAGACCCCTCGGAACCAAAGATCAAAGGCCCGACTAGACTCGCCCCCCCCCCCCCTCCTCTTACACACCCATAGTGCTGTGACCTGAAATGTCAGTCGTTGCCCGGCTGCATTCGCTGGGCCGCACCACGCCCCTCGCCTCGCCTGTCGCGTGACTTCGACTCACTCCGGCCGGACGGCCAGGAGCCGGCCGCGCGGTCACGTGACCTGGCGCTCTGCGAGCGACGGCCACCGCCTCGGGCGCCGCGAGCGAACGTCCGATCGGTGCAAGCAGCCGCGAAGTGACCGGCAGCACCGCACACATGGCACGCAGTAGCGCAGGCAGGGGGCACAGAGGGCGCGTGACCCTCTTCCCCCCCCCTCCCCTCCTTAGGTTCCGAGTGGCCCAAAGGACCCCTTAGAACCTACGAGTGAGGGCCCGAAAGACCAGCCGGAGGTCTCATTCGGGGGCGCCAGCCCACATGGCCGGGCACTCCAATGCCAGCCAGAGGGCCCTGCGCGCTGAACAGGGGCCTACTGAGTCGATAAGGGCCTGCATTTTGGCCAGATACCACCAGTAACGCACAGTCGGCTCCATGGTGGCATGGTCCTAGGGCCCATTTTCCAAACAGGGTCAAAGCCGGGGCCAGCGATTTACAATTGCACTTCCTCGGGGCTCGGGGTCCAATTGCTCGGGCCCTACACCACTTAACAGGGGCCCTGTGTTGTCAAGGGTCCCCAAGTCGGCTAGAGGCAGTGTTCGAGGAGGCCCGGGGAGCCCTGAGGGCCCACCCGGTCCGACAATCAAGGGTTCGACTGAAGGGTGTAAGGGCATAAAGAGCTGGTCGGAGTCTTATTGGGAGGCCAGACCCGCGAAGACGGACCCTCAAATGGCGGTCAGGCGGCCTTTTGCGCCGATCGGGGACCCGCTGAGTCGATACGGGCCTATACGTCGGTCGGGTACCACCGTACCACATAATCGGCGCTGTGTCGATGTGAGGCTGAGGACCCACTTTCGAATCAACCATAAAACCGGGGCCAATGACTTACACTGGTCGAATGCTTTGGATCTGTCAGGGACCCACAGCGCATAACAGAGGGCCCCGTGCTCGCCATGCCCACGAGCCAATCAAGAGAAGTGCTTGATGAGGCCCGAAGAGGGGCCCGAGTGGCCCACCGGACTCGACAATTAAACACCCGGTTGGAGAACACACGGGCCCAAAGGACTGACTGTTAGCCACATAGAGAATCGCCGCCCGTAGGCTGGTGACCTGAAATATCAGTCAGAGATTCTCCTGCACTGTTAAGGAACCTCTGAGACCATGCGGACGTCTAAATCTGTCAGGGACCACGAATACCGAACAGTCGGCTCCATGTGCGTCTGAGCCCTTGAGACCCTCATTCCCTAAACAGATATGAGGCCGGGGTCCGTGATTTTCAATGTTCGGGCTTCCTGATACAGTGAGGGGCTCCTCTGGCGGTTAGGGGCCACAGTGCCGAACAGGGGTCCTGTGGCGGCAAGTGACCCCAAGTCGGAGCGGTGTTTGAGGTGGCTCAGAGAGGGGCCGAAGGGTCTATCGAGACCAAAGATCAAGGGCCCGATGGGATGGCTGAAGGGTCCGAAGGGCTGGCTGTAGGTCACATTGAGGACCCCGCCCATAGGGCCATGATCTCAAATGTCAGGAAGATGATCTCTTACACCGATAGGGACCCCTGAGACAGAGCGTTCCTGTATTTCGGCCATAGATCACGAAAAACGAATAACCGACTCCATGTTACTTTGAGCTCTGCGAGCCCATTTCCCAAGAAAGGACAAGGCCGGTCCCGCCACTTACATCGGTCGGGCTCCTGTATTATTCAGGGGCTCACAGTGCCTAACAGACATTCTGTGTCAGCAACAACCAATCGGCCAGCGACGATTTGTTCAACAGGGACGGGTATCATCATCTTTTATTGTCATCATTATTGTCATCAATCTAAATACTGCACAGGTAAGACATATGCCTGGAATGTCTCTAGATGTACGATGTGGTGTTCAAGACGTTCAAAGATACTTTTAAGATGCGTCACCATTTTTGTTCATCTGTTGGCCACGGTCTAGTCTTGGCCACGGGACCGAAGCTGCGCGGCCTAAAGAGAATGCAACGTCTGACGTCGCGTTTTACCAAGATATTCGAGCGCGCGTCCTCAAAGCTACGTTGCATAGTTTTTAAACCTTTCAATTATAAATGGATGTTGAGCTTATCCAGACAAAAATGGGTTGTCTATCTTGAAACAAATTATTGACCCATTTTGATATTTTATTGGCATTAGCGGAATCCCTGCTATCTCTGTACAAACCAAATAAAAATTCTAGCAACGATTCTGAATTCTATTCATTTAAAAAGAGTTCATTGGACCATTTATTTCATGCAGTCATTTAACGCATGATTTTGTTAGGATATTTACAGCAAACGTAGGGCAGCATTGATCTTGAGTCTGGCCTATATGTGACTCATAGGAGATGAAAATGTGTAATACATATATGCAGTTATATGTATATATTTATATGGATGTATATAAATATAATATCAAAACCATGCTCTCAGCAATAAATGGGCCACATCCGGGGATTTTTGGGGAGGCCCTTTTACTATCGGGGAGACTTTGAACCCTGTACCCCCTTTGCCAAGGTTCTAGCTGCGCCCCTGATGGCACGTACATCCACGGCGGTACAGCGTTCTCCGTCGGCATGTCTAGGGCGTCCGCAGAGGGGGTAGGAATCGTCTCGGCATGCATGAGCGGAACGGGGGCAGACGCGCAACTGGCGATAAGCCGACGCTGCTACCGGCCGTGCCATGTGCTGTTCTCACCGGCTAGATCTCGGCTCGGCTCGTTTGTTAAAAGACTGGATTAGGGATGTTCTTGTACGAACTATGCATGGCCATCCGCGGCAGACGCGTGCGGTGGACGGCAAAGCGCGTGCAGTCGCGTGCGGTGCGGATCAGTCGCCGCCGCGAGCGATCGGCGACTGTTCCGCCGATCGCTCGCTGTGTGTGTGTGTGTGTGTGTGTGTGTGTGTGTGTGTGTGTGTGTGTGTGTGTGTGTGTGTGTGTGTGTGTGTGTGTGTGTGTGTGTGTGTGGTGTGTGTGTGTGTGTGTGTGTGTGTGTGTGTGTGTGTGTGTGTGTGTGTGGTGTGTGTGTGTGTGTGTGTGTGTGTGTGTGTGTGTGTGTGTGTGTGTGTGTGTGTGTGTGTGTGTGTGTGTGTGTGTGTGTGTGTGTGTGAGTATTTTACAGATGGTGGAAGAGTGAGCAAGACTTTTGGCACACTTTGTTCATTCCTTCGATGGTGGTGGAAGAACCAAAGAGAGCTAGGAACTAGGCTCTGGTGTTTGTGGAAAGCCAGTGATAACCAAGAACGAGGGTCTGGTGTTGTAGGAGCCAGGGGGGGGGGGGCTAGGAACGAGGTTCTGGTGCTGTAGGAACCTATACCAGTGAAAACTAGGAACCTAGATCTTGTGGTTTCAAAAGGACTAGTGAAAGCCAGGAACTAGGTTTGTGTAATTCCAAAACCAACAATGGGTCCAGGAACGCAGCGCTAATGCTCATGAAAGAACCAGCCGGGATCAGGATTCAGAGTCTCGCATTATTGAGGGAAAGTGCGAACCTAGGACCAACAGTGGGAACGAGGTACGTGTCTGCTCAGCCAATAGTCTCTAGATACTTAGGTTGATCCGCACAAGAATGATGAAGTCCTTTTCAGGACCGTTAAATAATTTTGGAGACCACCGACTCCACATAACTGCATATCTGATGACATGAAGGTGAGCGTGTCGGTTTTTGTGGTGCGAGCTCCAATGTCTGTGACATATTGACACGGTGGCACAACGCTTTACCAACCCACCTATTTGATCAGATGAATGTATCAGCAGAGCCACGCCATTCATCAGCTAAGCGGCGCCACGGATGGAGAATGAAAATCATGATTTGTACAGTGGGACGAGAAAAATGCTCTCTCCCTACCGGGGTCATAAAGGAAGTGTTCCACACTTGCATGGGGTTTTGAACTAAGATACCAATCTTGAAGATCGTTCGGCGCAGTTCACAGCCCTGCCCTTCTAAATATGCGCTCGGGTGGGAGGGATCAAATTGACCCCCGAAGGCTTTTCCAGAATGGCTCCGAACGGCACGGTGCGGCCGCGCCAAGTTTTGCATAGCTGTAGACAATTGAATAGCGAATCGTTTGATATAAAACATTTAGATATACTTTGTAAAATCGCTGGCCTATGGCAGGTCAAAGTCAGGCCATGGTTTCAGCGAAGGCAATTTCTGGTGAATCGTCCAATCTGATACAATAACGGAGTGTTTGACGAATCCATACATCTCTAAGATGCTTTCTTAGGCAACACAAATATTGAATTGGCAAATTATGTTGACCTAAGGTCCGGTATGAAGGTCAGACCAAGGTCAAAACTAACCTGATTTATTTCTTTAGAGCTTGCTGTATGGGATAGTTTGTGGTGCTCATTTCGAATTTAATGACAGCAGGAACCGCATTATGCATTTTTCATTGACTTCTTAGAGGTCAGAACAGGTTATTGATCTAAGATGACCCGGGTCAACATTTTGTTTTAGGAGCATACTGGAGCCTGGCGTAATCCTTGTCGCTTATTCAAAGGCCAAGTTCAGAGCAGTCTTGTATGATTTTGATCACCATGACCTTCAAAAGGTTAAGCAAGGTCACCGACCTAAAAAAGGCTTGTAGCCTAAGAAACAGTTGCCTAGGTTCTGGGGGCACTTCAGGGACCATGCCTAGGAACATCAAACTTTGACCTAAGTGAGTTCATGTACAGGTCAACAAACTGTAAATTTTGTGTCCCTAGCTTTCTTAGTTCCCGAGATCTCAGGGGAATCAAATTGTCCCCCCCCCCCCGGGCGAAGGGTAACTAGCCGGCCACCCGGGCGCGTGTTGAAGAACAGCATAAGAAAGACAACGGGAATGAAAAGCGGAACACCATCGACCAAGACAAGGAAATACAAACGTTTCTTATACAAATGCCAAATGCTTCATTTAAATGATTCTGTTCGGCAAAAATGGTGATACAAAGGGCCACGTTTGTGAAGAAATGCAGCAAGCAGAAACGCGACATGAAGAATCGTAGAGGCAAATACGAAGAACTCCGTACGATACAAAGAGCTCCGTGCGATACAAAGGACTCCGTAGGATGCAAAGAGCTCCGAGTGCGACAAATCGCCTAACAAAGAATAGCATGTACGACGAAATTCGGTGTGGAAGAATGCGCGCATGCATAAATGCCGCAGACATCACGACGCGTGCGATATCTTATGGAGAGAAATATTTGGAGCAAAATTCTGCGCGTGGGGACAATGCAGAGATTGGCGTGGTCGCGATAAGATCATTCTTAAGTTCCACGTTCGAAGAGCTGTAATACGACGGTTCGTGTGCTGAAATCCTGGAGGTCAGGCTGTGTTTGGGTAAAGGGCTGGCTGCCCACGGTGTTTCGGATCAATCCGCCGAGCATGATATGCAAACTGGCGCCAATGCCAGGTGAGGAAACACCCATGCTCTGATCTCCTCAGGGATCGCCCACGACACCTCGTAGTATCTGCATGCTCATTTCAGCCGGATTGTGCAATCATGAGTCCGTGTCGGTGCTGCGAGTGAATGCTCACGAGCGGATACGGTATAAAGCTGCGAGGCTCGGTGGGCCAGGCACAGTTGCTCCAACTAGTCGTCCCGGCAAGCATGAAGATCCTGATTGTGGCTGCTCTTGCCTGTGTGGCTGTAGCGGATCGACGTGGCTCTGGTGCTCAGTCCCAGTACGGTGCTCCCTCTAGTGCTCAGTCCCAGTACGGTGCCCCCTCTGGTGCTCAGTCCCAGTACGGTGCCCCCTCTGGTGCTCAGTCCCAGTACGGTGCCCCCTCTGGTGCTCAGTCCCAGTACGGTGCCCCCTCTGGTGCTCAGTCCCAGTACGGTGCCCCCTCTGGTGCTCAGTCCCAGTACGGTGCCTCTTCTGGTTCCCAGTCTCAATATGGGTCGTCATCGGCATCATCAGGCTATGGTCTGCAGTCTCGGAGGAGACCATTTGAGTCCAGCCTGAAGCCGACCTACGGTCAGCAGTCCAACGGAGGCTATGGCCAGCAGTCCAGCAACGGGGGTTACAGCCAGCAGTTCAACGGAGGCTACAGCCAGCAGTCCAACGGAGGCTACAGCCAGCAGTCCAGCGGAGGTTACAGCCAGCAGTCCAGCGGAGGCTATGGCCAGCAGTCCAACGGAGGGTACGGACAGCAGTCCAGCGGAAGCTATGGCCAGCAGTCCAACGGAGGATATGGCCAGCAGTCCAACGGAGGCTACGGACAGACAGAGCCTCCTACGCCCTACTCGTTCAGCTACGACGTGCTGGATGTCCGTGGCAATGACTTTGGCGCGGCCGAGGAGTCCAACGGTGAGGAGGTGCAGGGCCAGTACAGCGTCGTGCTGCCCGACGGCCGACTCCAGACCGTCTCCTACTCGGTCCAGGGCGACTCTGGCTTTGTGGCCGACCTTGAGTACGAGGGCGAGGCCAAGTTCCTCAACGCCTACGGCGAGGAGGAGGGTCGCAGCAACGTCAAGAGGGGGCGTGGCCCGACCGGAGGTCAGGGTTACGGCTCCAGCCAGGGACCGGCGTATGGAAACTAAACACGGTGCTGATAACTTTGTCAGAGCCTTTTCTTCCCAGTTCTTATTGTTCCATATCTGCTTTTGTGTGACCGTTTAGCCGTGCCCCGTCTCTTCTTGTTTTCTGTCTTTGAGAATGTGTCTCTAGAAACACCTGATGTTGGATGGCACAGTATGTTTAAAGGTGTGACGGTCTGTTTGTCTCATGTGCAAGCGTGTTACTGAAACAATAAATATGGTCAGAAGATTTTCTGTTGTCGTGCTTATCACGGTTGCCGACCGGCGACCAATTAATGATACACTGTTGATGTTATCGATAAGCATTCTGCATCTGGATTTGTACAGAACCTTTCGGGGTCCTTATAAATGCCTAAGGGTTGAGAATTGGATGGGGAATTAGCGAAGCAACAGTAGAGATGAGTGATATCACGTTAAAAAAATACCACAGCACACAATGCAGTTCTGGCCAGACGCCCTGGATTTGAACGTTCGAAAACGCTGTCATCATCGGTTCGCTTTGGTCTTGTGTAGTGACAAAAAATGACGCATGCCAAGTGCTACATGGTACCTAATCACCTGAATGTTAAGCCATTTGCTTATAGCAAATACGACAGATAGGCATGACGTGTACCATCTCCATATGTACACTCGGCCCTGATAACTGCCGTGGACATTTTATAAGTTCAGCAGCGAGGAGCGGCTTCTGTGGAGGGACGCGCGGAGCATGCCCCCCCCCCCCCCCCCCCCCGGCTCGCGGGAGTTCCCATCACGCAGGTGCGAAGAGTAAGGCATGCTTTGTGGAATCGGTGCATGCATCGCGTACAGGCCTAAGACGAGATGCTGACGTCGATTGGCACAAATCAACTATACAATGTACACACGCGTGGCACAGAGTTTGGAAGCGCAATACGAACACCAGAACGTTAACCCGAGTGCATGATGTTTTACCAACCGGCCCATAAAATCAAATGAATGCAGCGGGAGGTAATCACACCAGTCACCAGCTATGTAAGGTCCCATGCGGAAACTGATAGGATCTCGCTTTGGGCCTGCACGCAATGTACACGTTGGGGCGAAAACAGGATCTCTAAGTACGGGTCTTCTAAGAACGGAATGGAAGTAGAAACGGATAGCTGCGAAGCAGCAGCGCAGCCGCGTGCAGGATGAAACAGTATGGCAATTTTTGCTCAAATATCATAGATTTTATGAGTAAGATTCCGTTGGGCAGAGAATGTCATGCGTAACGAAGCGTTTAAGGCGGCATGCAACGAGCAGAGATTTCACGCAAAGATACGCGTGTGTGCAGAAATGTCGGCGCGATGCACAGAGTTGCGTATGTTACGAAATATGATGCACCGATTCGCATATTCTACGAAATCAAATCGAAAAAAATGCGCATGCGAAGAAATAAAACTAAACCTTTGTGGGTAGGAGGTTTTGTAAACACGAATATTTGCGAGCGGATATTTGCGCCGGATGCAGTGCGTTACAAAGTCGTTACACGAGGCTTTGTCCGATTCTGAAGACTAGGGTGTGTTTGAGTAAAGAGCTGGCTGCCCACTGTGTTTCGGGTCAATCCGCCGAGTATGATATACAAGCCGGTGCCAATGTCAGGTGAGGAAACACCCGTGCTCTGATCTCCTCACGGATCGCCCGCGACACCTCGTACAATCTGCATACTCATTTCAGCCAGATTGTGCAATCATGATTCCGTGTCGGTGCTGCCAAGGCGGTGATTGAATGCTCACGAGCGGATACGGTATAAAACTGCGAGACTCGGTGGGCCAGGCACAGTTGCTCCAACTAGTCCTCTCGGCAAGCATGAAGATCCTGATTATAGCTACCCTTGCCTTCGTGGCTGCAGCGGATCGACGTGGCTTTGGTGCCCAGACCCAGCACGATGCTCCCTCTGGTGCTCAGTCCCAGTACGGTGCTCCCTCCGGTGCTCAGTCCCAGTACGGCGCTCCCTCCGGTGCCCAGTCCCAGTACGGTGCTCCCTCTGGCACCCAGTCCCAGTACGGTGCTCGCTCTGGTGCCCAGTCTCAGTACGGTGCTCCTTCTGGTGCCCAGTCTCAACATGGGTCTTCATCGGCATCGTCAGGCTATGGTCTGCAGTCTCGGAGGAGACCATTTGAGTCTAGCCTGAAGCCGACCTACGGCCAGCAGTCCAACGGAGGCTATGGCCAGCAGTCGAACGGAGGCTACGGACAGCAGTCCAACGGAGGCTACAGCCAGCAGTCCAACGGAGGTTACAGCCAGCAGTCCAATGGAGGTTATGGCCAGCAGTCAAACGGAGGCTATAGCCAACAGTCCAACGGAGGCTATGGCCAGCAGTCCAACGGAGGCTATGGTCAGCAGTCCAACGGAGGCTACGGACAGACCGAGCCTCCAACGCCCTACTCGTTCAGCTACGACGTGCTGGATGTGCGTGGTAATGACTTTGGCGCGGCCGAGGAGTCCAACGGTGAGGAGGTGCAAGGTCAGTACAGCGTCGTGCTGCCCGACGGCCGGCTCCAGACCGTCTCCTACTCGGTCCAGGGCGACTCTGGCTTTGTGGCCGACGTCGAGTACGAGGGTGAGGCCAAGTTCTTCAACGCCTACGGCGAGGAGGAGGGTCGCAGCAACGTCAAGAGGGGGCGTGGCCCGACCGGAGGTCAGGGCTATGGCTCCAGCCGGAGATCGGTGTATGGAAACTAAACATGGTGATGATAACTTTGTCAGTAATTTGTTTTGCTCCAGCTCACTTTGCTGAAATCTGCTTTCGGATGAACGTTTGTTCGTGACTCATTTTTTCTTCCTTGCTGCGTATTTGCATGCATTTTTAGAGCACTTATAATTGCACAGTCCGAAATATTTTGGAGCATAACAATATGTTTGGTGTTTGAGGTATGTCAATGTGTTAATTGGTTGTGGAAAGCGTATGTGGTGGAAACAATAAATAAATCAGAAAATGTTTATCGTGTCATGTTTATTATGTTTGCTGACTAAAGAAAAATGATGCATAAATAATCTATGCTCACCCGTAGTTATTGTACACCTGGAGTTGCGCAGATTTGCAACGCCACGATAGATGCCCTACAACCACCGGATGTCGATCTGTATCCTTTTGTAAAACCCCTGGCCCCCTAACGTTGGTTTGGACCCCAGCGTTGGTTTGCCACCTAAATTTAACAAATGAGCAAGTGCTTGCAGGCTCGCTTTGCTATGTGGCGGAACTGGCTCCTTTACAGAGAGTGGGCCATATTTGTATAGCTTTTGAACTGAAATGACCGTCTTGAACATCATTCGGTGCAGTTCACAGCCCTGTCATTTCTAAGACCTAAACCCCTCCAGTCGCTGAAGCATCCATGACGCCATAATGTTGTTACTGAAATCCTGCCATTCCAGTAGCCATGCGCTGATCAAGGCTAAACAGAATATGAGTGTCGAGTCCTTAACATCTGGCGCTCGAGAGCACGATGTCCAGATATAAGAGACGTCATTTGCCTCCCAATGTGCGTGGCACGATGTCGTATTAAAAAATGACTTACTGAGAAGCATAGTTACTAAACGGAGAAATTGTGCTGTCTGGAACACCCTTTTTCACTTAAAAGTACATGCAAGAGTTATAAGTGTACTTAATCAATCATATCTAATGCGTGCTTCAATATCTTCAAATGTGGGGCATTGGCTTCATAACAAAGGAAAGGCCTGTCGCGTTCCTCTGAGCGATTTGCGTTCGCCTTACTTTAGGATGCATTGAACACCGTCCATAGGATTTCCTGACCGATCCCAATTCTGGTTGCCGGGCTGCCCGTATGCAGCCGCTTGTGATGTGCTGAGTATGCACATCATATAGTATGACATACTGTCTGTTTCAGTACGCAATCGTAAGCCCATTGGGAAAGCATTAATTCGAGTCTGAGACAAACATTGCCATAGCACTTCCCTATTTCGCCCATGGTCATGCTTCGAAGCTGATGAAGCACATCAAAGCCCAAAATAAATTACCCAGCAAAATATTTGGGGGCATTCAGGTGTACTGCTTATTGAGACAACCACTGCTGCTGAAGCATTGTCATGCATTACAAAAGTACCAAGGAAACCGTTCTTGCTGCCGTTGTAAAAGCCAATATTCCCTTAATTTCGCTGCTGCACATTTGCTCAATACTGCTGCAACGTGTTTGCGTGGTCAGACTCTGCATTGACTACAAAGCACGCCTCGCAAATTCATTTGGAGCACTGTTTGCCGTAGCAGTGGGCTTTGCTGAAGAAAAAATGACTAAATTTGTTGAGTCCTGTTAACGCACTCGTTGTAAATTATTTTTCACCCGATGTGTGTGGTTCCATTGGCATTTCTCAAACCATTGGGCTTGAGTACTGCGCTCGATTATCACTTAGGCTGACCTTTTTCTCCGCAACGAATGAATAAACTAAAGCAAAACAGTTGCATTCGGCATGTGCACGTTTGGTTGTTCATCTGCTTACAATGCTCACCGGCGACGACTGAGCGACCGATCGGCGGCATTTTGGCGACGCAAAAATGCGAAATTGCAGCCCTTTAACTAAAGTTGATGTTTGGACGAGATAGCCACAAAATAACTACTGAATCCATGGTAAGAGCAGGCATTGGCCCGGTGCACGCGATGGTGTGAATTTCATCGAGAGAATGGCTACTGTTAACTGTTTGATTTGGAGCCCTTCCGGCCAGACATGACCATTTCAGGGCAATGGGAGGGAGAGTGGATAACGGAAGGGCAGGATTACATGCACCTGGCAGGCCAACCGCCGAGGCTGAGTCCGCGCAGGAACCCCTCTGTGGGGCGTGCGCTGGGCGCCCGGTAGGTCCCTCCACAGGGGACATATCAGCCGACAGGTGGCTGACGCATGCAGCATGCCCTGGTCGAAGGGGCATCGTGAGGATTTAGGCTGAAGTAAAGAAGAGAATAAGAGGGAAGGATGACATGGCTGCTAACTCGCCGATGGCTTTTTGTATTAGGCGCCGCTTTCCGAGAGGCCGACATTCCCGACTTTCCCTTCGATTACTGGCGCAGTCGTGAGTTGCACAAATTCATTTTGGCGATATGAATTGTGGACGGTTCGTTGCTCGACGCTTTGAAATTTGACTCGCGCCACCACTCACTCTGGCTGCCGAAATAGCTATCCAACGTAAAAACCGTGAAAACCGAGCGAAGCTACCTTTAGCACCTCTGCGCACGTGGGTGTGGCACGTCGACTGCACGTCTAGAGCCACGCGACTCCCCTGCCGACTCGCTACCGAGTCGTGCCGACTTCCTGTCGCTGCCGAGTCGTGCCGACTTCCTGTCGCTGCCGATTCGTGCCGACTTCCTGTCGCTACCGAGTCGTACCGACTTCCTGTCGCTGCCGAGTCGTGCCGACTTCCTGCCGCTACCGAGTCGTGACGATTTCCTGTCGCTCCGACCGCTGGTCAGCGAGATGTGGCCATAGAACGGCTGCTCGTCAACTTTGTCGTCGGTCACACTTGCTCCCGCGGAAAATCAATGAGCCAAAAGTGCACCTTGTAGCACGTGCCACGCCCGAACCCCGGACCGCGGAGCCTCGCGAGCTACTCATGGAAAACCGCCTCACACTCCGGCGCAGCGTGTACAAATCGCAAAACTCAGTAACGCGCTGTTCGGCCCGGTCGCAACGACTTGTAAAGTGGGACGGACAGACGGACAGACGCACCCTGAGCGAATGGGCCTAACCCGCTTTGCCCAGTCCAGCCCATTTTGTTGGGCGACTGTTGAGGTGATTTTGAGGTGTGCTGCCTGTTATTGCCGAAGCAGGCGAGTAACGCTTCTCAATCAGCCAAGTTCTCGTTTCTTCCGCTCGGTAGGAAGCATGGAAACATGGTCTGTACAGGTTACCTAAAATAAAATCTTAAGAGGATACCATCACAGCCCAACCATTTCTTTCCACTTCCGTGATGGATCTGACCATATTTTGTTTATCGCATACCCCGTCTACGCCCAAAACGAAATCCCGTTAATTTTGAAAAAGAAGCATCATTCTAAAACTTAATCAAAAGCTCGCTAAGCCCATTAACCGTACAAAGTCCGCCTAACCTTGGCGCCCACTATACTCTCATCACCAGTGCGCGAAAGCGCATGGCCAGAGTAACGCCTGCACAAATATTGAATTACAGTCAGGAGCTTACCAACCGAACGCTCGCCTTGTGCTGTTATCGTCACGATTGTCATTATCGTGATATAACGAAGGAGCCCAACTAGTTTTCAGAAATATATGAGGTCAGCCGTCACCACGGCAGGGACATTGATTCCAAAATGGCGCACGTAGGACATGTGGTAATACCCGCAGGTAGGGCCGTGCCAACCAACGTCATACGAGCAGATATAAACTGGATTGAGACAAGCTGTAGAGCTTTAGGCATATACCTTACAAGAATGTTTCTGAAAATGTAAACATATTAAAACAACTTACAGGATATACTACTGCAAGCATGAACTACGTGGAACGAGCAATACCTTAGATGCATTCTAAACTCAATCCGACGTCTTATATTTCTTCGAGTTATTTTGGTACAAGCTAATAGCCACATATACTGACCAAAGATACCCCAAACACCATATCCTGTATGCCCGAACAGCTTCTATTCATTTGCAGAAGAGGACAAGGCAAGAGAAAGACGACCCATCCAAACTACAGTCACGACTGGTGGCCGCAGCACAGCGTCGGACCTCTTCGACCAGTGGGCATACGGACACCATGTCGGGCGCCCCCAAGAGCCAGCCCCAAGCCGCATATAGAGCAGGTCTTACAATTCCTCGGTACAACTACGCCGCTCAGCGGCAGGTCATAATGTAAGAGCTGTATTTACGAGGTCACGCACCGGCACGACGCCCTCCGTGGTTCGGGTCAATTTGCCAGGCATGATTCACGCACGAGTGCCAATGGCAGGTGAGGAAACACCCGTGTTCTGATCTCCTGACGGATCGGCCGCGACACCTCGTACTATTTGCATACTCATTTTCATCTCAATTGCGCGATCGTTCTGCTGCCGTCGCCGCCGCCTCCAAGGCGGCGGCGACGAAAGCTCACCAGCGAATACGGTATGAAACGGTCAAACTCAGCGGGCCAATCACAGTTGCTCAAACTAGTCCTCTCAGCAAGTAAAAAGATCCTGGTTGTAGCTGCCCTCGCTGTGGTGGTTGCAGGAGACCGGCGTGGCTCTGGTGCCCAATCAGTATGGTGCTCCTTCGGGTGCCCAGTCCCAGTGCGGTGCTCCCTCTGGTGCCCAGTCCCAGGACGGTGCTTCCTCTGGTGCTTAGTCTTAGTACGGTACTCCCTCTGGCTCCCAGTCTCGATATGGGTCGTAATCGTTACCGTCAGGCTACGGTTTGCAGTCTCGGAGGAGACCATCTGAGTTTTGCCTAAAGGCAACCTCCGGCCAGCAGTCCAACGGAGGCTACAGCTAGCAGCCAAGCAACGGGAGCTATGACCAACAGCCCAGCAACGGAGGGTACGGACAGCAATCCACCAACGGAGCCTACAGTCAACAGTCCAACGGAGGTTACAGCCAGCAGTTCGGCGTGGGACGTGGCCAGTGGCCAGCAGTTCGAGGGGAGGGGGGGGGGAGCGCCAGCAGTCTAACGGAGGTGACAGCCAGCAGTCCGGCGGGGGGTACGGTCAGCAGTCTAACGGAGGCTACGGGCAGCCCAGGCCTCCTACGCCGTGCTCGTTCAGCTACGACGTACTGGACGTGCCTGGTAACGTCTTTGGCGCGGACGAGGAGGCCAACAGTGAGGAGATGCAGGGCCAGTACAGCGTCGTGCTGCCCGATGACCGACTCCAGACCGTCTGCTATACGGTCCAGGCGACTCTGGCTTTGTGGCCGACGTCGAGTACGAGGGCGAGGTCACGTTCTTCAACGCCTACCGCGAGGAGGAGGGCCGCAGCAACGTCAAGAGGGGACGTGGCCCGACCAGAAGTCAGGGATACGGCTCCAGCCAGCGATCGGCCTACGGAAAATAAACATGGTGCTGATAGCTTTGTCAGGAATTTCTTTTGCTCCAGCTCACTTTGCTGTAAATCTGCTTCTGGGTGACTGAAACACTAAACTTAACTACGATGGGGGAACTAAACACGATGCTGATAATCTTGTCAGCATTTTTCTTTCCATTTCATACTGGTCTATTTCCGCTAATGTTGTCAGCCAGTGTTACCAGTGTTGTCATGAAGTTGGCAGCCAGTGTGACCACTGTTGATATGAAGTTGTCCATAAGTGGCGACGCACTGTCAACTTGTTTAGGATCGATGAAGATATTGCGGCTCTAAGTGAAAAGGTACATTCTACGTTCTGCGCACTCCATTTTCCGGGCCTGAGTCAAAGCTGCGCATCTATATCCAGCTTTACAGGAAGCATCCCACCTTTTTGCACTTATCACTCATAGTTGTCACGCAGAGTCCATGGACATTTTTGCGCTTGTCACTTATAGTTCATCCGGAGTATCCGATTTGGTTAGTAATCCTAATTTTTCGTAATGCCTTTTTGAATAGCTGAGAATTTCGGTTTTAAGTAGCTGCTACGGTAAGGAAATGTCATTGGACTCCCTGTCCACCACCATGAATTCAATACATTAAATAACATGATTCTTGGTATGAGAGCTTCAAGTCTGCTATTTAAGCAAAAAGGTGTGCACATATGAAGCCACTATCACGGGAATTCCTGCGAATTCAATGAAACGTCGCACAAAGGCTTTGATTTCTGCCCGTCGGATTTAGCGCAGTGACTATTTTGAAGGGTACTTTAGCTTTGGTAAGCATGGTTTACTTCTATGTTCAGTTCGTTGCAAGGTTCGTTGTGTTTACAAGCAGGCACATACCAGCGGCACATCGAGTGGTTTTGTGACGCTCATGTTCCAAAGTCCACCAACGCACATGTCGCTAAATACTTGCGCTGTCCGCCGTCTCAGTCACAAACGTTCACTTCTTCTCACGTTATTCAAACCTAACGCACATGCAAATGCATAATGAACATCCCTCCGGTGAAGGTAAGCAATCTTGGTAGGTGGAGATACCACGTAATTTAAATGAACATGTTTGGCTCCACTTTTCCACAAAATATTCCCATTCTGAGCAGACCAGCTTTGCGTGACGTCATATGATAGCAGCCATCTTAAGATGGGAGGGGCACATGTAGGATGGCAATTTCCATTTTTTCTAATCTCAGCATCGATCATATAGATCGAATTCGATTTTCGATCACGATCACATTTGTAGCCCCGTGCGAAGATAATGGATTCGTGGCGAGTCGGCGGTGGGTTCATTCCCACCGCCGATCATTCCCGGGGTAGAGATCATTTGATGAGAACCAGGCAGCTGTTTCTGAATCTTGGATGAGCGAGCAGCTTTTTGGGGATAGTTTACATAAATTTGAAGTATCTGGTTACAATAATACGTCAACATTTCACAGAAAAGTGAAAAAGGAGGAGAGATATTAGTACATGTGAGGCAGAATATACTGTGAAAATGTTGAAAGTATGACGACTGGCCATAGTGTAGAATCTCTCTGGCTAGATTTGGTTGTGTCAAAGGGCAACAAGCTACGCATTGGAGCCTTCTACAGGTCTCCGAATAGTTTCCAGAATCTGGACACAGAAATATGTGAAGAAATTGGCAGAGGTATGAAAGGAAAATGTGTGATGCTGGGGGATTAGGAGAAAATTTCCTCGGCAGGTGGCGCGCGAACCCACTGGGGGAGATAAGACTTTGGATCTTGTTTTGACTAATGAGGAGGGGCTGGTAGATGCTTTGGCAGTAGGTAAGGCACTTTGAAACTGTGACCATAATATTGTAAGGTTTTCAACGTGTCTATATTTTTTTCAGGTAAGGCCAATCATACCCTTATTTCTATTTTTCCTACGGGTTGATTTGAAGCACTTACAGCCTTTCTTGCCAGCATCCAGTGGGAGAATGCTCTAACTGGTCTCACTGTGCAGCAAATGTGGGAAGTATTCAAGGATAGTTTAGAAGAAGGACAGAAAGGTTCATATCCTTTAGAAAATTGCGAGAAAATAGCTCTAGGAAGCTATCATGGCTGGCGCAATTTGATGGCAGTGAAGAAGATGATGGGCAATGATGGGCAAACAGTGCAAGACACAGAAAGCAGCAAGCAAGAGTATAGGATTGCAACAAAAAAGCTTAAGCAGGAAATCGGGGCAGGCAAAACATTATCAGAAATGCGGCTAGCAGAGACTAGCTCTGGCGACTTTAAGAATTTTTTTTATTACTACAAAGTCATATCTAAGGGGCCCGTCGGCCCTCTCGAGGAACGTGGAAAGTCTTTAGTGGAGCACAGGCACATTGTAGATGCCCTTAGTAGGCAGTTTCCTTCGGTTTATACAGAGGAGACTATGTATAATCTCCTCCAAATTAGGCAAAACTTGACTGAAGGCAGCCTTTTAGATTTGACGATAACCTTGGGTATGGTAAAGGGTAGATCGACGGAAATCAAGGTTAATAAAGTGGTCGGATCTGACCAGATATATGGAAGGATGTTGAATGAGTGCGCCAGTGCTCTAGCTTATCCTCTTATGCTAATATTTAATGGATCATTGAGTTTCTCAGAAGACCCGAGGACTGGCGCAATGCCAATGCAATGCCGATTTTTAAGAAGGGGACTAAAGAAGTGTCAGCAAGTACAGGCCTGTGAGTTTAACCTCACTAGTTTGTAAGGCCTTAGAGATTAAGGCTAGCATTCAGTCACACTTAGAAAAGCATCAGTTGATTAATAGAAGTCACCATGGTTTTCTTTCTGGTAGGTTCTGTTCGGCAAATCATCTAGAGTTCATGGAGCAGATTACTAGTCAGAGAGATGAAGGCAATGGTTCAAATGTTGTCTTTCCAGATTTTAGCAAGGCATTTTATAAAATGTCACGCCAGCGTCTGCTTTATCAGTTAAAATTGCATGGCATTGAGGGAAAAACTGTTCGCTGGGTAAGGGCTTGGCTTCTAAACAGAAAGCAAAGAGTGGTGCTCAATGGTACAAAATCTCAGTGGGAGCTACTAGAGAGTAGCCTTCTACAGCGGTTGTTGATGGACTCTGCTCTTTATTATTTTTGTGGATGATATTGAGCTAGGGCTAGGGAGCAAGGTGCTGAACAGGTGAGCCAATTTAAACTTGATTTGAATAAACTAGTGAACTGGGCTTCTCTGTGGCAAATGCCATTCAATTACGACAAATGTAAGGTGATGCGCTTGGGTAGTTTCAGCAGTGAGGGTATTAGCTATAAAATGCGAGGTCAGGAGCTAGACCAAATCAAGGAAGAACAGGATTTAGGGCTTACAATTTCTAAGGATTTGTAGAGTGAAAGGCAATGTGGGACTGCTAGGAGCAAGGCGCTTCGGATGCTGGGACTTATTAACAGGAACGCCCATTACAAGAATAGCGATGTTGTCAAGAAGTTGTACTTGGCTTATGTCAGACCACGCCAAGAGTATTGTGTACGGGCTTGGTCCGCACGCTTCCAATAGGGTGTAGATAGACTGGCGAAAGAGCACAGGGCGTAGGGTGTAGAAAAATGTGTAGAAGAGCACAGCGGAAAGCAACTAGGATGATGAATGGAATTGGCGACGTGTAATATAGGGATAGGCTTAGGGCCTTGGATTTGTATTCAATGAAATATTGCAAACTTAGAGGGGATCTGATGGAGGTGAACAAGACTATGAAGGGGACTGACAAGGTATATCTACATGGAGCACTGGAAATTAGGCCGAGACATAGAGGAAACCAGTTTCATTTAGCAAAAGGTAGGAATAGAACTATGAAGAGGCAGATGTCATTTAGTGAAAGAGAAGTGAACCATTGGAATAGGCTAACAAACCAAGCTGTGGAAAGTCCCTGTCTAGCAATATTGAAAAACTGCTTCGACAAGTTCTATTGGTCTAAAGATCTCATTTATAGCTAAATTTATGTAGGTCGGGTGATTAGTTTTGAGGATGTGTACGGAACGTGAGGCATGCCAGCCTCGATGGATCCTTGTGCTCCTTGGCTGGCCGGATATCTTTATGCCCTTATGTCTCACAATTATTCGTCTACAAGGTGCACCCAACTACATTGCTTCTCAAGTCTCACATACGAAGAGTTGCAATACGACTGTTTACGTACTGAGATCGTAGAGGCCAGGCCGTGTTTGAGCAGAGGGCTGGCTGCCCACTGTGTTTCGGGTCAATCCGCCGAGTATGATATACAAGCCGGTGCCAATGTCAGGTGAGGAAACACCCGTGCTCTGATCTCCTCACGGATCGCCCGCGACACCTCGTACAATCTGCATACTCATTTCAGCCAGATTGTGCAATCATGATTCCGTGTCGGTGCTGCCAAGGCGGTGATTGAATGCTCACGAGCGGATACGGTATAAAACTGCGAGACTCGGTGGGCCAGGCACAGTTGCTCCAACTAGTCCTCTCGGCAAGCATGAAGATCCTGATTATAGCTGCCCTTGCCTTCGTGGCTGCAGCGGATCGACGTGGCTTTGGTGCCCAGACCCAGCACGGTGCTCCGTCCGGTGCTCAGTCCCAGTACGGTACTCCCTCTGGTGCTCAGTCCCAGTACGGTGCTCCCTCTCGTGCTCAGTCCCAGTACGGTGCTCCCTCTAGTGCCCAGTCTCAGTACGGTGCTCCCTCTGGTGCCCAATCTCAGTACGGTGCTCCCTCTGGTGCTCAGTCCCAGTACGGTGCCTCTTCTGGTTCCCAGTCTCAATATGGGTCGTCATCGGCATCATCAGGCTATGGTCTGCAGTCTCGGAGGAGACCATTTGAATCTAGCCTGAAGCCGACCTACGGTCAGCAGTCCAACGGAGGCTATGGCCAGGAGTCCAGCATTGGAGGCTTTGGTCGACAGTCCAACGAAGGCTACAGCCAGCAGTCCAACGGAGGCTACAGCCAGCAGTCCAACGGAGGTTACAGCCAGCAGTCTGGCGGAGGCTACAGCCAGCATTCCAACGGAGGCTATGGTCAGCAGTCCAACGGAGGTTACAGCCAGCAGTCCAACGGAGGCTACGGACAGACAGAGCCTCCTACGCCCTACTCATTCAGCTACGACGTCCTGGATGTCCGTGGTAACGACTTTGGCGCGGCCGAGGAGTCCAACGGTGAGGAGGTGCAGGGCCAGTACAGCGTCGTGCTGCCCGACGGCCGACTCCAGACCGTCTCCTACTCGATCCAGGGCGACTCTGGCTTTGTGGCCGACGTCGAGTACGAGGGCGAGGCCAAGTTCCTCAACGCCTACGGCGAGGAGGAGGGTCGCAGCAACGTCAAGAGGGGACGTGGCCCGACCGGAGGTCAGGGCTACGGCTCCAGCCAGGGATCGGCGTATGGAAAATAAACGTTGTAATTATATTTTCAGCAACAAGTTGTTGGTCACGTCCGGTCTGTTTTTGTCTCCTGTCCGTGAAGTGCTTTTCTGAGACATTTCGAACTATTTTCCCGGATTTTCAGGGAATTATGAAAGCGTCTTTGTTGCATGTGAACAAATGTAGAAATGTTCAGAAAAGCACATGTCAAATGTCAAATGTAGTGAAAAATCCACGCAGCGTACAGAATAACATATATGTGGAACTTTTGTTGCTATTCTCTGTGCGACTGTTGAATGACAGTGGACGATGCATAATCCGTAAAGGAGACCTAAAACTTTCCAAGTTCTTGGCTACACGCTCACGAAGATTTGCAGGCTATTTCGGGGAGACTATTTTTGGGTCATCTAGGCAAACATGATGCGATAACGCCATTCAAACCCTGGCATGCCATAAGCTATGCCACGATCAAGGCCAACAAAAAGCGATTACCGAGTCGCACGCAGCTGGCGTTCGTGAGCACGCTTTCTAGGCATAGGGGCCGTCAATTGACTCCCAATCAACGTTATGAACGTTCCCCGCGCATGACACGATGAAATAATCAAACAATGACATTTTTAGGAGTACATTTGCTAAACAGAGAAAGCATGTTGTCTAGAAAAATATTTTCCCACTAAAAATATGTAAATAGTGATAAGTGAGCTCATTTCATAAAAGCCGATGCCTGCTTTAATCTTTTCAAATGTGTAACATTCCCTCTCATACTTAATCAAGTAAAATAACGCAAAAAACGGTAGGGTTTTGTACCAAAAAACGGCATGAAAAGCAAAAAACGGCATGGTTTTGCATTTGTGGAGGCATTTGGCTATCAGCTATTTTACAGTTAAGTCAACCGATCTCATGACAACCAAGAACAACTACATTTGCCCACCCTGTATGAACCTAAAGAATTAAAGAAAACAAACCTTACGTTGATATCTGTCATCAAACACACTATCGCGCATGAGAAATATCTTGTAGATTTCGCATGAGATGGAAGAAAATTGATGATGATTACGGCACTTGCATTGCTGTTACATAACATCTCAAGATGTGGTCATCAGGTCTCTGTCTGATCTGTCTACCCCCCCCCTCCCCCCTCCGCCCGCAGCTCCGCCTCTCCTGACGTCCCCGTGGTTGTGATTCCATCTCTCCGGACGTCTCATGGTGCTGTTATTTTGTTCTTCCAGACGCCTCCTGGCGCTGTTATTCTTTTCCTCCGGACGTCTCCTGGCGCTGTTATTCCTTTTCCTCCGGACGCCTCCTGGCGCTGTTATCCTTTTCCTCCGGACGTCTCCTGGCGCTGTTATTCCTTTTCCTCCGGACGTCTCCTGGCGCTGTTATTCCTTTCCTCCGGACGCCTCCTGGCGCTGTTATTCCTTCCCTCCGTACGTCTCATGACGCTGTTATTCCCTCCCTCCGGACGCCTCCTGGCGCTGTTATTGCTTCCCTCCGGACGTCTCCTGGCGCTGTTATTCCTTTTCCTCCGGACGCCTCCTGGCGCTGTTATTGCTTCCCTCCGGACGCCTCCTGGCGCTGTTATTGCTTCCCTCCGGACGTCTCCTGGCGCTGTTATTCCTTTTCCTCCGGACGCCTCCTGGCGCTGTTTATTGCTTCCCTCCGGACGTCTCCTGCGCTGTTATTCTTTTCCTCCGGACGTCTCCCTGGCGCTGTTATTCCTTTTCCTCGCTCCTGACGTCTCCTGGCGCTGTTATTCCTTTTCCTCCGGACGCCTCCTGGCGCTGTTATTGCTTCCCTCCGGACGTCTCCTGGCGCTGTTATTCTTTTCCTCCGGACGTCTCCTGGCGCTGTTATTCCTTTCCTCCGGACGCCTCCTGGCGCTGTTATTCCTTCCCTCCGTACGTCTCATGACGCTGTTATTCCCTCCCTCCGGACGCCTCCTGGCGCTGTTATTGCTTCCCTCCGGACGTCTCCTGGCGCTGTTATTCCTTTTCCTCCGGACGCCTCCTGGCGCTGTTATTGCTTCCCTCCGGACGTCTCCTGGCGCTGTTATCCTTTTCCTCCGCACGTCTCCTCGCGCTATTATCCCATTCCTCCGGACGTTGCCTAGCGCTGTTACCCGTTTCCCCCGACGTCGCCTAACGCTGTTACCCGTTTCCTCCGGACGTTGCGTAGCGCTGTTGCCCGTTGCCTCCGGACACCGCACGTTCCACCCGCTGCTCAGGCGTTAGTCGGCGCGTCTCGGCCGCGGAGCCCGGTCGCTCACCCCGCGCGCGGCGCCTGCGGGCCCGCGAGGCTGCAAATGCAGACCCGGCGCCGCGCCGGCCCGGCCGGCCGGCCACAGTCGCAGCAGCAGCCAGCCGCGCCGTACGGACCGCCTCAGCTAAGGTCAGACGACACCAGCAGGCCGGCTCTGCGAGCTGTCGTACCCTTGTACGCCATTCGTGTATTTTGTGCTACGCGTATTGATTCGATTTCAGCTTACACTTTCATACTTGGCTGAATTTCCGCTGTTGGAACCTTGCATCTTGCGCACATCTCCAAGCTACCTTCAGTTATTTTGCTCGTTCACCAAGATATTACAACCTGGAACTACGCACATCTTAAAACAAAATAACGTGTAGACTTAAAGGCGTTGAGGGAGTACAAACAAAACGTTCCAATGCTGGACGAACAACCTCCCTTTGCATTTTAATGCACCATGCCAATTTCACTCGCTTATACATCGGCCAATGTTTACTAATCAACAGAAAATATACTGCCCTGACGCATCTCCTGCACTCCTGCTTGAGTGCGGACAGAGTGGCTGCTCCTGACGGTCAGTCCGCGGCGAAATCTCTCCGGCAAGGGGCGGCGCACGGACCACAAAACCAGTCGCAAGAAAACCCTGCTTCGCATGCGGGTCCCAGTCGGGCACGTGGTAGCTGCTCTGGGGCCGGGCGCCGTCTGACTACGCGGCGATGTTACCCGTAAAGACTGCTAAAAACGACCGCCTTCATGGTCAAGGTGAAATATTCTAGTTCCGTGGTCCGTCGCCACTGGGTACGATTCGAAGAGCGGGCGAATCTTTTGGCCCGACTGACTGGAAAGCTCATGAGACATTGCAAAATGCCCAAGGGCAGCTGTGGCGAAGAAACCCGCGACAGTTGTCTGGGTCCTGTTAATTTTTTGTCACATCACCGAGAGAAGACGCTTAAATCGATAACGATAGCATCAACCCTCCGTTTACGGGCAAGTGAGGAACTTGGTCTTTATGTCCTCTCCCACCTTACTAAGTGCGGTTAAATGCCTTTTATGCTACCACGACCAGAAGCTGTTAAGGCTCTTGTATAAATTTTAGGCGTTCGCATGCAGTTTTGAGATAAATGAGCTGCAAATATGCGCTTTGCGACGAAATCAGGCTTGTTATGTACTGATGTATTTACAGAATGAACTGTAGAACTTAGAACTGTGTCGTATTTCGTGCATTTTGAAAATAGCAATAATTTCGTCAAGAAGGTAATCTTAGGTTATATAGCATGCAGCAGATAATGCCATCTGTCGCTCGTTCTCGCCGTCCCTCGTGACAACGAGTTTTAATCGCTTTCGAGAAGAAGGAGCTGATATAGAATTGCTGAAATAGATGGTGATATTTATCGATTAGATTTGAACTTTTATGCATTATTGTGAACCTTTTCATGAAGGTTGTGGATATCCTGAACTTTCAGCGCTATGTCGTACACATTTCAGGTGGCAAGTTTGCGACCAAGTTATCATTTAATTTCGATTGAATGAGATGAAAACGGCCATTTACTCGTGTATGATAGTCCAAACGCCTTTGGTCGTAGACTGATACGAAATGATGCATCATCTCACATGATGCATGATCGCATCATTTCGCTTGCTGCTGCTCCTGCTGCTGTTGCTGCTGATGATCGCGTGATGATACTTACTCTTAAATGATGCACGATTATAATGGGTTTATGGAGTTCAGAGTTGATGGAAATAAGCCGAGTACGTACTCTCACCTTGCGCTCTACTGGTGATGTCTTCGGCAGTTAGGTGCTTGAAAAATTCTGTTGAAGTCCCTGGTAGCTTTCGTTTGTGACTATTGTGTGACATTACCGAGCGCCTTCATGTTACGTACCGGGCTCACACGTACTCGCTTGGTTCATCCATGGCACAGCTCTCGCACATACATCTCTCGCACACATCATGGTGGTTCCCCCTCATTGAAAGGTGGTGCTGGACGAAGGCGATGCAGACAAATCGTTGTATAACCGGGCGGACTCATTTACACACGGAGAATATGCCCTTGTCGAAACAGTGATGTGTTTTAACCTGAAGAAATCAGACGCTGTCAGAATGCTGCTATTTTGTTGTGTGCTATTTTGCAAAATAAAATAGTATTATCCTGAAAGGCCGTTCTCTCACATTTAACACGCGCTCGAGTGGGGGGGGGGGGGAGTCAAAGTGACCCCCCTCCCCGAAGGTTTTTCCACAATGCTTTCTGAACGGCACGGCGTGGCCGCGCCACATTTTTTGCACAGCTGTAGACAACTGAATAGACGATCGTCTGGCATAGGTAATTTATATTTACCTTGTAAGGTCGCTGACCTATGGCAGGTCAAAATCAGGCTCTGGTTTCAGCGAAGACAATTTCAAGGTATTCACTCAATCTGATCCAACAACGGAGTGTTAGACAAAGCCATACATCTCTGAGATACTTTTTAGGCAACACAACAATTGAAAAAACAAATGACATTGACCTAGGGTCAGGCATGGAGGTCAGGGCAAGGTCAAAACCAAACTGTTTATGGCTCTAGGGTATTTTATTACTGTGTGGGGTAGTTTCTGGTGCTCATTTCGAATTTATTGGTAACAGAGACTGCATTATACACCTTTCATGAACTTCTTTAAGGTCAGAGCAGGTCGCTGACCCAAAATGACCCAGGTCAACGCTTTGTTTTTTTTAGGAAGATACTGCCTATCGTAACCTTTGTCGCTTTTTCAAATGGAAAACTCAAAGCCGTTTTGCATGATTTAAATCGCTATGACCTTTGAAATGCCGAGCCAGTTCACCGACCTGAACTGAGCATGTGACTTTGCTAAGAACAGTTATCTAAGTTCTCGGGGCCTTTGGAGACCATCCTAAAATTTGACCTTGTCGGACCATATTTGGCCCAAAGATCATGATCTAGGAACCTCAAACTTTGATCTGAGTTCATGTACAGTTCAACGCACCCTGTGAGATTGGTGGCTCTATATCTCTCAGCTGCTGAGATCTCAGGAGGCCAAATTGACCCCCCCCCCCCCACACCCCACCAGAGCCAAGGGTATCCGGCAGGCCACCCAGGCGCGTGGTAAATGGTACGTTTAATTATTGGGTAATGAGCGTTGGTGATGTGACACATTTCCTGTCACACAAGTTGCATTTTGAATGCGAAGGAAGATCCAATCTACTGATACACTACCAAATAATCCGAACAAACAACATCTAACGCGCCGCTTTTGCCAGAGGTGTCTTTATTCGCTTCGCTCCGCATGTCACAGAGAGGTGTCACCATTCGTGAAAACTCCCGCAAATGTCGCTAACTTGACGGTGAGTTTTAAAACTGAGCCACAACCTACCCAGCGTCATCTGCTGCGATTTCAGGACATTATGTCTCGCCGTGGAGGTGACACTGTCTGGCGCTGCCCGACGAGCAAGGCGATCTTCTGCTGTCTTCTCGTTGTGGCGATAGTCCTGGTCGCCGCTCTCTGGCTCCAATACCGTGGTAAGTCCGTGCGGCACAGCCCAGCTCGTAGCTCACTCCAGAGCCCCGTCAGAGCTGAGAACCGAGGCGGGGCCGACCCCGGACCGAGAGCTCAGTCCACAGATTCGAGAAAGTCAGATCTGATAACGGAGCCGGGGTCGACAACACACCGGGAGCTCAATCCAGAGCCTCGTGAGAGTCAGAGCTAAGAACGGAGCCGGGGTCGACCCCACACCGGGAGCTCAATCCAGAGCCTCGTGAGAGTCAGAGCTGAGAACGGAGCCGGGGTCGACCTCGGATCGGAGGCTCAGTCCAGAGCTCCGTCAGGGCTGAGAGCGGAGCCGGGTCGAATCCGGACCGGGAACTCATCCCAGAGCTTCGACAGAGCCGAGAGCGGAGCCGGGATCGATCTCAGACCGGGAGCTCAGCCCAGAGCTTCGGCGGAGCTGAGAGCAAAGCCGAGGTCGACCTCGGACCGGGAGCTCAGCCCAGAGCTTCGACAGAGCTGAGAAAAGAGCCGGGGTCGACCTCGGGCTACAAGCTCGGTTCATGGGTTGGGTCAGCCGGCGCTCGTGGTCCGGGTCAAGCGAAGGCATTCGCTTGTCAAGGCCTCTGGCTCATCCATGCTGCAAGATGCTTAAAAGGACCAGGCCAGCGAGAACGACGTGGTCCAGTGACTGGCAGTGGCTGTGGCATGGTCAGGGGAGGGATATAGGTCAAAAAGTTTTCACTCTGGAATAATTACAGGGGGCAGTCAGTGACATGATCCGACAGAAGTTTTGAACTTGCGGAAGTCATTCTGAGCCCTTGTTTCTAAGCATGTAATCTAGCACGAGGTAGATGAGGCGAGGAAAAAAGTACTACATGCGCCGGTGTGCTGCACAGCCATCTGATAGATCCATTGGTAGCAGGCACAAAAGCCCTGGATAGTGTGCTCTGGGACTGCTCGCTGCCTCTCATCGCGGCACGCAATCGCCTCCGCAGGCGGGCAGGGGATGCCCGGGCGACCGGCGGGGCTCCCGGCCGAAGACGGCCTGCAGGCGTGCGACTGCGTCTGGCGCATCGGCTGCCCGCGCTTCGACTGGCAGGTCAACCTGACCACGCCAGGCCACACCTGCGGCTTCGAGAACATGACGAGCAGGTGCGCTCGCCGGTGTGTTACGTGTGTTTAAGTACAGGATGTGCAGAGGAACACGGGATCCGGTAGTCCTGCCCCAAACCGAAGTGACGTGTAGATCTCACGTCACCTCGCCGGTGTCACGTGTGTGTAGGAACATGAGACGCAGACGAGCACGAGGCCCGGTAGTCCTGCCGCGGGCGGGCGCGACTGGACAGATGTGACGTCATCATGCCGATGTCAGGCGACTTGGTCTGGGCGCAGGATTGTCACGGCTGCGCGGACAGCAACATATCGTATCGCATCGTGCTCTCCTCCAGCCCCCGCTCGTTCAGCCGATGCCTCCATCACCGCTGCAGCCGGGCAAAGCAGCGTTGTTCCGTCTGTATTGTCGCGCTGACACCTCGGACGCCGCTCCAGCCTGGTGGATGAGTGCCTGGCGGGCCGGTGGCGGCAGCGCGGCCGCCCCCTCCGGCTACGACTGGTCGGCCACGTGCGCGAGGCATACCTGGCTGAGTATGTGCGCCGCCGGCTTGGCGCCACGCCCGTCAGAGAGGGCTGCCGCCTGGATAGCGCCGGGCCCGCCGCCAAGGGCGTCGACGGCGTACCGGAACTGCATAACGTCGTCCGGCCGCTAGATGGCAGTGAAACGTGCGAGATGGTCTACGCGACAGACGTCATACGACTGGTGAGGGAGCGTGGTGATGCAGGCCTGACGAGTGAGGGATCATAGACATGCCGCACTCAGACTATATGTATCTATATATATATATATATATATATATATATATATATATATATATATATATCTCTCTCTCTCTCTCTCTCTCTCTCTTCTATCTCTCTCTCTCTCTCTCTCTTCTCTCTCTCTCTCTCTCTCTCTCTCTCTCTCTCTCTCCTCTCTCTCCTTTCTCCTCCTCTCGTCTCTCTCTTCTCTCTCTCTCTCTCTCCTCTCTCTCTCGTCTCTCTTTCCATCACGCATTTGACGTATGTGTGTCGGCGCAGTGCGTCCGCCTCAGAGCAACTACCTCTCGTGTCTCTCCGTCCCAGAGCAACTGTCTCTCGTGACCTCTCCGCCGCAGAGCAACTGTCTCCCGTATCTCTTCCTCTTCAAAGGAGCTATCTCCAGCCCCAGGGCAGCTGTCTCTCGGCTCGCTCAGGTTCACGCTCCTTACACGATAATCGCCTCCCGTCTGTACTCGCCTTAGAGCGTCAGTCTCCGCACCAAGACGGCTGCCCCCCCCCCTCCCCCCGTTGTCCCTGAGGGTCAGACTATGTCTTGATCGCTCATACGTCAGACTATGTCCGGACCCCTCACGCGTCAGACTATGTCCGGATCCCTCACTCGTCAGACCATGTCCGGATCCCTCACGCGTCAGACTATGTCCGGATCCCTCACTCGTCAGACCGTGTCCGGATCCCTCACGCGTCAAACCATGTCCGGATGCCTCACTCGTCAGACCGTGTCCGGATCCCTCACGCGTCAAACCATGTCCGGATGCCTCACTCGTCAGGCCATGTCCGGATCTGTCCGGCGCGGCCCCGACCGCGCGTCTGGACAAGCGTCCCTTCTCGGGGCTCGTGGAGGCGTTGTCCCGCCGATGTGCGACTACCCGTGACTGCTCGACACGGTCAAACGCGCCCGAGACGGGAACACTTCAGGATACGAAAGGTCACACTATGATTGCGCACTCAAGAAATGATCGGTGATCAGTCAATGATATGATCGTGCACATGGGCGGCCAGCGCCCTCCAGTCCCTTCGTTGCAATATGAAGTTGTTCGCTGCCCCTGCGTGCTGGCCTAGGTCGCTGGCAGCCTGCCAGGTCTCCACGGACGGCCGCAGGTGGAGACCTGCACCGGCGGATGTCTGGTGAGCTGACCAGATCTGGCTTTCCTCAGGAGTACAAGCTGCTCGGTCTGCTGGGTGACGACATATTCAGCTACATTGGCCGCCTGAAGCGGGAGTGTGTGGAAGAAGGCTGCGACGGTGACCTGCTCATCATCTCGGGTGGTGTAGCGGAGCTGCTCAACTCCACACTTATGGAGAGCTTCTCCGGTGTCAGGTGCGCACTGGAGCCCGTCCGGAAACGGCGGCATGTGCCGGGGCAGTCAGGTGTGGACTGGGCCCCGTCTAGAGCCGCTGAACGGCGGGGTGGGCCGGGGCAGTCAGGTGTGGACTGGGCCCCGTCTAGAGCCGGTGAACGGCGGCATGGGCCGGGGCAGTCAGGTGTGGACTGGGCCCCGTCTAGAGCCGCTGAACGGCGGGGTGGGCTGGAGCAGCACGTGCGGACCGTGTCCCGCTCGGAACTGGGAAACGTGACCCCGGATCATAGCCGAGAAACACCGCGGGTAGTGTGTGTGTATCGCTGGAAGACGCTATTGCTCGTCAGCGGATCAGGTTCCCTGATGTTGATGCATATCAATCCAATGGCGCACAAGGTTCATAGCCTACGGCATAGCGCGCATCGTGGCGGTGGCGGGTTGATGTTGTCTTCTTTTGCAACGGCTATGAAATATTACGGCTGGCAAGTGGCAACGTTCTGAAAACATAGCACCTCTGAAACATATGCCAGCTGAAATAGGCGACAAGCAGGCGCGTAAGCGCATCGAAGCACTCGCTTCACTCTGCTCCGTCCGCCGCGTGACAGGCGGTTCCAGTCGCACTTCAAGCGGTTGCTGCCCCTGCTGAACGAGCTGGTCACCTTGCACCACCTGAAAGTGGTGTGGAAAATCCACGAGCCGGTAACCGACGAACTGATTGCTGAAGACTCCATGGTGCGGAACGACTTGCTGCAGGAGTACAACGCGCTCATCATGGAGCAGACGTGAGTAGTACATCACGTCACAGTAGTACAACTTACTCAGCATGGAGCAGGCGTGAGAAGTACATCACGTCACAGGAGCACAACTCACCCATCATGGAGCAGACGTGAGTAGTACATCACGTCACAGGAGCACAAATCACCCACCATGGAGCAGACGTGAGTAGTACATCACGTCACAGGAGCACAAATCGCCCACCATGGAGCAGACGTGAGTAGTACATCACGTCACAGGAGCACAACTCACCCATCATGCAGCAGATGTGAGCAGTGCACCACACGGCGGGAGTACGACGCACTCGGTCCGAATGTAAATTTCAACAGCTTCTTCAGAATAACCAATTGTGTACGCCATTAGACAAAGAGAGTGAAGCAACAACTCAAACAACACACAGATTAGAAAACTGAGCACATCTAAACTCACTGCATTCCTGTATGCAGTTTACCGTTGGCGCCAGTGCACTTGACACACGTGCTCCAACCATAATCCTTGCGGCAGGGTGAGGAGTCCAGCGCACACCTCGGTACGGTGATACAATGTGCCGGCTTTAACGCCGGTACACTGCACAGTGCACATACGTGTGTTAGTCCTGGCGTCGGCGGCAGGGTGCCGAGTCCAGCGTTTGTGTCAGCCTCATGGTTTTGGCGACAGGGTACGGAGTCCGGTGCGCGCGTGGACGTCGCATATGCTGATGAAGCTGCGCCACATCGAGGAGTGCGCCCCGTTCGCCGACGACTCGCAGGTCAACTCTGACGAATGGCGGTGTGAGGACCAGTGGGTGGCTGGCGACCGCTGCCACAGACGGTACTTCGACGCCATCTTCAACAGACTCTGCGAAAAAATGGTTAAGATGCCGGAGAACCCCTGCTGCAGCGCCTGAAATGGACAGGGCAGAGGCGACTCCACTTTGATGAAGTGAGCATCGAGTTCTGTGGCCGCTGCAAGCGGGATGCGGCCAGAAGTGGCGACCGCAGGGAGGAGCGGTAGGGAGGCGTCTGGATTTGCGGTAGATATTGTCTCAACCTCGCGTCGTACGGATTCATAGATAAGACAGTAGTATTAACCTTATTCCTCGGGAAGGCCAGAAGAATAGAGATATAGTTAGGTTGATATTTCGGCATCATGCCTTTCTCGAAACCATAGCAGAAGTGAATTACTGATATAGTTGACTCACATTTTATATGACTTCTGCTATTGTTTCGAGAAAGGCATGTTGCCGAAATATCAACCTAGCTATACTCTATTCTCTTGTTTTTTTCCGAGGAATAAGGCTAATACTACTGTCTTATCTATGTGACTAATGTTTCTCGCTAATGCACTGAACAGCTTTGGTACAGATTCACTCGGCTTTTGCTATTGTCGGGCTCAATATGTCTTTGGCCATTGTAGTCAATAAGATGTGAGGCTAGAAAAGTTTTCTCGGTTGCCAGATTACAGAATTATGGCGAATATTGTCCTGGTAAATAATTGAGCCCAATCCTCACGGGATGAGGCTACAGCTTCATAAAGGCCTCGTCCTTGGCTACGCTCCTGAATGCTCACGATTAGGTCAGTGTAGATCTGTTTTATACACATTTTATACGACACGCGACAACATGCACAAATAACTCTCTTTAGATATGGAAAAGTTATAGGTTATGGCCACCGAGCACAAAGAGCTTGCACTGACGATATATTGAAGCAACATTTACCAAAATGGAGCGTAAAAGCAGATGAATATTTTATCTGTGTTCGTCCATGGTAGATCGGGTAACCTATGTAAGACGGTCAGGGTGGTATGTAAGTGTTGTCATTGATCACAAATGTAAGATCACCGAGGAACCAATTGGTCGGTTGTTGTATCACGGAAATATGGGATATTACGAATCAAATGGTCTTATGTTGAGTTAGCGACCTTCAGTACACCTGAAGGTACTCGCTAAACGAAGCTGCAATGCTGAATAACGATTAAATTGACATTATCCAATATTTTGAGCTGTGTCAACCCTAACGAGTAACCAAGGCAACTCATTCTAGGTAACGCTCTCCGGACCATTTAACTCACGCAGTTGAAGGGCGGGGCAGAGTCCACCCCCTCGTGTACCTGCAAATGAAACCCCAGCGCGTCGTTTATAAGCAAAGAAGAGAGTTGACCGGAAAATGTAAAGTTACGGACTGCCAAAGCCACAACTCAGCCGGTGTCTGAGCGTTTGAGACGTGCTGTAATGTGTTATAACGTTAATAAGGTCCCGCTGAGTCACCGGAAGTAATTTCAGGTCGAGTTCGGGTTAGGTCAGTGGGATCAATCTAGGTCAACCTCATGGTTGTTGCAAGAATGGATGCTGATAAGTCAATCATGTCGCTTTGCCGAGTTGTTCCCAGACGTACTGGCAGCTCGTGTCTTTCGCTCCCGTGGAGCAAAGCATTTGTATATTTCATTCATTGCTCCTCGTGCACTCCAGCGGATTCTTCAGAAAGTCGACTGCGCCCGGCTGGTCAGCCCGTCGGCCGACAGACCGTTCCAATCTGTAGCCACGGTAAGGGCAATGCTGCATTTTGATTGCATCTCATTTGACCGTGAAAATGTAAGCCTAAGGTCATGTTTTTCCACAACACGGTTTTTTTCTAATCGGACTCATTCGGCCAGTCCAGGCCAGCCTATCGTTCCACTGCAACAGCCAGCAAAGATATTAATGAGACATCTCCAGGAATTACGATAAGCAAAGGACTAGTTCATGTCTGTTTTGATGAAATGATGATCCTGGCGGGACATCACAATGTGGCATGCGCAAAATTGTTTCAATCTCAACCATTTTTTTAAGGAGCATGGTCCAGTGTGTCATGAAATGAAAGATGGTGCGAAAATCGTCCTTTTGGAAACGCCGCTTCATTGGATTCTTATTTTTTGTGGTGAGAATACCTGTTTTGCCAATCAAACCTTGCGGATCGAAGGAACTGTTTATAGAAATACATCAGAAGGTTGTGTGCAGCGTTCATTCAGAAGTCCAGGTGACAGCGGCTTTGGTTCATACTTCACTATGGTGTAAGGATTTTTGAGTGGGGCAGAAAATGTTCCCGCACTCGGCGGGGTGATAGATATTGGAACCCTTCATGATATGGCCGGTCCCAAATATGGATTCACGTATGGTATTCCAAAATTCCGGTTTCCCTTCGGACTTGTGCCACTTTATTTCGCGGTAAGATGAAAAGCCACTATTGTAGCCATCGTAATCGTAGCAATGACAGCCTATGTAAAAAACTACACCGTCATCAACATAACACAAGCATAAAAATAAGACACATTGTTCTGTCATGTTAATATCAGGACAGCAACCTCGTCATGATTTTCTGATGCAGAAATATAAAATGAAATAGTATTGCCGTAGCAAACGACAATTCTTTATTTAATAGTCTGTGTCTGCTCCGCGACCATTTCTTTTTTAAAGGGAGTGTGTCTAATGCATTCGGTCTTCTCGGTGCACGCCGAGGGGAGTTTGGAAATTATCTACGGTTAGTTTGGGTTGTAAAATGTGCATTTGGGTCTTGCAAGCGATTGATTTATTTATTTTTATCGATCCCATCGGTGGTTCTGCGTGAACAAATACAATCCTAAAGATAAGCCAATCAATGGGTAGGAAAGGACAAATGCACTGGCTTATATGTTGCGAATAACCGCGCGAGGGACATGGCCATTGTTCTGGTTGCTAAATGACGTAGAACAATCACATTTCCCCAAGAGCCTGTTGCAGCCGATTGACACGACACACAATTTGTTCTTCATCTCAGTATATAGTTGGCCGACATGAAATGGTGCGTATCAACTAACCAGCACCACCATTGTCTAAACCCGTTACACTCCTAGCCCTCAGCTGAATGTAAGCAGCAAAAAAGGGAATATCCAACATAATGGCCGCCGCCACCGCCGTGTTCGCGAGCTACTGTCAGCGCTGACAAGCGGCACCCTCAAAACCCATTGGCTATTTTGGCATTGACATTGGCTAACAATACCTTCTCAATGATGTGGATGTGTTAAGTAGTGAATATTTATTGGTGGCTACCCCATAACTTCGTTCTTCTATATAAGCCAAAGAAAATTTGAGGGCTGTTGCAATATTTCGTTAGTGAAGGCAAATTTATAGAAACAGATGACACCAAAATTTGTAAATGGAGATTCCCACACCCCCTTTAACATACGTCGTCATCCCCCTTTTCATGGAATACCAGCGACTGCATTGGGCATATCAGTGCTCAAAGGCCGTGGCAAAGCCGGGACTCGAACCCAGGCCCCCATGGGGAGTCCGACGCATTAATCACTCGGCCAGTGCGCGATCGCGGCTGTTTATTAAATATCTTCGGAAGGAGGGACCAATCATCAGCTGACACGACTTTTTCTCATCAAACCGGAGCACATCCCCTGCAGAGTGACAAAGGTCCAGAAAGGTTCAGCAAAATATCATACTTGGAAAAGAAGACACGTGCAGCCAGAAAATGTGCCCAATCCTCGCAGACACCGCACTGAAAGATGTCAAAACAACAAATCATCCAAGCTCACGACACCCCGTGAAAAGTTCAGCGAAAAAGGCTGCAAAACGAACATGGTCTGAACCTCAGGAACGTGATTAGCCTAAAACTGTTGCTTTAACAACAGCCCTGCTGCGTGTCGATCTGCCAGGCGTGCTGGTGGTGTGAACGCTCTACGTAAACGTGCGTCTCCAAGGTGTTCATTAAACCGGTCACGAATCGTACGCTTTGTTTGTTCTTTCGCGTGCATTTTCCTTCAGCCCGTTTACATTTGTTTGGCCAAACCTTCCCCCAGCTACAGTGGGTCTCTAATGCTGATCGTACTACCATGGAGCTTAAACTGGGACCACTTCGTCCACGCTCTCTTAAACGGCGGCATTCGCTTGTTTATACAGTTCGTCGTCTATAAATGGAGCGTTCACATAAACACAAGCTGTTTGCTTCGCAACTTTACAGCTTCTATGTGCAACTGCTTTTACGTTAAATCGGAATCCTCTCGACTTTAATCGCTGCTAACCACAGAAGCAGACACATTCTTAACCAATATGTGCTTCTCATCTTATTGAATCCTACCCCATCGCCTGTCTTCCGTCATTTGTTTTCCTATGTTCTGTCCTTCGTATTTTCCGCTGTTTCGCCTTGTCTTTTTGTATTTCCAGTTCGTTTCTGCCCGACAAGCCGCTTGGGCGGCTCTTCTGCCTCTTATTTCTCGTCCTTCTACAGTTGCGTGACCCCCGCACGACTAGTACACGGCACGGAAGCAGAATTAGCGAAAGAAGCGGAATTAGTAAATCAGTTTTTCAGGAATATTATGCACGACGTGTGGACCGCTGCACACAGAAGAGCCTCCCTGACATCTGCTTGCCAATGGCATTCTGTTTGAGATACAGCCGTGGTAAGTTTCCTTTGGGCTATAGCAGTTGAAAGAAAATATGACTGCGCCCATTGGACAACTTCCAGTACGTCCACTTAAAGGAATTTTCTGTAGAACTGGCAGTACCACTTACTCATTATTTTAACCGGTCATTGCGTGAAGGTTGCGTGCCATGGGTGTGGATGAGAACTACAATCAGCCCTGTGCCTAAGAAAACATCGCCCAAGTCGCCGGGAAAAGTGCGACCCGTGAGCGTCACACCGACTTTCAGCTAGGTTTTGGAGAAAGTTATTGTTCCACAAATTCTGGCGGACATAAAACCAAGCATAGACAAGCGTCAATGCAGAAATATGAAAGGTGCTTCAACCTCACGCCATTCTGTTAAGCTGTTGCATGGTTTGCTGACGGAGCTAGACGAATCAGGTAAATTATTTTCCGCGGTTATGTACAATTTTAAGAATGGATTTTACCTCATTGATCGCACGATTATCCAGAACACGCTTGCAATGGGACATCGCTTCGGGTATGCAAAATGGCAAGGTTCATTTGTGCGGGAACGACAGCAACGAGTCAAGATGCCAGCTGGAACCATGAGTCGTTGGAGAACGATAGCTTGTGGCACTCCATAAGACACCCTAATTCGCCCGGTCGCTTTCCCTGCTATGGTTATCGGTACCGTTACTGACATTGAGAACCGACTGAAGTATGTAGATGGTCTTACGATATAGACGGCGTCTCGAATGGACCGAGTAGATCAGCACTGCCAGCTGCAAGAACACATCGACAAGAGAAGTGATTGGGCAACAGCAAACAAGATGACATTAAACACTGATAAGTGTCAAGTCATGCATTTTTTCACATCTAAGAAACCATCAGCACTACGGACGTCATGATTCAAGGAAAAAGCCTGCCAACCGCCATCAAAACTAAGCTTTCAGGTGTAACAATATCAAATGGCATGTCATGGCAAGCACATGTGGATGAGATTGTAAGTAAAGCACCGAAAGCTCTATGTATGTTCTACGGAATGAAGAAGTACCATCCACCACAGGAGCAGCTTGTTCGGGTGCATGTCACTTGCATTCGACCAGTGCTAGAATATCGTGCGCCGGTTTTCACGCGGAACTCAGTGCCAAACAGGCGCAACATCTTGAGTAAGTGCAGAAGAGAGCATTGAAAAACATCTTCGGCCGTATGTAAAAGTATTCACACATCTCGCAACGTTTGGGCATGGAAACCCTCGCTGACAGAAGAGAAAAACTACGTCTATGTCTTGGAAAACAAATACAAGCGTCTCACACGCATAGAGATATGCTGCCGAAGCAGCGAGTGGCGATCTCGGGCAGAAATACCCGGAGCGCAAACACACTTCTAACGTTTTGCCGTGGTATACGAATACGCAGATCAAGTATCTCCCATGTAACCACTCTCATTAACACAGATGTATTATCAACTGGGCAGTATTCTACTTCGACTGGGCTTGGGGGCAAATAGTATTCACTGCGTTGATCGGTACACACCCATAGTGAATTTTCGTTGGAGGGTACTGTGCATATGTGCTACATGAGTTGATACTTGATGCCATGCTTTTCTTAATAAATCGTCTCTCTCTCTCTCTCTCTCTCTCTCTCTCTCTCTCTCTCTCTCTCTCTCTCTCTCTCTCTCTCTCTCTCTCTCTCTCTCTCTCTCTCTCTCTCTCTCTCTCTCTCTCTCTCTCTCTCTCTCTCTCTCTCTCTCTCTCTCTCTCTCTCTCTCTCTCTCTCTCTCTCTCTCTCTCTCTCTCTCTCTCTCTCTCTCTCTCTCTCTCTCTTCTCTCTCTCTCTCTCTCTCGCTCTCTCTCTCTCGCTCTCTCTCTCTCTCTCTCTCTCGCTCTCTCTCTCTCGCTCTCTCTCTCGCTCTCTCTCTCTCTCTCTCGCTCTCTCTCTCTCTCTCTCTCTCTCGCTCTCTCCTCTCTCTCTCTCTCTCTCTCTCTCTCTCTCTCTCTCTCTCTCTCTCTCTCTCTCTCTCTCTCTCTCTCTCTCTCTCCTCTCTCTCTCTCTCTCTCTCTCTCTCTCTCTCTTTCACGCTTGAACGTTGTGTCGGCGCAGTGCGTCCGCCTCAGAGCAACTACCTCTCGTGTCTCTCCGTCCCAGAGCAACTGTCTCTCGAGACTCTCCGCCGCAGAGCAACTGTCTCCCGTATCTCTTCTCTTCAAAGGAGCTATCTCCAGCCCCAGGGCAGCTGTCTCTCGGCTCGCTCAGGTTCACGCTCCTTACACGATGATCGCCTCCCGTCTGTACTCGCCTTAGAGCGTCAGTCTCCGCACCAAGACGGCTGCCCCCCCCCCTCCCCCCGTTGTCGCCGCTCGTCCGTCTCCGTCTTGACCGGCCGCCGCCGCCTCATCGTCGAGCGTTTGCAGGCGCTCGGCGGCCCGGCCAGCCCATTCGGCAGCCGCCGCCGACCGAGCGCCGCGCTCCGGCGCCGCTTATCGCCGACGACGACGACCGCCGCGGCGGCGACGACCACCGTCATCGGCGTTTGGCCACGATTGTACGGCGCCGCACGCTCCGACCGGCTGGCCGGCGCACCGGCCGCCGCCGAAATCCACGCCAAAGTAGATTAGCCGCTCGTCGGCCACGTTTGATGGCCGCCGCCTTCGGAATGCCGATGCGGGCGATTGCGGCGGAGGCGGTGTGGATGGGGGCACGAGGGAGGGGGTGGTGGGCGCTGTGGATGGGGGGCTCGAGGGAGGGGATGGTGGGCGCTGTGGATGGGGGCTCGAGGGAGGGGATGGTGGGTGCTGTGGATGGGGGTCGAAGGTGTGGATGGTGGGCGCTGTGGATGGGGGCTTGAGGGTGGGGATGGTGGGCGCTGTGGATGGGGGCTCGAGTGTGGGGATGGTGGGCGCTGTGGATGGGGGCTCGAGGGTGGGGATGGTGGGCGCTGTGGATGGGGGCTCGAGGGTGGGGATGGTGGGCGCTGTGGATGCGGCTCGAGGGTAGGGATGGTGGGGGCTGTGGATGGGGGTCGAGGGTGGGGATGACGGACGGTGTGGATAGGGGCTGGAGGGTGAGGATGGCAGGCGCCGTGGATGTGGCTCGAGGGTGCGGATGGCGGCGCCGTGGATGTGGCTCGAGGGTGAGGATGGCAGGCGCCATGGATGTGACCCGAGGGTGAGGATGGCAGGCGCCGTGGATGTGGCTTGCGGGTGAAGATGGCGTACGTTGTGGCGCAGTTGGTGGCATGCCCCTCTGGGATCGTGCACTGAGTCGTTGACTGGGTTGAAGTTTGGCGGCCTTGTCTCCTCCGTGGCAACCGGCGACAGAGGCAGCTCTGAACAGCATGTAGATCGATTGCCTGTTGAGGTGGTGCACAGGCCGTGTTGAGCGCGGCACAACACAACATGTGGTGCAAAAATTGGACTTCAAGGCCATGCAACTGCATTCTTCCATAATTCCTGCGTTGTGTTGATGGGCTTATTCATAGAGCTTTTGTTAATCATGAACGTCCTGCTATTGTTTTTGAGAGGCCTGGTGCTTAAAAGGACAGCTGTCGCATTATGCTAGAGCACGATGAAGAATCACAACCTTACGTTGTTATCCACAAAACGAAGTTAAGGTAAAGTCACCCGTGAAAATCAATATGATGTATCTTAAATATTTCCCTATATAAGGTGGGACATTGGTCAAACAGTACGTTTCCCAAGGCACTTAGCACTCTTGTCTTTGTGTCTCATATTTTCGAGTCCTCTTTCTCTCTCATCTACTTTCCCATGTGCAGCACTTTCCAGCCGTATCTAAGCTGACAAATCCCCAAGAAAAACGACCAGACTACAGGTTGTAACTGTATTACTCGCTGCCAAAATGCGGTATACCGTATCGTGTTATTTGTGTTCACAGACAGTCCGAGCCCTATACAGCACAAGTATATTTCATTTCAGCTTTCTGGACAATAAATACCGACGTTGAACACACCTTTTATTGTCATGCCGTTATTCAAGATAGCCACCTGCGAGTCGCTGTTTGCAGAGTTCCTTCGTTATTGGTCGACAGCCTCTGTCGACATAGACAGGGAACTTGGTGACTGTGCTCAGCTCACCGACTGATGACTGCCTCTTATGCGCTGCAGTCGTTCCAGGAGCAGCACAGGTGGCATTGGGCGGTACGCTGCCGCCGCCGAGCAGCCTCCTCACTTCGCCAGCCGTGCGGCGACTGAGTAGCACGTCTGACTAGAGCTGTACAGCATTCACTGAGCAAGAGGTCACGCACCAGGGGAGCACCAAGGAGACAGTTCAGGGTGGACGAGATCATTGGCCCCAGGCGCACAACCACGGCACACTCGCGGGCAAGAACATCGCAAACGTCGGAGTCATTCCATGCACCTAATGCATGACTGAAACGGTAGGGGTATGCCTTTTATGTCCATCTCGGGTGTACGTCCCACGTCGTAGCTCTGCGGCCAAGAGGGGTGTATCAGAGCCGGCGTTACCTCGCGGCCCGGCCCACGCCTCCGTAAAACTTGCAGAGTTTTGTCAGGTCATACCACTGCGGAATGTTGGGTAACAACCAGTGTTCATCGCTCAGCCCGCCTTGCTGCCAAGGCCTAGCCGACAGGCGTTCATAACACGGCGCTATCTGCGTTCAACAAAGCATCAAAAGGTGCGTGCGATATCAGGCGATGAGGCAAACTGCCAACTGACCCCGCTTTCCGAACACGCCACTGGGAATCAACAGTCCCCTCATTGAGGTGGCCTCCCGCTAACCTAACTGCATACTTCACCTCAGCGCGCATCAGCACCTGCAGCGTCTGCGCAGCCGGGGCACGGCTTGCTCGCCCGCTATTCCGCTATTGCACGATCTCTCCATACAAAAGGTCCCGCGCGGCCACGTCCGGCTCGTCGCACCGCCGCCACTCGAAGGGCGACCAGTGGGCCGGCGCCGGCGTCGGCGCCCTCCGTGCCGCCCCGCAGCAGGCGAGGCCGACCGCCTCCGCCCCGGGGCATGCCGGTCAGCGCGGCTGCGTGGCGAACCGCATGCGCTTCTGCTTCTGGCGCTGGTTGCAGAACCACACGCGCACCACGTTCTTCTTGAGGTCGAGCTTCTCGGCGATGGCGGCGATCTTTTCGCCGGAGGGGCGCGGCTGCACGCTGAAGAATGCCTCCAGCGAGCGTTTCTCGGGCGCCGCGATCGAGGTGCGTTTGCGCTTGCGCTCGGCGCCGGGCAGCACAGAGGGCGCCTCAGGGTCGGCGCGCCGGTCACGTGCCTGCGCCTCCGCCTCCTCCAGCCAGGCGTGCAGCACTGGCTTCAGAGCGATCATGTTGTTGTGGCTGAGCGTGAGCGACTCGAAGCGGCAGATGGTGGACTGGGAGAGGGCGCCGACGCCCGGAAGCCGCAGCACGCCCAGCGCGCGGCCCACGTCCGCCTGTGTCACGCCCAGCTTGATGCGCCGCTGCTTGAAGCGCTCCGAGAAGGCCTCGAGCTCACGCGGGTCCGTGTCGGCGTCGGGGCCGGCCGGGTGCAGCGGCGGATGCAGCGGATGGCCGAACACGGCGGCGGTGTGCGGCGGCACGCCGTGGTGGGTGCCGTCGGGCGCGGGCGGGAGGCCAACCGCCGCCGGCGCGCCCGACACGCAGGAGGCGTCCAGCAGCTGCAGGCCGTCCATGCCGGCAGCACACATCTGAAGCGGAGCGACTCCGGTCACAGCAGCCCCGGCCCGACGACCCACGTGCAGTCCAGCTCGGCGGCCCGTCTCGACACAGGAGCGATGGTCACGTGTCGCACGGCATGGTGCGTAGGCCATGGACACGTACGGCATTGTGCCTAGGTCGGGGACACACAAGGCATGGTGCGTAGGCCTGGGACACGTATGGCATTGTGCGTAGGTCGGGGACACACAAGGCATGGTGCGTAGGTCGGGGACACCTACGGCATAGTGCGTAAGTCAAGGACGCATGTAACGGTCACATCAACGGTCATATCAGGCATGAAAAGGCGGCGGCATCCGCTGGAGTATATCGAGGTGTTGCCCCGCCTGATCTCAGGTGACGGCGTCCACAGTCGCGTCCCAGAGCGGTCAGCATTCATACCTAACGCCTGGAGACGATGCTGACACCCTACCGCGAACAGGGTGAATGGACGGAACTGCGGGACAAGGTTACTAACAGTGCCATGGCACAATCTTACAGGGGATTTTGATGCTTAGGAACTTTTCTTCAGATAAGACAGTAGTTATGACCTTATTTCTCGTAGGAAAGCCAGGAGAATGGATCAGCGACATACCTTTAGTGAAACGATATCAGCAGTATGTAAATTCACTTCGTTCAATGCTTCTGCTGTCTTATCTATATGACTAAGTTTCCTCGCAAATGCACTTAACAACTTGCGGGCTTATTATACACGGTAATTCCTCGGGATAATGTTGCAGACAACATGATGAACAAGTTATCACATGAGGCGGTACGTTCAGGCTGCGACCGCTGTACAATCATAAATAGCATAACAAGACACACCCAGCGGGGCGTTCATATGCGCCACAGCAGGGCGACGGTCACATGTGACGTGGCAGGGCTGTCGCCCCAACAGCTACGTCTGAGCGATATTAGAACGCGAACGCGTAGGACGCGGCTGGTGCGGTCCGCCGCCCGCCTCAGTGTCCGGTTTGGCACGTTTTTGTCTAAAAAAAGTATAACAGCATGGTGCCGTAATCGTCTACCCTAACACGTGGAAGTAAGTACCCTACGCTGATACAGCCTTGAACAAAACCAAGATTACCACAACCGAGAGAGAAACAAGATCCACCGCTTGAAGGCACAAAACAACAAAACGTGGTATTTCTTCTCAGGGATCCACTCAATAAGCGACGAAAGTAGTTTTCAGAAGCTGACGCTATGATAACTATGATAGGTATTTTGAAAGATGGTAAGTGCTCTGACGCATCGCATGGTAAAAAGCTAGGTCGATGTGGACCCATGCCGCAGCTTACTCGTTATCTTATCTGTGGACACAACCCATCGCATTAATCCCTTTGTGAGGCAAAAATTAGCTTGTTACATTAATGAGCTGCGCCAAATTTGGCTTATCGCGACCTGGCTTTACAGCCCCCCAAAACTGTGAGTGAGGCCTAATTCATGGACACTCAGAGCTAGCTCTAGGATGGGACAGTATAAAACTAAAGAAACGAGGTGCTATATACATATTTTTTATTCATGCATACATATGTAACTATATTCATATCTTTTGGTTCCGGATGGTTAATCGAAGAGTTTGCGGGTGTAGCTTTGGTATCTGAGACCTTGCAAAGCATAGCTAGTTGCACAAAGGCTTCACCGCGTTTATTAGAAAATCATCTGCAGCTCAACTGGCATTTTCGCAGAATGATGCGAAAAGATATGCAATGTACCACACAATGTCACTACGCAGCCGCAGCCGCTTCTGTTTGGGCTTGGTTCGTTCGGCCAGTTACCAGTTACAGTTACCAGTTACCGACCGCCAATGACGAGCTAAATGAGCGCGGTAAGACGCGGTGTCTGGTGTGCGGACACGTTACCGCCACATCTTGCTCAGATTGTCCGACGCCCCACAAAAGGAGTTACAAGAGCAATGAAATTAGCAGTCAGCGGTAGATGATATGATGTCGAGCCTGGAACTCAACACCGCAAAGCAAGATAAAGTTACTGTAATGTAACACTGAAAGTTTCATGCGCATCCTTCTAGCGGTCAGCAAAAGGCGAGAATGCCAGTAAAATGAATGAATCAAGTCTGACAACCATCTACAGGACTAACATTAGTGCGAGTAATTTTGGTTAAAAGCTCTCAACAGTCAGCATGTGGTATGCAGCAGCCATATCTGCGATATCGCCGGCGACCTACGACGTAGCGATATGACCGGCATGCTTCTGTTCAAAACGTGCTAGATTGCCGCGTCTTTCCCTGGCATTTCCGACGCATTTCCCTTCCAACAAACTATCGCTTACTTGAAAAGTAATTTAGGGAAGCGGTGAAAGCCGGCACCAATAGGCAACAACAACCGTTCCATTGCGTGCCAGACGCGTTTTATGCCTTGACAACGCTGTAATTGCAGGCGTCATTGCCCATTTTGTCGTCATAAACGGATCGCAATTTTTGAAAGTAAAAACACTAGGCTCGATGTTATCTGTGCGTGTGCAGGTGACCACTTCCAACTGCTAACTTTGCGCAGCATGGTAGCTATCGGGTTATGATTTACAACAGATCCACAAGACATAGACAGGCGATTACTTATCTGCAGAAAGCATGCGAGCTTTTCCATGCCGATATCCTTTTTACAGTCCGGTCCATTGCGGTGCGACGAGTCTAGAATCTATCAAACGTTCGACCTCCATGGCGGTCTTATTTAAGGTTCGCTCAAGTGCTTTTCAAGCAGTGCATGAAATCAGAATTTCAGATCAGATTAACGAATGACAAAATTCGAACAACCTTCCGAATATTCAGATATTCCGAACCCGAACGTTCAGCTCTACCTGCGACTCACCTGCTGCGTCTTGGATGTGGGCGGCGGCGGCGGCGGCGGCGGCGGGCGAGGTGCGCCGGCGTGGTACATCATGTCCCACACCTGGTGCGGCAGCGAGGTAGGCGGCGTGTGCGGTGACGTCATCACCGGCTGAGGGTGGCCGTACGCCATGTCGGTGCGCAGCTGAGGCGGCGGCACGCCATGGCGGCCCATGTCGGCCAGCGCGCCGGCACGGCTCAGAAGGCTGTCGTCCAGGCCGCCCAGCAGGTTACCCTGATGGCAGGGGGCAGGTTGGAGGTCAAGCTCAGGTCAGGCTGGGCGCCGAAAACCGCTTGTTGAAGTGGTTTTGTTTGGTTTAGTCCATTCCTGAGACGAATTCTTCAGAGCATAATTGCAGAGAATGTCTGCACGTTTCAAGCTCAAACGCGCTCAAATGCTGGGCTGCAAACTTTGGCACGGTTAACATGGGCCATATATTCACGTGTGTGATGTTGTGGTCCCTTCGGTGTTTTTCCACTTGTATTTCCAACCATCAGAACCTTCCTGAAACTTGATCGGCTTCCTGCAAATTAATTCTACATATCCCGTCAAGATTTGAGCTTGCGGCACCCAGGAACAACTTCATAAATGTTTACGTCCTAACCCCCCCCCCCCCCCACTGCCTCAAAAATTTTTGCTGGAAGCATGCCGGGAAGAATTGCGGTCTGTTGAAGGTCACTGTGCCTTCCACTGTACTGCGAGTACGTCTGGTCGGTGTTAGGACGAAGTACACCGTATCACGGCACTTCGTATCAAAGTTGATCCTGGTGCGTGCGTACATAGCAGCCCTTAAGGATACGTAGCCTTCCTTAGAGAGTCCTAACCAGTGTCAAAAATGTTATCAGCTCCATATTCCTGCATGCATCTATTCATGCATCATCAGCACAAAGTATAGTGGAGCATTCATCACTGACGCAAAGCATACGTGCATCGCACAATACACTAGCGGAGTGCTTTCATCCATCTTTGGACGCAACGCGTCGTTTAGGTTACCTAAACACAGGATATTATGAAGCCCGTTTTTACCCCACTTTTCCCCTCCTAAGTGCCTTAATGGCATGTTTTGAAAACTTTATATGCCAAAAAGGATGCACGCCCTGACGGTCAGTTTGGGCCATTGAAAGACGAATTAAACCTTGCAGATTTTGATATCTCACGGTGGTAAAATTAACCGCGACATCGAATTCAGTCGAAATGAATTACATTCAAATATAATTAAGCTGTTATCTATATTTGCGAACAACATTATGCGTATAGATTAGACACTAGCAATAGCCTCATTCCTCGAAGAGAGACCAGGATAATGAACGAATAGATGTGCTGCTATTTTGGCAACACACCCTAGTTGAAACGATTATCAGCAGTAAATGTTTGTCTCGTGTTGATTCGTGTTTCGCCAGACGCATACTAACAAAGTTGACAAGAGGGACAGATCATCGCTACACGGATACTAGCATGGCCGCAAAATATTTGACCATCATTTATTTTTAAACTTCTCGCACTTACTTCTGATATTCGTTTTGATAAAGGCATGCCGCAGAACTATCAATGCATTCATCGCTCCTCTCTCCTGTTTTTTTTTTACGAGAAATAATACTGTAACTGATTTTTTCATCTTTTTACAATTAGATTGAATTGAAAATCCGGCGCACTTTGGTCCAGAATATTAACTGTATGTTAGCCTTGTAAAGCACTGAAATCGAAATATTGGTAATTTTTTCGGTACGTGATCTTTAGTAAATATGAGGCATCACACGGATTTCGTATATCTAATTATGCACATTACTAGCCTATTTGCATTTGTCAAGCTCAGGCTTAGAGCCGGGTCGTGGCATCGACACCGGCCGCATCACACCAGTGCTCCGAACAATGTGCCGACTGCATCTCAAACACGATGGTGAGCTCCCATCCCTGATAACGGAGTTCCTCCGTCCCACGACCTGGGCGCGGTCCCGCATGCAGCTGGAGGCGTCGCTACCTCTCCCTCTCTCACTTCGCTGTCCGCTCCCCCGCCTCGAAAGGAAGGTGGGCTAACTACGGAAAAACACTGCACTTTGCATGCAAATGTGAATAGTCGTAGCCTTTTCAGCTGGCTTAGCCCTTTCCCCCTGACTAAATGGCAAAACTAATGCCTTGCCTACAACAAATGGAATAAAAGGATCTCAGTACCGCTCAACTAAGGAGTGGAGATACATGACCATATGTCAGCGAGGCATGGCTTCTGATCCTCAGGTTTTTGTATCAACCTTTTACTAGTTGACACGTTTTGGACGTACAGCTTGACTAGATGTGCGAATGTGAAGATGACTGAAATGATAGAAGCTAGTTGTGGGGATACAAATGTCCCTTATAATATGACACCTTAAAAGGAGTCGGGGAGGTGCGCTTTTCAACATTAACACTGCAGAACAATGAACACCTACCATCCATTTCTCAATGTGCCGCTATTAAAGAAATTTAATTGTATAGGATGCAAATGACAGTGCTCTGGAAATCTTTCCGCTTCAAACGTATCGTTAGCTTGCGGCTTCAAACAAGCCACGCTTTGGTAGTGGGTGCCTTATCAGTGCAGCCTGGGGACCGCTCCAGCCGATTCCCTGCAGATCCAGCCTGTGTTTGCCCGTGAGTAAGGCGCAGTACAATCCGCTGATGACATGTCCGGCCGCTAGCCTGACGTTCTTGGTGGTGTCCCGCGCCCACGTCCTTTTCAAGTATGAATTGCGTTGCTAAATTATAATTTGTTAGAGTAGCGGTGGGTTCAGAGACCTGAACCACCAGTCACTGGCATGTGCACCGACTACGCCTTAGGAGTGGTCCAAAACACGTGATATTTTCTCCACAGCCTATTAACCAAATGTCTATGGTCATATCTGACGGATCTATATAATGTCAAACAAAGTCATGACACGACTATCCGATGTAGAGCCACGGGGTGATGTGCTCGAACTCGCTGTGTCGGGCACTGCTGTGAAACGAAAATGTCGTGTGATTATAATGACCCGACGACACGAAGAGAATGGAATAAGTACCTGCCGTTATGCTTGCGAGTTATCTCGAAGCTGCCAATGAACGCTAGCTGGTATGGCCGCCTACCTATAGCCTCTTAAAGGGAATGTCCTATATTTGTATGAGGTTTTTAATTGAAATAGCCGTCTTGCAGATCATTCGGTGCGGTTCACAGCCCTGCTCTTCTTAAGACCTAAACCCGTCCAGTTTGTGAGCTACGCGCCCGCGAAGATGTTAAGATTATTTCTGGGGGAGCATTTCAAAAGTTGTCCAAGCATCGAAGAAGCCATAACAACAGCATTCAAATTATGCCATTCCATCGGCTGTAAGGCAATCAAGGCCAATACAAATATAACTGTCGAGTGGTCCATATGTCCGTGAGCACGATTTCCAGACAAAACGCCCGTCATTTGGCCCTCAATGTTCTGCAACGTACGATAAAATAATCAAACAAAGTCGTATTGGGAAGCATATTTATTGAACAGAGACACTGTGCTGTAAAGAGCAGCCTTTCCCGCTTAAAAGTGTATAATTATCAAGTGAGTTGTTTCATCGTATCTGATGCCTGCTTTAATATCTTCAAATGTGAAAGATTCCCTGCGGCGTCAACTGCGTCGGTCCTTGTTGTGGAGTGGACGTGTCCCAACGGGTGTGGATGTCATAAGAGAATAAACCCCGCCGAAGGCCGCCAGCATCGCCGCCGCCTTCCCCGTCACCGAGGATCAATGACACTGGGACCCGCCGAACGTCCTCCGAGACGGGCGCGCTGATTGGTGGATATCGATTGAGGGCGGGGCCACGGCAGTGACGCAGCATGTCGCCGCGAACTGTCTGTAATCAGGGGTGCCGACGGTCGGAATGGCCGGGCGTTTTGACTCGCGCCGCTCCAGCCCCGCATGTTGGAATATTGGGAAGGTCGTCAGGCCCGACCTTTCGGCCCCCACTGGCTTAGTGCTTGCACCTCAGTACGAGATTATGAATCCGAAAGCAGCCGGTTCCTAGTACACGTCGTCAAGCCGCGCCCCATTGCCGACTGCAACACGGAATTGCATTGTCCTACCTGACCTTGATCAGCTGCAGCGAAAGGAGCACACGACCCCTGGCGACAGTCCAGTGACTAAACATGGGAAGAGAGGACGGGAGTCCATTGCCTCCCACCTTCGCCAAAGGTTAACACGAACTATAGTGATACATGAAAGTACTTGATCCAGCGTGTTAGTCCTTCTCTTTTGGGTCATCTCTGCGCCTCTAGTTGAGCATGTTATTCAAATACTGTTGAAATTATTGAAGTATGATTCATTCATCATATCCTGTTGTAAACCAGTGAGACCAAACGGCGGCTGAATCTCGTCATACTGGGACGGCACAGTCAGTTTTTAAGTCTATTTCTTCCAATGAAATAGAGTTCTAGGGGGAGGCTGGTGCTGTCGATCACTTCTCTAATTTCCCTTCTTGTGTTACGTACTCTGGCGGCGTATGACAAACGAGGTGGCAACAGCGGCGAGAACTAACGAACACCATCGTGTCAATGATGTCGAGGCCCACGCATGGTACGCTAGACAACTTTGGAGACCATGCCTTTGGGTTTGACCAATACGTTGAGCAGTCCTACTTCCCTCAGATTTTGGCGGGGATAGATAGGCTTACTGTGGAGGTGTTTGCGCAAACGCCATGGACTCATCAATCCTTTTGCTTGAAAACTGGCTGGATGTGGCCCAGGCCACTCTTGACAATTTATGTAACCGAAATCGAAATGGGTCACGGTTTTGAGAATGTGACGTAAAAGTGTCGCACGAGCAGAGATGGGGGAGTAGACGCGGAATTCACTCTTTGCCAAAAATATTTCCTTAAAGAGTGTGCGCAGCCGAATTGGGATTTTTCATTGTAGACGTAGGATCGCAGATAATTCCTATTCATATCGATTGACATCTTTTGTTTCTACAAATTCGCTTCAGCAGGCTGGATATTCGAGTGCCCCAACTTTTTTCACAACGCGCAATATTATCGGGTGACCCAAAAAGTTTTTTCTCCAGTAATTCTCCGCTCATATCACAAATGTGTCGTTAGCTTGAGCGAATGGTCTTCTGATAAGGAAACTCGTCAGCAATGGCAGCAAATTTCGAACACCAAGACTGCGGGCATGGCCATTTTGCAAGCAACGTACTCGTTCACTGCTTCACAGAGGGATTGAGAGGAGGCATGACTGGAATAACTTTGGAATAACTTCACGGCTGGAATAACTTCCCCGACTGCCGCCTCGTCTGGCGTGTAAGTTTGTACAACTGTACAATGTAACACACCAGACAGGGGCAATAGTCCAAGCAATTTTTCCATTCGGAGCGCATTTGCCGGCATCGTGTTCGAAACGCGCGCCGCGCTCGGCCGGCAGCCAATCTTAATAATTATCCAAAACGTTTAATTTTTCAGAATAACATTTAACAATCCGAGTACGGATAATCATCCCAGGCAATTTTCCAGGCCGAGAGCAAATACCGAATATCTTTTAAAGCTTGGTCAAGAAGATCTGTTTTTGCCATGCCCAGCTATGACCATTTACGACGCGTGGCGCGTCCGTCATGAAACAAGTGGATAATTTCAGGACCTGCCAAACGCAAAAGGAAAATTTCCGTGGATGATTAGCAGGGGATAATCATTCGTTGAATAGTTTCATCGCGGCTGAACATATCCCTTCCTAGATTGCCTCGACTCGAATTTATTTCTATTGATTTACAAGTTATTTGATATTTTCAGTAGCACATGCACCTCACTTTTCGGGACTTTTGCTGCATCTGACTGTTTTTCCAAGAATACGTTTCTAAGGATCTTTGTGCTAGCAGTTTTTACATTGCCTAGACGTTAGCCTTGTAGCAAATTTAGCCTCATTTTCAGCGTACTTTTAAGGTAGACAGTCATTACTGGTCATTGAAGAAAACCTCAGCGCGGGCCTCAGTGCAGCTCCATTTTCATCATAAGAACATTATTGATATACATTAGGTATATTACTTGTAGAACAATGGTAAGCTAGATGTGAGGTCTACCTTCTATGGTTTATACCAAATGTATGATGCGTATCACACAATATATCCGCCCATGCCCCATATTTCTATTTTCCTCTCCCCTTGGTTTACCTGTCTGGGCACCGCCACAGCAAAATATAGATAAATCGTCCGTGTTCGGAACATCCCCAGCTTACGTCAAATGACATCTTTTGTGTACATCAGCAGACTATGTAATGCAAATGAACATCATTTTGATAACAAGCTTATTTGGTATGCCTGAAGTGGTTATGTGCCATGTGTGTTATTGCGCATGTGTGCCCCTATAGCCATGTATGGATTCGTGCTACGAAGGGGTGTAGGAAGCTCAAATGTAAGTGAACCAGTATAGTATAACGGGTAACACTTCTTGAGATGTACTGAATGTTTTATATCTAACTGAGACCACATCATTTGTTATCACTCGATGCATTATATATTTTTGAATTAGTCTTGTGTGTTAGTTCACCTCTCTAGACTCTGGTGCAGGGTTTACTTTTCTTCTTGCTGGAAATATTCCCATTTTACGCCAAGTACTACGTCGTCATGCTTCCGCCAGCTGATTATGCAACGCTAATGAAGGTGTTTTCATGATGACTATGTAGTGTGCCTCAAAATTATTGTCCCTTTGAGAACCGCATGCCTTTTGATCCTGAAAATGTGGTAGCAGTATTCTTAAACAGAGATGAACAGCTAACACGCTTGAGCATCACACTTCTTAGAATGGAGTGAATTTACTACACAGATAGCATAGTTAGGTCAATTTTTTTCAGTTTAGCCAGTCAATACTATGTAAGGCACTAGATGCTTTAAGTAGCTTAGTTTATCTGTCTGAACCTTAATGGCAGTACGGTATTTTTTCTCCTGCTTGGAACATCTTCAGTTAGCATTGTCTAATGTCTGGGGCATGGCAGCGGCCTGACTATGTAATGCGTATAAAGCTCGTCTTTTGGAAGAGTGAGTGGGAGAAATTTGAGAACTGCGTGTCAGTCTTTGATTCTTATGGAGTCACATTAATTTCAGTTCCCTTCTACGTTCTTTCCAGGGACAAACATAAGATGAATCATGCAAGAATGTCAAGTTGAATACCTATGCACTAAGACAATAGGCTTAACTGTATTGAGATAATTAAGCGTTGCTGCCAGTGGTTGCGTTGACCCTTGCCACTGCTGGTGATACTGATGGCTGCTTACCTATTACCTAAGGGTTTGACACAATTTTTATTGGCTTTATAGCCAGAATGGTTACGTATTGGTGTTCACGTGGGATTGTTGCGTGTAGGATATCATAACATTTTGCATCATCCGCAGTTATCAGTGCTGGAGTTTCATGCTTCCTGAAAATTTGCATGCTATTTGAACTTTGGTGAAACGTTTGCAAACAAATCTTCTTGTGGTGATGGTAACACCCCAGCTGATGTTTGTATCATGACTGACTCTTTCACCTACTTTTGCTGAAATATCATGATCTTGTGTTGATGTTTCAAACCTCTAACATCACTTATGCTGCATTGTACTATGAGTTGTACATTGGTAGCCTTTCTGCTCAGCGGCAATGAAGCTGAAACCAAGGCATCTTCTTAAGTTAATTTGCAGCATTCATCTAAAAAATAGCATTCCGAATCAACTGAAATTATGGTGTAATATTCCATACTCGTGACAACAAGCTTAAATATCAATGAGATAATAGCAACTTGGTTAATAGGATAGGATAAAAGACACATTGATTTCAAGAGAAAAGACAGGTTACAAAAGAAAACAATTCAAGCAACTTTCAGGAAACAATTCCCATTCTGTAGGCATGCAGTTTGTTCTTTTGAAAAGAACTACAAATATGAACTATATATATATATATATATATATATATATATATATATATATATATATGTGTGTGTGAACAAAAAAGCAATATTTGATTTTGAAAAAAAGTTTATTAGCTGGGCCAAAAAGAGATGGCTTTGGTTTAAAGCAGCATATGTACAGTCAACTTTAAGCAGTCGCACGCTCATGCATATAATGTGGCGGCAACGTCATGTTATTATATTTTAAAGCCTGATACTTGAAGTGTAACTTGTAGGTAATTTTATCGTCTCAGCTGCACATTCTTATTTCTTTACCTGCAGATATCAACAACAGGCAGACAGAAGTGAGCTTTAGCGTTTTGCTCTGTCAAACGCATCAAAAGATTAAACAAAGCATTGCGTCTCTTAGTTCTGTTGTCATCCGCCTCTTTCTGGTACGCATCTGGTACTCACATAGGCTCATACCACGATGGTCGAATTACAGCTGTAGTTCACACCACTGAAACTGCATGTGTCTCACAGTTGGATTTTGATCGTCCAAGCCAAAGCAAATAACATAATACGTCTAAGTGTTTGCTCAGATTGCAGTTATGTCGGACAGTATCTTCGCAAATATCTACACCGATTGAGCTCCAGCGTGCTTCGAGTCTTGGACCTAGCTCTCTAGAATTCATCCAGCATGAAGAACAGGAAGTAAATATAATGCATACTGCCAGAGCCGTGACACTCCGGCAGTCCCCGCACGCAGTGTATTGGCGTTAAATCGTTGCTATTTGGCCCCGAACCCAGACATGTGGCCTGGCCAGTCAATTTTTCAAGCCTGGGACGCTTAGATACTGAGTTGACAGCCGCCCGGTTCGTCGCTGATTGGCCGATTTTGAACAAGGGAAGGAGTAATAGGCAGTGAGCCTCAAGCCCGGTTAAAAAGCATTAAAATATCGACATCCCTGCCACCCAAGTGGCCGAATATTGGAACACTGCAGTTCGCCCACGGAAGTTCAGGTCTTTCTTGCTCATAACGAGGGCAAATTTTACACAGCAGTTTGTGTGATAACGAGAACGCGTGCTATTATTTTTTCCGTCACCGTGAAATGTTGTGATGTTATTTGACGCCGTTGAAGTGAAGAAGCCTGTCACCAAGCAATGGCCAATGGTGAACAGGCTAAGAAACTATGATTTTCCAATTAGTTTTAGTTTGTCTCGGTTGCGCCATAAACTGTCACCCGCACTGGGCGTTTCCGTCCCGCTGACTGATGCAGTTCTTTTCCTGAAAGACCCGCATTCGCACCGGTACAGCGCATGCAGCCATGGATACCACGGATGAGAAGAAGTACTTGTAGTGAATTATCATTATTGGAAGCCTCAGATGGACTTTTCACTGCTACCAATAGCGATGGCTCGGCCAAAATACATGCAGAGGTGTGTTTTTAGAAAACCGAAAAGACTAGACACGTTCCTTTTAAATGGGTGGAAAAAGTCGTGGATGCTGGTTTTTAAGTTAGTTAAAACTTATCAGCCGAATTGTATAATTTGCCGTAAGAGGGATTTTACCACATTTGGAGCATATTTCAGACATTTTCAGATGGAACCCTAGTACCTTCCATTAGCATAAATAGCACGGGGCAAGCGTTTCATCAACAGGGTGTCATAAGCTTAAATATTTCATTATTTTTTGGTTCAAATCGTGCGGTCAACATTTCAGACCGGTACTACTTTTTTCCTGCTTTAAGTACAGCCACGGATGCTATGGCGTGCATGGAAGATGCTGTCGCACACAGTACGACGTGCGCCATCAACATCGCATCAAGTTCACGGGTGTTCTGGGTCATAGCTGAATTTTACCATAATGTTGTGATGTCGTCAAAGCAAACTTAAAATTGACCTGCGGGATAGAGCGCGGCCGCGCTGCTATATTCGTTGTGTGCTGGCCGCACAGCGTGCTATTATAGTTTATTAAGTCAAAACATTATACTTAATGGTTATATACGCACTTGAGCCCGGCCCTGTACAAAAAGTGCTGGTGCTGCAGCTTTTGAGGAAAATAAGTGTGCTCTTTTAACCAAGAAGCCGGTCTGTTTGTGGGCTATGAATTTCCAATCCTGGTTTCTGCATTTGTATATCCAGTATTTCACTCATTTTCATGGCTGCCATCAATGTAGACATGGGTGTGCAATGGCAAAGTTGACAAAGGTGTGCTGACAAGATGTCAACATTGCTTTTTTTCTGCGTTTCAATCCCTGTTATTCAAACTGTTTTGGTTTTCACTACCATGATTGCGAAAGTTGGTATATTTTCATTCGGGCATGGGCTGGGATGATAGAATGGGCTGGAAAAATGGTCAAACATCCCGAAAACAAAGAGCAATTGAATATCACAAAAGATTACCTTCTTTGGACATCATTTGATAGTCATGTTTACCATGCTGCCAAAATAGATGACTTTTAATGAATCATGCAAACAAAAAATGGATAGATGGGACAGTAGTACTAGCCTAAACCCTCGGAGAAAAACCAACAGAATGGAGATATAGTTGGATGGATATTTCTGCGACATGCCTGTATCGAAACAATAGCATAAGTGAAGTTACAATTGGCTACCGACGATCTTACTCGACTTCTGAGGTTTTTTTAAACGGCAAGCCACAGTTTTCACAGGACACCAACATTCAGGGGATTTAACAAAAAGCGACTGCCAGCCGTTACCACAATACAGTGCCTATCTAAGAATTAGAATGCGCGAACATACGTGCGCATGCAAACGAATTCAAGCAAATAGGCATCACGCATCACGCTTCAGTCAAACATGCAAGCGAGTTGAAGTGAACAGGCATCACACATCGCGCATCAGTTATACATGCAAGCGATTTCAAGTGGACAGGCATCACACATCACATTACGCGTCAGGCATCACTTACACATGTAAACGGCTTTGAGCTAGCACACATCACAGATAAAGGCACATATCATGTTCACATAATCGGCCATAATGAACCCCGCGTGTTAAGATATGTTCACCGATTTTTTATAAGAATACATTCACTTATTTTCCTGTCTGGGTCGTCCTGTGCTCTGTAGATGACTTTGAACTCTAAAGAACCAAAGGGCCGATAACTCGCTCGATTTCATCTGACGCTTGTGTTACCAAAAAAATGGTCGCCGAAAGGGTATTCCTGTTTCGTTTTTAGCGACTCGCTGACGCTCATTTGGAAAATCACACATCGTTAAAAAACGAAAATTGCGTGTGCGCATAGCTTGTAAAAGCAACAATAAGCTTAAAGTCTCTCGTGACATCTCCCATCTTGAAGCCTAAGTGCCGGGGTGGCAACAGATGTTATTTATGCAGTTTTGGGTTTCAATGGGTTTGCACGCAAAAGAAATGGTTTACGAAGTTAATTGTAGACTGTGTGAACAACATGGGAGGGACATAGTCTATGTCGGGGAGTCCATGCGCCCTATCGATTTGAGACATGATGAACACTTGCGTGACGCTAAAAACAACACAGGGAGTGCCCCATTCGGTAACCATTTTTTGGCAACACACGCTTAAGATGAAATCGAGAGAGTTTTAGACCACATGCTCCTTTTAGAGCTCAAAGTTATCTACACAGCACAGGACCACCCAGAACGGAAAATAAGTGGTGAATCTATTCTTATAAAAATCGGTGACCAAATCTTAGCATACAGGTCTCATCATGGCTGGTTATGCGGACGTGATTTGTGCATTTCTGTGTGATGTATGCTAGCCTAAAATCGTTTGCATGTGTAAGTGATGCCTGACGCGTGATGTGCGACGCCTGCTCACTTGAAACCGCTTGCATGTATAACTGATACGCGAAGTGTGATGCCTATTTACTTCAACTCGCTTGCATGTCTGAATGAAGTGTGATGCGTGATGCCTATTTGCTTGAATTCGTTTGCATGCACACGTATGTTCGCACATTCTAATTCTTAGATACGCACTGTATAGTGATAATGGCTGGCATTCGCTCTTTGTTTAATCCCCTGAATGTTGGTGTACTGTAAAAACTGCGGCTTGCTCTTAAAAAACCTGAAAAACCGAGTAGGGTCATCGGTAGGCAATTGTAACTTCACCTATGCTATTGTTTCGATAAAGGTTTGTTGCCGAAATATCAACCCGAATATATTTCCATTCTCCCGGTTTTTCTGCGGGGAATAAGGCTACTACCGCTCCGTTATCTATGTGAACAATGTTCCCCGCTAATGCACTAAACAACTTACGTAAAAAATGGGTATTGTCATTCGATGAAATAAAATTAGATATGTCCACTTAAAGCACATGTTTTGGGAAGCGTGGGGATGTTCGGCTGTCGGCTCGGTTCATATACTTTAGACGAAGCAACACTCCTGCACGGCTCGATCCACCCCTGCACACACCGATCCACGCTCTGCGCTATGTAGCTATGGCTGGCCTCCCTCAACGCCGCCGCGATACTTCGGCGTCGCTACAACGTCGGGTCGTCGAGAACTGGGCCCGCTTTCGATCCGTGCTAGGACGCTTGTTTGCAATTATAGCATTTTGCGTTTTCATACTGATTGAATTTGGAAGTTCGTAACTTGTTTTAATCACTAAAACGCCCCTCCAAGATCAATGAGGGGCTTTCGGCAAAAGCTACGATCTATGGTCACACAATCCCCACTTCTGGAACGCGTGGCGCTTGAGCTGGAACTAGTCGGATTGATCGGCTTGGAAATTTGCTGACATCCTGTAAAGGTCTCTCGGCCTGCTCGCAATAAAATGTTGGTGTAAGTGTACCCAATGACGTTGCCTATGGGGCTTTGCGGGTGAGAACCATTAAATTTCAAGGGTCACCAAAATCAGGGCGCGCTACAATTTCTTTGCCTTCCACTGTGACGAAATCCTGGAACGGCACGTTTGTGTGATGACGCCAAAAAGCTAAGTTCGCTAGATCATAACCTTTATGCTAGACAGACACAAAGTTCCTGGAAACAACGCAAATGGTCCCAAGTCTTCATTTTCAAGTGACAGAACGTTAAGGCGGCACTGTAATGGCCCCACAATTTTTATTTGTACGAGGAGCCAAACTCCAAGGTCGCCATCATCAGAACCACACGTAGAGAACAGGGGCACAGGAGCACGTGATCACTCGACACTTAGGTCCCTCGGGGCCCTTTGAACCCCTCGGGGCTGACGATCAAAGGCTCGATTGGAGGATTCGAAGGGTAGGTCAGAGGTCAGACCCTCAAATGTCAGTCAAGATCCTCTTGCACGGATCGGGGCCCCTGAAACAGTGAGGTTCAGTCAGCTCAGTCAGCTGACTGGGACCACCAAACCGAACAGCCGGTTCCATGCCGGTCTGGGCCCTGGAGGCCCCTATCCCAAGCAGTGGCAAGGCCGGGGCCTGCAAGTGCCAATCATAAGGCCTCTGGCAGTTGTCTTGCACTGGTCAGGGGACCGTAGTGCCTAACAGGGCAAGCTGTGTCGGCAATGTGACCCAAGTCGGCCAGGGGCACATTTACTAAACAGGGGCAGACTCCGAATGTTGAAGGCCCTCTCAGCAGTGGCAGGAGATTTGACACACCATCAGGCAAGGGTTCACATTTGCAATGATACGGTGGAATACGCGCATCGGTCATACAGATCATATAAGGTACGCGCGTCACGTACATACATATCTACTTGCTTTATCCAGCCCTCCATGACGCGCAGAGGGAGATAGTTTCCCGATCAAAACGTAGTACGAAAGTGAAGTGGCCGAGATCCGGGGATTGTTCGTGAGAGAGGGCACCAAGGGGTCACCACAGTAAAGCGTGGCCCCTCCCTTGACAAAATCCTGGATCCGCCCTTGCCTGCTTATCATCGCATATTTGTCCTAGCCCTTTGCCCCATCCATTCAGCGAAGTTTTGAATTAAGTATGTTCTCTGGGACCCAGCACCCCAAAGCCGTGCGCTGGACTGCAACACGGTGTGCAAAGTACATAGCTGGTGTCGTGTTTCACTGCGTTGCGTGATGTTCCAATGCCACTGCGGCATCCAAACGAAAGCGTTGCGTCTTAGTGAGCTGAATGCCCGTTTTCATAAGCGACAGCCTACCGTTGCTACGGTATCCTCGCCACGTATGCATCATATATCATATTTTCATTCGACACTACAGATGGCGCATTAACTGTAGTAGAGTTGTTTATACGAATCGCCAATTCGTGTTTCCTTTAAACAAATAGTGAAGTGGACTTTAAGTTGCAAAACGCACAATGGGCTAACTGAATGACTGCACGTCAACCGCAGAGAGAACAAAGGTATTCTCATCCACGCGATTCGTGAACAGCGTCTAAATCCGGAACAATACGCTGGGAAAAAGAGACGCAAATGACATCGAAAAGAAGGCCCCTGGTTCCACATCTTTGGTGGAGGAAATGCGTGGACACATGTGCCGTGCCGCTTAAAGAACGAGGCGTAAAGCAATCTACAAAATAGCAACTTACTTAGGGAGCATGACATGAAAAGAAGAGCTTCACATTGTTGCTTTTGGTAGTGGATGCCACTATGAGTTCAATTGCCCGTACCGGCGTTGGCGGACTGGACAGGGACTGGGGCGAAGAGCAGCAGCCTCTCCCAAACTTTGGAAAAAATCAAATTGGTACTATGGCCCCGAATGACAAGTATCGACGTAAAGAGCTTTTTATCCCCCAAACTCTTAAATGGCTCCATCGCCACATCTTCTTGCCTCATATTTTGACCCATCCCTGCTGTGGCGTCCCATCCCATCCTTTGGGAATCATGCCTCACTTCTGATGGGCCCGTACATGCAGCAGTGCGCCCGGTTTATAGCGTCTTCACCCCACACCACTGCCCGTTGGCAGTAGTCTTCTTCTGTAACAAGCCCTTCAGTCTCCCTCCGCCCCAATGCTTGTGGCTTACACTGTCCTACTCCCTGCATCAATGGACAAGTAGTGCACTGATCACAATTGACTGCAGCTTGCTGTTTTTAGTTAATTTAGGTTGATATTTTGTTTATTCAGGCCAGTTTTTGTTTACTTGGGCTAGTTTTATGCTCAATCACTTTTTTGTTTTGTTTATTTAGCTTTTTTGCAATTTATTTAATTCGTTAATTTGTCAGGACAGCCCTTTCTGTTCAAAGCCTGAGCGTATAGCGTCACCAGCCTTCCATAGCTCAGTCAACGGCAGCCCCAGCCGGCGCCGGCTGACCGATCGTGCCCTCACACCCTCACACATCTCCAGGTGGCATCATCAGCTGGCCTTACCGGCGCGTTCAAGCAGCGTCGCACCGGCTCGGCGGGCCGGTACGGGGCCGGCGGCGAGTACCGCGTGGAGAAGCAGGGGCCTCGGCCGGCCATGGCCCGGTCGCCCGGTCCGTACATGCGACAGGTCGGCTCTGACATGGTGGCCAGCATCGCACGGCGCCCGCTGGGGCGTCAGGCCGAGCAGCTGAGCCGCGACTCGCCGCTGGCGATCCAGCGCGTGGTCCGCCGTCGCCGCTGGCGGTCTAGTGCGCGTTCCGCTGTTTCGGCGAGATTCTGACACGTGGTCAGCCGTCACCAACGGAGGTCCAACACCTTGATAGACTTCAGTGGTCTGGCGGTCGAGCGTCTGGCCCGCTGTCACCACCAGCGGCCCAACACTTGGTTTGCTGTCATCACCGGCGATCCGCCGCGTGCGCCTCTGTCACCGACTCCCGAGGTCCCATCACCACGGAAGTCCCAACACCTGACCAGCAGTGGCCAGCAACACCGCAGCTAGTGTCACCGCGGAAATCTGCAGCAGGCCTCCCTGTCACCACAGATGCGTGCCGGCGCACAAGTTCTTACAAGCCTGCTCGTCACCAGCGGGCAGGTGCCTGTGGAACCCCACACCTGCGTGATGCCTGCAGGTCCTCACGCCTGGCAGTTGGCCACCCCTGGCGTCGTCGTCCCAGCTCCGTCCTCTGTCGACACACGCGGCACACGGTCGACTCGCGTCACCGGCGGTCCACGGCCGACTCCCGTCACCAGCGGTCCACGGCCGACTCTGGTCACCAGTGGTCCACGGTCGACTCCGTCACCAGCGGTCCACGGCCGACTCCCGGTCACCAGCGGTCCACGGTCGACTCTCGTCACCGGCGGCACACGGCCGACTCCCGTCACCAGCAGGTCCACGGCCGACTCCCGTCACCAGCGGTCCACGGTCGACTCCCGTCAACAGCGGTCCACGGCCGACTCTCGTCACCAGCGGTCCACGGCCGACTCCCGTCACCAGCGGGGCGCAGTCTCCGCACTGGACCGCATCCCCGACCGTCGGCTCCGCCCTTGCTGCGGCGCCAGGTGTCCGCTCGTGCTGCGCGTGCCCCCGCTCGCCCGTCCCCGCCGCGGCACGCCCGGCTGTGCCTGCCGCCGCCACCGCCGCCGGTGCCGACGCACCGGCGCCGTCGCGGCCCGCAAGCGGCCCCCGGCGCAGGCGCCCGGCGCCTCCATTTTGACGGTTGCGAGGAAACCGGCCGGATTGCGGCGGCGATAGCTGCTATCAGATGGGAGTGAGCTCATTAGCGCCGCAGCGGCGACGGGCGGGTGTCCCCCCCCCCTGGCCCTACCCCGCCTCAGCGGCGGGCCTAGAGTGGCAGGGCTCGTTTCCAATGAGCTGGTGCACGCGCGCCGCCGACCGTCGATTTGCGAGGCGGGAGCTGAAACTAATTGGCGGGATAATATTGCTTTGTAGTTGGTCCTGGCTAGCCGGCTATAAATCTGTATTACTCTGATACAGAGTGCGCATGGAGTCGATGGCCGTTTGGCCCCCACCTTAGGGGCTGATCAAGTCCCATGGCTCTCCGCCCTGCGGCGGTAAATGCGATTGCCACGGTAATTTTTCGATTAGCGTGATAAGTATAGAGGAAGCTGATTGTATAAAGATGAATGACAGTCACATAGCCAGCTCGTCAAATCATAAGAACCAAAGAAACGCAATGAGTATGCAGACACATCGGATTCACGGAAGTGCGAACAGCCACTGGAATTTAATCTGTAAGCGGGTCATTTCACCAGCCAATAACGGTTCAAGTCCGCGCCGTTCAATAACAGCATGAGCCGCCTCTCACCTGACGCAACTTCAAAACCGTTTAAATCTTTTGGAGAGCAGATTGGGGAAAACTGGGTTTTTTCCTCAACGTGTTAGCCAAAAGTTTTTTTTGGTAGGGAAGAGTGGGGTGAGTTGCACTATATCCAAGTAATATCGGGGTGATTTATTCAGAACATATGGATTGCAGTCTTGATTTACTCAGCTGGCGTACAGTAGATCACATTAGCAGTCTAGCTTTCTAAGTACTTCCGGCCGCGTAATCGCACACGTTTAAGGGTGAACATGACAATTCGTTTTTTTCGCATATCGTTCAAAACCATAGCGATCAAAGTAAATGTGTGTTCAAGGCCTAAGGTATGACTAGAACCATCTGAGTACTGATTGCTGGGAAAGTACCTGTATTGTATATGGTGCAAACAGTTGGTATCGGTTAGCCAAGGATTCCGGGGGTGGCGCGACCCTTCCTCCAAGATGTCAGGTGGTACATATTGTATCAGCTGTGCTTGGGGCATGTTTGCGTCGTAAAAACAATGCATCGACAAGATGTCACTGACTGATTTGCTATTAAGGGTTGACTGACATGATTGTCATGGCTTACTGTCCTCTAGACAAGTCAACATTTATATTACCTACTCGATTCCTATCGTCATTCTACCGTGCAGCCGAAGCTGAGGTGGCAGTAGTTATAAAACAAACACTGGGTGATTAAAATGACGAAACATTGTCATGCCGCAATCACGACGAATTACGAAAAGGCGCAGACGATCGCGTTTGGTCTGCAAGCCGCACTACAATCAGCTTCCTTGCGATGCAACGCTCTCAATGAAAAGAGCATAAGCACGAATTCACCCACCACGTGATATATTTACTACTGAATGGAACAGGTTGTCTCATTTGAAAAGGGTCATTCAGAAGTCATTGAACAAAAGCGGAGAGGTCCGCTCCAAAACTTTACAACCACATGTGAAACAAAAAGTTCATAGCCGTGTGCAAATATAAGCTACAAGTTTCCCTTCTCTTCCCCATGCATTTCGTTTCGTGCTTCCTACGATTTATCATCCATTCTTCGAAAATGTTTGAGCATAAACCACTTGTCTGCCATCGAAACTATGATTGACGATGGAAGGCGATGTGCAAGTATTCTATAGATTTTCCCCAAGTGTTGGCGCAATGTTGAACATTAATTTTCCATGTCAAGCCTGGACGCAGTCGTGCAGAAGCACCCTTTATGTCTCTTTCATACAAATCGACCGCGCGCTGCCCTTTATCCTTGCGCGAAGTGATACCAAAACATGGCGCATAAATGGTACTACGTATGCCTATAAGATATTGTAACATAAGTGTACAACTTGAAGTTGGCAAGGTAAATCGTCGAGAGTTGAGTGAGGGGAGGAGTCAGGCGCGGTCTTTAAGGGCATTTGTTACGAAAACAGTACCACGGCGGTGATGTCGAATTTTCGCATAGCTGAGACATATTCTCTCATGCACGCTCCCCTCCCTGCCCTGATCTCTGCACTCCAAGTATATGATAAGATTAAGGTTTTGGTTTGTTTTCCCCCACACTTCTAACACATGAGACTTAGTTCCGTAGCCATTGCTCGGCGTTGCCCGCAGAGTTGTATTTTCCCTCAAAGGCATTTGTTACCGAAGAATCTGGGGCTACCAAATCGGAATGGGCTTAGTCCTATATCTATCGTTAATTAGTTGCTTAAAATACACGAGCTCGTCTTGCAGGGAAGAATTTGCGTGGAAAGAACTTGCGAAATACTTCATCTTTACTGCACTAGAAACTTGGCGCTAGGAAACGAAGCCGTAAATTGAACATCTCATAACCGTCATGACTACCGTCATATGACCACTAATTGATGGAACGACAGAAGGAAGATACCAATGACCTACCATATCACTTACTTGGGTTTTGCTCTCGTTTTAAAACTGGACATCTTCCCCCTTTTCACCGCGAACATCCATGATGCAGCCCGTCGCACGTGGTCACGGTCGCGTGTGAACTGATCATTACGCAAACTTCGTGCAGGAGCCGACCAGAAGGAAAGCTAAACATCCGTCCTTCGCTGACCTGTCGTCTGTCGCATAGCTGTCCACTTGTCACGCGGGCCCGCCGCCACACGCCTCCCGAGCCATGGCAACAGGCGTGGCGCGCTCGGCTCCCATCTGCCAGCGCCGAGTCCCCGGGGAGGGGTCGAGCCCCCAGCGGTGCCGGCCCGCCGCCGGCCCCCATGAAAGGCAAACATTCAATTACACTTGATTACTGCGTGTATAGGGCGCATTGTCGGAGCCGCTCGGCGCTCCGGCTAATGGGTCGGCGCTGCCGAGTGGAGAGGCTGGCTGGAAGGCGAACTGTTGCCGGCCTGTACTGTAGGCGGGCCGGCCCGCGGCAAGAGGCCCGCTAGCGCGCGAGCGGGCCTCCAGAGGTCTGCAGGGCACGGGCCCACACCAATGGCCTGCTGACGCCGGCATCGCTGCCACTCCGGCCGGAAAACGAGCCGGACATGACGGGCATGTGGTGTTGATAACCTTCCGAGTCGGATATGCGTGAGCGCGTGAGGGACGGTCCCGCATTGCCTTTGTTGGGCAGGCTTCATGCGGTAAACAAGGCCAATGATTGGGTTATTTACATGTTACGTCATTTAAGCTGATCGGAGTATCGAGCTAAAGGATCGTTTCGTTTCAGCCTGCCGACTCAAAACAGGCAATGCACCAGGCGTGTGCCAGTTCCTATTAAATAGGAACGCCTTACAAATTGACGATGAGCGCAATAATGTCAGCCCGCTCAATGGCCTCCAAAATTTTGGCTTCGCCATCTCCTACGATTGACGGCTTATCAGCTATGTTCACGGCAACTTTTGATTTGTGACCTCGAAGTGTGGTACCGTGATAATGTTACTGGACTTTTTCCCCATTGTGATCCATTTGACATGCTCATAAACCAATTAAAAACACTTTGGACCGCCCAATCAAATGGGTAGTCCAAACTCACTTTCGGAACCCGTTTTCCATCCATCAGCAGACTTAATTTTGGGCTTCACTGAACGTAGGCGAGCCATGGCCTGCCCGTCCTGCCTCACGCTGTTTCCCGTCACCTGTGCGAGAAGTCGGCCTATACAGAGAGTGAGGACATCGATATTTCAGACCAACTATCTTCTGCGTTCAGTTGACATCCAGAAGTAGAGGTTGGCATCAGTCTTGAGTCACGTTCTGGACGATCAGGCATAGCTTTGATTGAGTTTCAAATAACCTCACCGGAAGACTTAGGTCATTGGTCGAAAAGCCATAGAAACAATCAGGTAGGACTCTCGCTGTTCTAGGGCCTTCGGGCACTCCGGGCTCCTTTAATGTACAGCTTACGGCGTTGGAAGCAGCCGCGAATTCGGACATCACTGGTACAAGGTGGTACAAGGTGCATGGCGTGAGATTGTTCAGGAAGCAGGAATACAGAAATGAACAGGAAAGTGAGACACACGTTGTGCTTCCATGTCGGTCAAACTGTGCTGATATATGCTGTAATGAAGTACTGAGGCGTATATAAATGATTTTTTTTGCAATTTGAACGATTAGTGCGTGAGTCTAGCACGGGAGCGTGGGTGTGTAACTGCGTGGCATGCAAACATGTCAATTAAGTAAACTTGGTAAAGCTCATACCCTTGTTCACAAAGTTGCTGGTGCACACGAAACGCAACAAATTGTAATCAAACTGAGTTCAGAGCATTCGACATCCGAAAAATAATCGCAACACATGCGCGTGACTATAGCACGATTTTCTTCCCCCAAGCCTGGTATCCATCTTTTGCCAGCGCTGCGCCTACTTTTTGTCCAAATTTTGAAAACTTCTGGCCCATGCCAAGCAATGATGATTCCAAAACCCTTAATGCTACACCACCACTACGATGCTTTCATGGTCTTACAGCGCAAGACCGCTCGCAAAATTGGTTAATTTGGAATAGGTACTAATGATTTCCTAGGGTTTTGATATTTTTCTTCTAAATCAGCACCCACGAGCGGGAAGCATTCAAATTGATGCCGACCAATAACAAACCTGTCTACCATTCTGATGAACTATGGATATAAACTATGGCTTATGATGGATACGAAATATCACATTTGAAACTGCCACTAAATCTCACTCGTGTTTGTCCTTGCGGATCCGTTACCAGGAGACGTGTGTCTGACTTTCAATGCTGGTTCCCGGTTCCCACTTACCATCGTCAACACGGGGTCCTAGATCCTTGGTTTCGGCTGGTTCTTTCACCATCGCTAGTCCCTGGATCCTGGACCCCATCAGTTGCTTTGCAAACACCAGGCTTTGGCTCCTGGTTCCCACGGATTATTCCCAAACTCATCATACGGGTTCAGCTCCTATTTACCCCCCACAAACGCCACGCCCTCGTTTCTGGTTTCACTTAATGCATTTAAGACCCGTTTGATCCAGACTCCTGTTTGCCACTAGCTTATTCGTTGACACCAGCTCCCTGCAATCTAAATAATATCTAATCAAAGATATCTTGCAGATGCTCTTTGATACTCACATGTGCACAGTCCATCAAGTGTATCCCTAATGGTTTCTAACGTTGCTTGATCCCCATTCTGCCTTCCAAAAGTAGAACCTGATATGTTCTTTTTTGGCCATTTTGTGTTTTTATGCCATCTGATGCATCTTCTCAAGCTGAATTCGGTTATTCATACCATTAGTTGAAATGGACATTTTTTTTTTAGCTAAAACAGGTCTCAATTTGGGAACACTTCAATTTTAACTGACCGTTTAAAAAACTGAATTCAGCTTGAGAAGACGAATCAAATGGCATAAAAAGCGTAAAATAGCCAAGAATGAGCCCATGGGGTTTTAGCTTTGGGCGGCAACATCATATTTCCAAGCTGGCTCTGGGTTCTTGCGGGATCTCTGGCCATATTATTGGTCAATAAGTTGCTCCTGCTAGATCTGTCGGCACAATGCAAGCTGGCTGTTGGTTCTTGCTTGACTCCTCTGCGTACCTTAGACCGTGTCTAGACTCTTGTCGAATTCGTCGACATAGTTTAAAGCTCAAGACTTTTTTCTGGTCCCCCAAGCTCAATTCAGTGCTGGGCCCTGGCTCTTGCTGGATCTCCGAACTGATTCAACACTGCTTCCTAGGTTTTCCTGGTTCCGGTACCAGCAACCAGATCCTGAATTTGGAATGGCTGGAACCGTATCCCGGAAGGAAATGCCGGGAGCCAAGTAAGTGATTTTTGTCGGTATGCGTGATCCTGTTTGTCAGCATCGCCACACGCCAGTGCTTCGCCGTGCGCCAGGGCGACTTGACCCTTTCGGTCTGCCAGTTGGCTAAGATTCAAAAACAAAAGCCAAAAAAAAAACAGTGAGACCGGGCTCGACATATATTCTCAAGTCTGAGTCAGCCAGAGAAATCTGCTGTCGCTTTGACGTTGTAGATTGTAAAAGGCATCAAGAGTCTGTTATAGCCACTCCATTTTCAGCGGTTAAAACCAACTTATTGGCCATAATCGCACTACTTCTTCAGCTTTCGCATGACCTGTTACAAAATCGAAAACGTCTTGAAGCCGCAGCTCAAAGCATGATGCCTCAGACAGATTGTCCATCGCATTCATGGTGCATCACACAGGCGCTCTCTCGCGGGGGGGGGGTCTCGCTCCAAGAGCAGTGTGATTAGCGAGTAGACAGCTACACGGCCAGAGGGTTAGTGGGCAGACCGGTCGGCAGCTCGGTCGTGGTAACTTTTCTCTGGTGTAGGTATGAAGAGGACACCACTTTGGGATCGAAGAGCAGCTCCTGTAGGCCGTCGGTGGTGAGCAGCGCCAGGAGCGGGGTCAGGAGTTCTCACCGCGTGGGGTGAGCCGGACGGCGCTACGACCAGCGCCAGGAACATGAAGCCGGTTGGACGACCTCCCTTGGCGCACGGACCCCGAAGCTCGACCCGTAGCGGCGAACGGGCGTAGCTGCTCCGGCATTATAACGCTGTTGACAAGTGGGACGATGCCCACCTGCGGGTACAAACCCCGGCAGGTCCGGGGCCAGTAGCACCTCAGCTCGTGTCACGCCATTACTCGGCGTGACTATAGTTATATGGTTACTATATCAGTGGAGTCCTGCCGACTGGTGATATTCAGTATATCTGAGAATGACACCATACTGCCAAGAAAGTTAAAGCGGTGCTTAGTCGCTGTTAATATTCCATCGCATCCTGACATTTAACACCCAACCAAACTGATGCTCGACATCAAACAGTATACAAATCACTGACACAGTCATAGCGCGTATACTACTCCTCCAAATAACATCTAGCAAACATCATCCCATTGTTAAACTCATATCTAAGGCACACTTACAAGCAGATGTTGCAGCAGAAACAAATGTTGGCAGACCCGCGATGCTTACGCCCACACTGGTCTTTGATCTCAAGCCTTGCCTTGATAACTTTCATTTGTACAGGTCATAAAACAACACCATATCACTGCGCTGGATAAGCCGTCAAAACAAGATGAGTACCTCAAATAAAAAGTGAATGGCATGGAGGGCGACAGTTGGGTTAAAATGATCCTTGCCACTGTCAACTCTCAGTTTATCCGCAATTTTACATTCTGTTTCGACCAGATATCTTTTACAACGCCGGTATTTCGCGCACTTCAAATCAGAGCAAAAACAGCAGTTGGTATGAGTTTTTTTCTGATACCGCGAGATAATCACCATGGCAACCGAGGCTTCACGGGGTTTCAAACCGTGATAACACCACTAACTCTGATAATCACAGGATTACATTGGTGTCCGAATTCACAGCAGGGGTATAGGAACAGTAACACTTTTATAATGCTAAAGACACTGGAGCGCCTCCTCCCACCACCCACCACCTCCCCCCCCCCCCCCCCCTGGTCGAAACCAGCGCTCACGGTGGTAAGCTATTCCAGCTCCGCATGTTCACCGGTCGTAAATGACGTACGTAGGGAAACAGAGTTGTTTCTCTACCTGTAAGTATGGAAACGGGGTGACCTAAAGGGGCCAACAGCCAAAAGACCAGGTACTTTCCTACATTGTCGGAAGCTGCTGAACTACTGGCGGATATCAATCTGGGACGAATATAAGATAGAGCATTGAGGGATTTTTTTAAGCTCTTACATGAAGCAGAGCCGTAGCCGTAACAGATCGAACCCCATGAATCCCACCCGCCGTCACAAACCGTATCGGCTATTAACGTCAGCTCGGCGTTTGAACAGGCCGCGACCTCGTGCCGCATGACCCGTTGCTGGCAGGAGCAGCTGGTGCATTCACTGGCCCCGCCTCTGCGGTCCGCGCACAAATCGGCGTGAGCGGCTGCTTCCGGGCCGGACGTCCGGTCACGTGCCGCGCCGGTCAGGTGGGCCGGTCGTGCCCGGCCGCCGCTACCAGCCCACCGGCCATCGATCCCACGCGGGGCCGACCGAAAAAGGCGGGTGGGTCCAGGGATGGCCAGGAGGGCAGCAGAGATGCGGCTCTCGGACTGTACCTCTGCTCCAGACATGGGGAGTGCTCTAAACGAGTTACACTACAGGTGGCTGGTATGACAGGTAACCGGATGAGCACCAACTTTGAATTCTGGAAGAATGCTGACGGATAGCTGTGCAATTCGATTGGTAGTGCTTTGGCGAGGGTCTCTTTGTAGTCTGGCCTTACGTTTAGCCTTTCGAAGTGCCCGTTTTGCTTACCACTGAGGGAGCCTTGTCGCTAATATACAGAGTGCCTGTTAGCCTGTCCAAATATTGGATCTCACAAAAGCGCCCAGGGCTCTCATCAAACAGATGAATCATTCAATATTTATACGACAAACCTAATCTCTGATTGGCCGTGATTTGAATGTTCCGGCGGAGTGGAACGAGTGGCCTTACCGCCGTAACTGGGAACGCTACACATAAAATTGACCAATTTGGAATCAATTACGGGGTAATAATAGCTCACCGTCCGCTGGGTCAATTAAATACGGCATGCACTTAACCGCAGGCTAGTTCCTGCAAATAAACGCGTAATCACTGATATCACGGTCGGCGGACCGATGTGGGCCCTGTGAATGCTGCCAACCGATCGAACCAGACAGATGGAACTCTGCACCACCGATCAGCACTTGGCAGGCCATGCTCTGACGCAGCTGAAACCACGCTGTGCTCTACAGTTTACCGGGAAACTGCAGCTGTACTGTGAGCTTCAGGGAAAGGTTGGGGAAGGCTGAAGTCGCCCCCTTCTTAAACACTAGTTTTGTGTGTCACGCCATCGTTCAACCAGGCCGTTCGCCTTATTTAGAATTAACTCACGATTATAAGGTAACGATTGCCTCCTTGATGTCAGTGAGTGGTGGAGCGTCCGTGTACTTTCGCGGCGCACTTATCATGCGCACACACGCTGCACAACTGACGTCACTGCTGCTGGATTTCCAGCCATCGTCGCTGGAGTAATCTGCTGCTGCTGCGCAAGTCAAAGCGACCGAACATTTTGTGGAAATGGGTGCACTGCTGACAGCTGCGCATGCATCCTGCCATTGTGTTTCACGCCAAACATGGACCGCCCTGTCACTGTCCGGAGAGGACAGTGTAGCGGCGCGTCGGCACCGGCGGCCGTGACGGTGCCAGTCCGGCGGCGTCTCGTGCCCTGCCGCCCTGCCACTGTCTGGGGAGGACAGTGTAGCGCCGCGTCGGCACCGGCGGCCGTGACGGTGCCAGCCTGGCGGCGTCTCGTGCCCTGCCGCCCTGCCACTGTCCGGGGAGGACAGTGTAGCGCCGCGTCGGCACCGGCGGCCGTGACGGTGCCAGTCCGGCGGCGTCTCGTGCCCTGCCGCCCTGCCACTGTCTGGGGAGGACAGCGTAGCGGCGCGTCGGCACCGGCGGCCGTGACGGTGCCAGTCCGGCGGCGTCTCGTGCCCTGCCACTGTCTGGGGAGGACAGTGTAGCGGCGCGTCGGCACCGGCGGCCGTGACGGTGCCAGTCCGGCGGCGTCTCCCGGCGGCCGGCCGTGCCGGCGCCGCCCGCCGTACCTGATGCCGCCGCCGGCACGCCGCATTTAGCTAATGAAAGAGGCCATTTCCCGTTGTATTTGATGAAGAAGCCCCGACACACGACGCGTGTCGCAGAGCTAATTTTGTACACAAATTTAACGTACGCGCGATTATCCTGATTAAATTTTTCAGGGAGCGACGGGAGGATTCCGACAGTTTTGGTGGCTGGTGTTTGGTGGTGTGTTGGTGCTGGTGACCGTTGGTCATATCGTGGGTGCGTCCGGCCAGAGCGCAACGAAGCAGTCTGGTGCATAGGGCACGCGATATTTCATTAGACATCTTCTTTCCACTTCGAACTAAGCGATGTTCATTTGGATGACTCACCGCTCATAACGCTTAACCTATATTGACTTATCACTGTGCATAATTGTTACTCTGACGGTAGCTACTAAAGTGAGCGATGTTGGAGCTGTTCATTGGATAACTTTTTGTGCATGTAGTTATATCCGCTAGCTGAAGTGCTAATGGCTTAATTCGGCTGAAATGGACCTCCCATCATCATATTTAAACATCTTAATCACCATGATTATCCTCATCTTAAAGCTACATCTATGCTGTATCCTGCTGCTGTACTCATACTTAAGTGGTGTTTGCAGCGTGTTCACTTTTACAGCATAGACGTGTTGTTCCATGTTTTTGTTGCACCGCTGCTGGCATATTACTTAAGTGCAGTACAACAACTCCAAATGGCTTTCCGAACGGCGGCCGGCTACGTCAGCTTGCCAGCTCTCCGTGTGCTCATAGCAGTGTTCATTATGTCGGGGCAGGACATAGCGCGATGCGGCCGGCATCGCGTGATCAGCCATTTTAATTTTTAAACAGAAGTGGCGCCCCTTCTGCTGAGTCAGCAGACCGTCGTTCGTTAACATGTCAACGCTCCTTTTCGGACGTCACTCGACATGGCAGCTCAAATGACGTCACTGGTATCGGACAGGTGTACAAAGGGTCGCCTTAATTGGCCGACGTGGCTAATCCGCCACCAGCAGTCTTCGCCAATTGGCCGTCGGCTCGGGGGTCAGGGACCGCCGACGACCGACCCGGGCTGGCTGCCCGGGTCGGACACACTTGCCTGATCACACAGCCTGTTCAAAGCATGCCGGGCTCGCGGACAACTGGCCTCTCTCGACGGGTGCGTTTTCGCAAAGCCATCTATCCTTGCCATTCCTCACTCTTTTGTTTCTGTTGATGTAATGACTTAAGCCAAAATTTTTGAGGACTTGGAAAGCGGTGAAAAGCCTCCCGCACCACCTTAGTCCGACAGTCAAAATTCAATTCTTCTGTTGCTCAGGGGGATTTCCTACGTGGAAATATGATGTGCTCAACTATCACGCATTTTCTGCGCCCAAGACTCGTTGCGACTTATTCTTACTTATTCATGTCCACCTAGCTTAGTTTGATCATCGACACAACTTGACGAAATAAAAAATCGATAATACGAGAAATGCGACTTGACTTCGAATCGAACGTACATTTTCATAGGCATCTGCTTTGCCGCGTTTCGCTTTGTTTGCAGACGATTCCGACGAACCCGGAATCAAACACAAATGTGGTAGTGATTCCTGTCCTGCTCCCACACTAGCCAACTAAATCATTCAGAGGACCGATTCGGCCAGCTGTCGTCGCTTGCGCACTGGATGCGGCCGTAGCGTTATGACGTCATGTAAAATGCACGCTGTTTATTGGTTGGCGCTGAGTGGATCCAGAGAGAAGAATGACTATAGGCGCCGAGAAATGCAAGCATCGACGCTCATGACGAAATAATCTCATTCAAAGAGGTCGCTGTGGTGGCGTTTTCATCTCACAATCTTTTTACGCCACTGCGGCGTTGTACTACGTGGCGGCAGCTAAAGGGTTTGCGCCTTGACTGACAAGAGGACCAGGGGGGGGGGGGGGGGCGCTTGGTATCTCCGACTGGCTGTCGAATATTGCTAATGCAAAATAATACACATTTGGTACACCATGCCCTTCGAGCACGTTATATACTGCCGCTTCTTTGGCCAGGGGTGAAAAACTTCTGATTTACTGGTGACAAAACGAACACTTTTGCGAACGAACTGGTTACAAAGTTGCAAAAGTGGAAACAAATTACAACAAACCAGACCATATCACAACAGACTTTCCCATTTAGACGAAACTCAAAGTTTGGTATTGGTCTGTACTAGCTAACGCTTGTAGCGTGAGCCTGTGCAGAGCAGATGTCGAAATGTTGACGTTTCGCTGTATGAGCAAGTTGAGTCACAAGACGCGGCCAAACATAGCAGGCTTTGATCAGAATGGCTTTTAACAGGTGACAGAAATATACTACAAACTATGCTCTATCAATGTTGACGTCGCAGATCAGTGGTAAGACGGTGCTTTTCTAATGATCCTCAGATCACCGCTTTTCACGGACTTTTCAGTCGAGGTTCACTTTACAAACTTAACAGTATAAAATGCTGAATATCTGGGCTTATTACCAGTCGCAAGAATCGTGGCTGGCCACAGCATCTTACCAGGAACGTGATCAGTTTGTTAAGCGGCGTTTTAAATCGTCGTGCCATCTGAGACAGGTGGGCTCCAATGCCCGTCACGCGGTAATGAATTGGGTTCAATGCAAGGCCGTGGACTTTCGTTGGTTGTGAGCATGTCGTGAGAAACTGAATGGCTTGAAGAACAAAGTCAGTGGTCAGGTTTTTAAGGTGCTGTGCGGCTTACCCATGAAGGGCGTCCCTGGTATTTGCGTTAAAAGCCCTGCCGATCTAGGAGGCTTGCTGTTTGTAGACGCCCGAACTGTAAATTCAGAGATCAACAGAGGACATTAGAGCGACACATATCACACAAAGATTCATCCGACTCTTCCTGCTGCTGCGAGGAACGGCGGCTTTGAGGTAAGATGCCGGGCATCGCTGGTGTAGGGTTTTCTCACTGCTCTTTGTGCGTTAAATTTAACGTTCTGACCGGTCGCCAGGCGTGAGATTAAACACCATTAATTTTGATTATGTCTTACATAAAACTAAATTAAGGTACTAGAGGTGCTTAAAAATGTCGCTTGCGTCTGTTACTACCGGGTTGCATGGGTTTCGCGCTAACTAATTTGGATCATGTTTAGAAGTACTAGGCCTGCACCCGTAATACCAGTGAATGCGATAATAGCGAAGGTCGCCAACGGTTCCAACTGCTTGCACGGTGAGGTCATAAAATGAAAATTGATATGGCTTTCAAGTGCTTGTAGAACCATGTTCTCGGAAAATGTAGGGATACAGGGATGCAGTTTTGCAAAATACGTACGGGTGAGGGAGGGGGCGCGGTGCAAAAAGAAAAATAGTTGAGCCTGAGTCCGAAATGCACTTAAAGCGGTTTTCTCCCCTGACTTGACCCACTTTTTTCAGAGTTGAGAGCAGGATCGTAATTTCCCAAAATTAGTTTTGAGGGGGCTGAGCCATAGGACTGATGACGAGTGAAAAATAGCATACATATTAGCTGAAAAAATGGCTAATCGAAATAGGAGACTACATCCCTGGTTAGGAGGTCGTGGTCTGGACTCAATGCTCTCCCCAAAACTGAAGAGGAAACTACACGCTACTAGGCTGGTTCTGTCAAGTATGCCTTTATCTGATAATTTTATTTGCCAAGTCTTAACCATCAATAAGTGTTTGATGGCTAACAAATAGCACTTTGGTGCAAATGGACTACCGAAACGAAAATATTTTATTGTTATGCCGTATCGCATATCATTTACCTTTGTGTTCGTGGTTTATCGCACTTGAACTATGTTTGCAACGGTTGTGATATATTTGGCTCCAGTTGACAATTTAAACGGTTTAAAATTTTGTTCGTGAGAAAAATGCTGGACATTTTCACCCCTGGCTGACTGTCTTGCACAGCACGGCCAAACACTTAGTAAGAACCATGTTGTCAAGGGGCTCGCGGAGGATTTCAAAAGGGGGAAGAGGACACTATTGAAATTTACGCTGAAAACCAAGTCGACCGTGCTGCATGTGCGTGCAATTCCTTGTGTGTCGTGAAAAGCACTGCCTACCTTTAATGTTGCAGTTTGTATGGGTGTGCCTGGCACCTTTAACTGTCAGCAGTAAGTCATGTACGCCTCAATACGTGCCATAAATTATATAAAGAGGGAGGGGCAACGCTTCCGCGAGGGCTACTACATTCGTATCCCCTCTCGCCATCAAATCTCAAAGCGTTTTCGAGTAACTTCCCGTCCAGCCGTCTATGCATTTTGAAAACAGTGTCTATAATAAATTCACGCCCATCGAACACACAGGTGGCCGAACAAGATGCGAATCTTCGTGAACGAAGTCTTGAAAAAGAATGTATCGACAAAAAGACGCCAAGACAAAGCCTAAAGGGATAAAACAAAACTTGTGCTGTCTTTTGGGGAATGCCCCGCTGACTGGAGCCCCCGCAGGCTGTTCACCTATACAATAAGCCACAGCTGGACGTCTTCTTGTTCAAAACTCTCACGGAACCGAACCATACCACAGCCCTTTACAAGCTCAACAGGATGGAACTGAGACGTAGCCAAGGAAAGGGGCAAAGGCCCGTATCCCCGCCCTGAGCCAAGAGTTTTGCAAAAGATGCTGGGTAATTTCGCAGAATTTTTGTCATAACTCGCATTTAGGGAATGTTTGACATTTGGCTGCCCTTAGAGAAATTTTAGCCACATGTCTGGATTTCAAACGGATGTCTGTGAATGTAATTGACATCAGACAGTGTGTTCTCGCGATTTACGCTTTAAGCATAAAGATAAAGTTACGCATGAAACATAAAGTTACGCATGAAGCAATTTACACATTAAGCACATTAAGCACGGTGACTTTGGAAACCTTGCTTACTTGCGGACGCTGTTTGTTAGCAGTTCGGACACCTTGCTTACCTGTGAATGCTCTGTTCGTTAGCAAGGCTATGTTTGCAAAGCAAGTGCACAATAGCGACACGTCCCATATCGCACTGGTTCAAACCTGCAGAAGTCTAGAATTCTAGAGCTGAGGCGAAACGTTGACTGTGTAACTTGAACTCGAACAGATTTCAAATTAATTTCCTTTCTATATCTGGTTGGCACTTTAGAGGTATTTCCAATGGCATTATGAGGCATGGAGTGAGGTGAGGCAAGACGCTCCAGAAATTGCATTTTGCCGAATATCCTTTGCCCTGTCTTACCAACATTGCAAGTGCATTTATTGAAGCATTCTTTGAACATTTTTACTGATTTATGGTAGACTCACTTCCTCATTCTTCAATCATACGCTTCTGTGAAGTGATTTTCGAGAAGCCCCGGTAGCGTGTCTGGATTACTGCCACGTAAGAACTACTCATGGCAGTGGTCGCAGACGTACACCGTCTGAGCGTCATTTGCATCAGTGCAAGGAACACAAACCCATCCTTCGCAGCTCCCACACTGAATCCACTGGTCACAGGAGGAGAAACGCATTGAGCATATCAGGCATGCCACGTCTTTCTCGGAGTCGGGCACCGACTTCTTTTTCGCCGGTTTTATTTCATTGTCTTTTCTTTTCTTGAGGTAGCTTACAAGTAGCTTCTCTTTGGACGAAGATGAATTTAAGACCGCAGACTTCTCCGTTTTAGGGTGCGTTCCTTTTGTCTGCGTTGAGTAATGGTGGCAACTCTCCTAGCAGCGTCCTTGCAGACGCAATCCCTCTGCTCGCTGGAGCTCCTCCGCTGGGACCAGCGCCATTTGCCTCGCCAGCTCTCCCGCTGCGACCAGCGTCACTCCCCGCGCCAGCTCTCCCGCCGCGACCAGCGTCACTCTCCGCGCCAGCTCCTCCGCTGGGGCCAGCGCCGTCCATCTCGCCAGCTCCTCCGCTGTGACCAGCATCACCCTCCGCGCCAGCTCTCCCGCTGCAACCGCAGGTAGTTATCTGCCGCGACGTTGTAGCCGGCTTTGAGTGACTTGAAGACGGTTCGGTCGAGATGTTGCATCTTGTACGAAGAATGTGGTTGCAGGGCCAGCATATGTACGTGGTGTTCCCTGGCGCAGAGTTTGGCAGGATGATACTTGTGGGAATGGTGTCCATCCAGTACGATCGGCTGTGGGTTGTTGATGCTGCTTTGCGTGCACTGCTGAGAGTGCACCAGCCACTTCAAGAACAGTTCGCCATCCGTCCATCTTGAATCACTGATACCAGCAAAGGACGCTGGAGGTGTCCCATTCATGAGCTTGTCCAGCAGACGCTTTCTCGGCCAGATCACCATCCGAGGTATGTTATGTCCCGCGGCGCTGCAAGCAGCAACAAGTGTCACAAGTTCCCCTCTTCGCCTCACAAGTTCTAGTCAACGCTCCCACGCAACGTTTCCCTCACTTGGTCAAAACCTTTGAAGGTGTCTGGACAGTGGTAACACCAGATTCGTCCATATCCAAAAATCTGCCAGTTCTCGAACTTCAACTTTTCAAGAGGATCTTTATAGATCTCGAAAAACTGAGCCACCATGTCTCTGATGAAGCCAATCGCCCGATAGGTGCTGGTTCCCTGCGGCTTTCTGAGTCTGATATCTGGGCTCTGCCATTCAGAAACCCGCATAGCCATTCTTTTCCGGCGGATCCATCTCGAAACGGATGCGGGAGTTTCATACGTTCGTCCATCTGAAATGCCAGCTTCCGTACGTCCACGGTAGTCAAGCCAAAAAGGCGACTTTCCGTCTTAAGAATGTGCTCTTTGAGAGCCATTTCCACGCCGGAAGGGAACACTGTGTCGTACCTTCCAAGATGCTGCTCTCCCGGAAGTTTCACGTCACCGTCGCGATGACGTCGGAGTGTTCTAAGTGGCACACCATATTTGCGTGACGCCTCCCGCACCCCCAGTCGTTTTTTGAGATCATCTAGAGATTTTCTCATGACAATTTCGCCATATTTCACGCGCTGTGATTTTCCCTTGTATGTACACACAATGCCTGAAACAAGATCATTTTTAGTGCGCGCTGCCCAGTTACAATATAAACAATAGGGCTGTTAACTGTAACCACATTCCTAAGTTTAAAAGGTGAATCAACTGCCAATATCATTATCTTCCTGCAACAGTACTTTCTCAAAATTCTGTCCCTTAAAAGTTTAAAATAGTTACCTAATTTAAACCATGGTCAACTAGCCATTTAAACCCGATATAACAGGAAATTGTCAATAAAAGGCACAAATGGGGCAAGACGCCCCATGGGGCTTTTTACCTCACGACCTTCTGTGGCGTTTTGCCCCGACAAGTCATTCGGATAGAAAGCGGCGCCAGGAACGAGAACCAACACGAATTCAACACCAAATAGCAAGGTAATTTGGGGTTCAAATTATGATATCTCGATATGCATTAATTCTGAACTGATTCCGATTCTGAACTGTATTGTGATACAAGCGATTGCTTCAACTTAGCATTAGAACCCAAAAATAGGAAGAAAACACTCGCAAAGGTCAGGATGTACTTTCCTACCTAACGTTAGAAAAAATCATTGTACACCATTCGTCGTGTTTAAGGCAGGGCATATCGTACATAATCTCAAAACACGTAGAATCATGCTCCTACCTTCGAATTTCAATAACTTCGATGGCGGGCCCCCGAGCGCCGCGCGCACCGCACCGCCTGGACTCCCCAGCGCCGTTTCTGCGTTGCCGTTGCGTAAATACAATATTTCTGCTTACCAAGAACTCTACAAAATGTATGGGACCAAAGTAAACCATTCGTCGTGTTTAAGGCAGGACATGTCGTAAATAATCACAAAACAGGTAGATTCATGATCTTACCTTCAATTTTTTTTATAATTACGATGGCGAGCTCCCGAGCGCCGCACACACACACAGCACCCGCGACACCGGCGCCATTACTGCGCGGGTCACAACATTACTGCGCATCAAGCAGCATCAAGAACCATAAAAATGTACCGGGCCAAGGTAACAAGAATCCATGAAATTTGATCCTCGACGCCAACGGGACCATGGGTTGCAGAGGGATTGGGTGGGGAATGTAAAGCAAAATGAGAACATGGCAGATAAATAAAAGCTCACTATATGGCACCTATATATGGCATGGAACATGGATGCCAATGGGATGCTGGGTTGAAGGGGATATAGGGTGGGGAGGTTAGGTTAGGTTACGTTACGTTGCGTTACGTTACGTTACGTTACGTTACGTTATGTTACGTTACGTTAAGTTAAGTTAAGTTAGGTTAGGTTAGGTTAGGTTAGGTTAGGTCAGGTCAGGTCAGGTCAGGCTAGCTTAGCTTTGCTTAGCTTAGGTTCTGGTCTATTCTCAGTTAGGTTAGGTTAGGTTAGGTTAGGCTAGGTTAGGTTAGGTTAGGTTAGGTTAAGTTAGGCTAGGTTAGGTTAGGTTAGGTTAGGTTAGGTCAGGTCAGGTCAGGTCAGGTCAGGCTAGCTTAGCTTTGCTTAGCTTAGGTTCTGGTCTATTCTCAGTTAGGTTAGGTTAGGTTAGGTTAGGTTAGGTTAGGTTTGGTTAGGTTAGGTTAGGTTAGGTTGGATTAAGCTATTAGGTTAGGTTAGGTTAGGTTAGGTTGTCAGGTCAGGTCAGGCTAGCTTAGCTTTGCTTAGCTTAGGTTCTGGTCTATTCTCAGTTAGGTTAGGTTAGGTTAGGTTAGGTTAGGTTAGGTTAGGTTTGGTTAAGTTAGGTTAGGTTAGGTTAAGTTTGGTTAGGTTAGGTTGGGTTAGGTTAGGTTAGGCTAGTTTAGGATATGTTCTGGACTATTCTGGCCTGTGTGTTTCATAAATGTACCTAAACTCGATAAGAAACGATTTTGGTCGCTTTATTATTGTTACCTTGGTCCCGTACATGTTTTATGTTTCTTGATAAGCAGAAATATTGTGCTTTCGTAACAACGCAGAAACGGCGCTTGGGAGTCGAGGCGGTGCGGTGCGGTGCGTGCGGCGCTCGGGAGCTCGCTATCGTATTCATTAAAATTCGAGGGTAGGAGCATGATTCTATCTGTTTTGAAATTATTTAAGATATGTTCCGCCTTAAACACCACGAATGGTTTACCTTGGTCCCGTACATTTTGTAGAGTTCTTGGTAAGCAAAAATATTGTATTTACGCAACGGCAACGCAGAAACGGCGCTGGGGAGTCCAGGCGGTGCGGTGCGCGCGGCGCTCGGGAGCCCGCCATCGAAGTTATTGAAATTCGAAGGTAGGAGCATGATTCTACCTGTTTTGAGATTATTTACGATATGTACCGCCTTAAACACGACGAATGGTGTGCAATGATTTTTTTCTATCATTAGGTAGGAAAGTACACATACACTCTCGCAAACACATTTTTACCTCGATCTCTCCAATACGACCCACCAGACTCGTCGCCATCTGCCAACGTGCTGTCCACATTTTGTTTGTTTAACAGAGCAGAAAGAATTTCCCCGGAAGTTTTTAAATTCTAAGATACCTTGATGGAACGTTTTACCCCGGGGGGGGGTCTTGCCCCACTTTACCCTAACTGGCGCTGGGATTTCACCGTAGTATATTTATGAACTGTGGTTCAAGAGTCACACATTTGCTTTGAGTTCATAAAACGCACTGTATTGATTACAAAGAGGTGTGGAGCTCTTCAGTACAATTTTCTATGGTTATGCGTGCAAACTGCTTCGTAGTAAGCACGTCTATCTATGACTGATGACGAGACTGCCGTCTGATTTCGTACCTCAGAGAAGAAAAACGATGACTGAGATATTCACGCCTTTGCAACGTTGACGATGCTGGTCAGGTGACCCCCAAGTAATTCGTGTCCACGCCTCGATTGCAATGCTGAATGGCCCCGCAGTCGTTTAACGTTGACACATCGTGGCTAGTGCAAGTCAGAAATGTGTCATCGTGCATGAATTAACGGGACTGGAGTGAAGCGAAAGGACAATTATCTTTTCCTCGGTGTTTGCATTTTTGTAGGTTAAATGATGTTCAGCGATGTTGCCTTTCTGCCAAAAACACCCTCTCAAAGGGCGATAGAGCACTTTCCTGTTGCAATTATAATCAGGAACATCTATCAGGTGGCACAACTGCAACAGGTCACGGCTTCGTCAGAGAGTGTGTGACACGAAACAAGGTAGGTTGTCATGCAGGTGCCGTGCAGGAAATATAATTTGCACTGCTGGTGGCAAAACAAAGCAAACATTCCTTCACCACGCGTTCTATGCCACAGTTTCATGCCTCGTCCGCTGGGGCCAAGGGGTCTAGTTTCGGCAAGTGTGTGTGTGCGGGGGGGGGGGGTTGAACCGTGCAAAAGTTTTAGAACCTACCACAAAAGTCGCCAAAAAACAAATCTTTCCCGGATTTCGCCTACTTTCTCTCAATGTTAGCAGGGGGTCAAATCCTGAGTTTGGGGGTGAGGGCTGAAGCTCTCCCCTCCAACTGAATAGGAAACTATACCCCTGGCCGACACACAAGCTGACGGCGAAGCCCAACGTCACTGTAGGTCAGCTTTTGAGCGCAGCAGATCAAACAATAGCCTCAGGGGGGAGATTCTGGCAGGAAAGAGTGGCGACGCGAGCGTGCGCGTCAGACGGAGGAGTGGCCCTGCATATGCAGGCGCGCCCCGTGACGCTGACTCCCCACTCCACCCTGTCGGAATGCAGCCAAAACAAACGGTAGCTAAACACACACGGCTATGCTTTCTGTGCTACGTTTATATCTAACGGATGACTCACGGCTATTCGGTGATTCACATTCCCTACACGCCTGAAAAGCCTGAAGTCTAGCAACACGTCATGTGACTACACCAGCATCAAAGCATGCTTTCGATGCGTGCATGGCTGTGCCCCATCACGTTGGTGCCGCTTTGTATGCACACAGCGCATTTGGTTAAGGTTGGAACGAATTCACGCCCCAACTTTTGAGCTGCAGTTGCAGTTCGGCGAATAGGCGTGTTAGCTAAGCCTTCAAGATATTTTTACGTTTTGAATCCTGCAAACGAGCGTGGCACGACAGCGGGAGAGACGAGAATAGAGTCGTCTGCTACACACAAACTCGTACCATATTATCTGTTCTTCGCCTCATCGTGGAGGATAGCAAGGACAGCGCTGAATGTCCATTTCGCAGCATATGGGGCGTTTAAAGCACCGCGACTCACAAAGAGCCATGTTGTAGGTTTCCTTTACAGGTCTGTTATGTGTGATATGCAATTTTTCTGGTTGGAGCAGAGCTCAAGGGAGGCTTACGTCATATGCCGAGTTTCTTGCGAACTACGCAAACACGTCCTTTATAGATTACTTAGATAACTGGCCGGAAAAGAGGGGAGATGGCCACAGGTCATCAGTCACTCTAACTTGCCAGTACTCTCGGCAAAGTGCCGTGGAAGACGGCGGCAATAAGTACCCTCATTGTGAATTCTGTAAGTGGCGGTGTTTTGCGCCGGGTTTGCAGTAAATTCGGATCTAAATTCATCCACAGGTGATTCGCCTGCAAAATGAATGCGGCCCTAAAATATGGACGAGACAATGAGCAAACTGCCGGATTGGTTCGTGCTGACCCATTATTCATCGCAGTTAAACACGAGTGCTCAAACACCGCTACCCCTATGAAAGATTGATTTCAAGGCGCGATCGAGGCGTGAATAACGGTAATAAGTGGTCACAAGCACGCCTCCCCGCAGCGGAATGTGTCCGGTACTAAATAGGGTTAAAGGAACCAACAGAAGCTGCACGCGGCGTTAAGACGGGCTGATAGAACGGATCTGATCTCCTCCCACGCGAATGATGTATTATAATGAAATTTATGCACGTTTGCATGCATATTTGGGGGGAGAGTCGCGACTGGTGGTTTTCCTACACCTGTTTCCTGAACTGTGCTTTTTGGTAAACAAGTCGTTGACTTCCAGGATCTTGTCAGCACCGCAAAGCGGGCGAGAAATGTTTGTGGAACAACTCAAATGGAGCATTTATCACGGTGCGCATTGCAAATCAAGGAATGCCAGAGCACCGTAGACAACTGAAATAATCCTGGGTATTGCCAACCGGCTGATTAAACAACAAATGCTTCTTCTTCGTCACATGCAGTCAAAAAACGCTGTCCAATGACTACTCAGGCACAGTTTGCACTGTAACACCGCTGGCTGGCCGCAAAAACTTATTTCACGCACAATGTAATCTTTATGTAACAAAGTACCATTCAAACCATTGGCCGAACTGCTGTTCCGCCGACCACGCGCCTCACGCTGCACCTGTTTAAACAGCTCCTTCCAGTCTTACCCTTCCAGTGAATGCATTATTTAGTCGGCACTTAACAATTCATCATTCATCGCATTAATAATGCATGGACGGCATTAAGAGCGAAGAGCCCCGAAGCGACATAGAACGGAAGGTTCTCCAAAATGACGGACAGAACGTTGCAACGGTCCATCTAGAAAAGTTACGAGTGTATTTTCATCAACTAAAATGCAGTTGACGTGATTCAAGACTGCACAGCGGCTTCCCAAATTAATGCACCGAGCTGGCTCGTTCGTGCAAGGCTTGTGAGGCAGCTGTAAGGTATCGGGTATTGCAGCATGCTGTTGTTAATTGTATAGTTGTTGAAAACTATTGGTTTCATAATAAATGGGTCCTGCCTGCTAGCATCACGATTGAGTGCAACCGTTGCATGCATGGATCGAATTAAACAAAAACAAAACCACTTCCAAGTGCGATCCACGCTCTTCCATTCGTCACAATAGAACACACAGAAATTCCCTGAAAAGCGCCATGCTGAAGGCAGAACGGCTATCCTGACAGGCACGAGTAGCGATAACGCGCACCCCCACTGTCTCTGAGAGTCTCTCAGAGAAAGCCGAGCGCCTGTCGTGGCGGCTGGGGGCCTGACGGCGAGTCACCCAGCGGCTGCTCGACAGCGGCGCTCCGCGAAGCCCCAGAAACAGGTGGCTCTGCACGCGAGCAGGGGCGGGGGCCGGCGGCCACCTCAATATCAATCACATCTCCCCTCGGCCCGGCCCCGGCCCGCTCACCTGCCGGCGGCCAGCGCCCAGTCCAGAGCCCCATTACGGCAGGGTGCGAACAGCGGCGGGCGGCCGGCGGGGGAGGGGCGTCAAGCACGGGCGACTTATCGACCGGACCGCTGAGAGAGGGCACACCTGCCGCACAGGAAAGGCCGGTCACACCCCGGCCGCCTCTCCCCTCCCCACGCGCTGCCGTTGTCATTGATATTGACCAATTATTCGGGAGTGCAGGGCAATCGAATGCCCGGCAGAACCGTAATTATCGGCTCTGTAGCGTGTGAGCGGAACTTCATACACTGGGAACGAGCCCTGGGCTCAATGAAGGGGTTAGTGAGCCCTCGCGGATTAGTCGCAGTAGGGTACACCAAATGACATCATGCACATGGTTATTGTGAAGCGGAGTCTGTATGGACTGGGTCGCGACGCGAAGCCTGTGTGCTTATTTGTTAAGCTTCTTTGCGCGGCGAAATTTATCAGGGCGTCTGCGGAACATTTTAGTAACAAAGGTGTCATGCCTGTGCAATCGATGCTCTCCGTCCGTGGTATATCACCAGACAGTGCACTCACACATTCTGATGGTTTTCCGTACACTCGTCGCGATAAGTGGCGTAGCTATGCGTTTACATGGGGCACAGGATTATGGGTGGGTCATATTATGGCTATACAGGATTATATATATGTAAGCTCAACCCTCCCTTGCCAAAACCATGGCATGTATTACAATGAGCACACTCATTATTGGCAATTACCAATTCCAAGTGAGTACGTAAATCTAGGAAGATCGAGAGCACAATGTTGTTTTACGACACGCAGAATGTTGTGTGCGCCTGCGGCGCATTAACCTCGATTTCAGTCGAGTTTTGATATTTTTTCCGATGCGAAATCCTGCGCACGCCTCTGTACAAATAGTACAAGAGAAAAGTTACAAATTCCCATGAGGGTTTCCGAAGGTGGAACCAAACGGGTGCATGTACGGTGAGGCGGGAAAGCGCAAGCAGGTGAAGGGTAAAGTACTAAGCACAATGTAGACGAAAGGGTGACAGGCAAGGCAAACAGCATCGCTAAGAACACGGGCGGACGTGTTCGAACGATCTTAGGTCCGGTGCCTGCGACTCTTGGCGCGTCCTATCCTTTTGACTTTTAAGCCCATAAAACGCAAGGATATTAGTGTTTGGGCGGGGTGGGGGCGGGTTTGGAGCGCTGGAGCCTACAGCCTTTGGAAGAATTAGCGATAGCCCTGCGGTGGTGCATGGAAAGACACGACTCGAAGTGCACGTGAAATTCCATCCCAATCTTGGGCAAACTTCCTCGTCTTACTGCACCTTATTCTCACGGCCCCTTTTTAAATGAGCGGAGATCTCCATGGCTGTTTTTAGTTTATTCATCACTAAATGACTAAATATATAACAAATCATGAAATGACTTATTATTTACTGAGCAGTAGTCGTGATAAGGCACGATGGAGCCCGAAACACTCAGTGCGCACATCACCGTTGCACACCGTTTGGGTACCATAAACTAATGACTATATACCATTAAAATAAAAAAATGAAATAATATAATGACTATATATAATGCTATAGATTCTCGCACATGACACGTTTGCTAGCCCAGGCCACCCTCCCACCTCAACCGTGCGATCTTCTCGACAGTGAGGCTGTGGGGCCGCTCCTGGGCGACGGCCGCCTATTAACCAAACGGAGCCGATGAACGACGCACCCAGCAAGGCCCAGCGCCGCAGCACGGCCCTGCCGCGCCGCCCTCGTCGCCATTTCACAGCCCGTCGGTAGACACGTCCTCCGGTCGGGGCTGACCGCTCCCGCGGCGCCGCAGCCGGACGCCATGGCCGTATCGCTGGCGTCCTGGCCGACGCGTCGCCGCCGTCGCCGGCCGTACCCCGTTAATCGGGACGTCGCGTGCGCCGGCCGGGCGCCGCGTGCCACCCTGATCACCGTAAGAGACGCCACGTGTAGCCAGCCGGCGGTGGCGCACGCTGGCTTGTGTGCGTACCGTGCGCACGTGCAAGGCAAACACGTGCCGGCGCGCCCGATAATGGCCGCCCGCGTCCGCTGGCGATGCGCCCGGTAGCCGCGAACGGCACGCGACGCGGCGTCCATAGCGCGCCTCTGAGCGACACGCGTGGACCGGTGGAAGCGGTGAGGGCGATGCTGCACTGGAGTGAAATAAAGCTGCTGCAGCAATATTCTCTGTGTGTGGAACTGAATGAGCTTGAAAATGCGACTGGCCTCTAGGTTCGTAACCCAACAAGGGCATTTTGGTCTTTGGCCACGGGAACGTTGGCTAAATTTTAACATGATAACTAGCGGTGGAGGGGGAACATTAACCAGACTGCCAAATTCCCACGCGCTAAACCACCAAATTGTCCCGTCGGAAAAAACAACTTTGCTTTTTCCGACAGCTCACGCCCGATGAAGCCTTTGAAACGGCTCAGGCGGACTGGAGGAAAGGCATCTCGGAATCGCAGTGGACCCATGCATTTTGTGAGCAGCCAACCTTTTTCAGATGGAATTTGATTGGCGTAGATACGTGGCGAAATTTGGGCAAAAATATAACCGACAGGTGTTTTTCACGCTTGTGGTGGTTCCACTGAATTTCATTCTGATTGGTTGAATTTCATAAACAACTGTGACTGTAAGCAAGATGAAACAGGCCGCGTTAAAATGAGGCGAGTCGAGCGTGCGGGACAACTCAAAATATATGGCTTCGTACATGATGTACGTGACAAAACGAAAAAAAATCCAAACCCAAGCAAAATATGTTGGCGTTGTGCCAAATTGCTTCATGTGACAGGGAATCCTTTGAGACGTTTTTGAGTCGAACATGGCTCATCACTCGGTTCTTTCCATGCAACGTCGTAATGTTAGTGCTATATTTTTGTGGATGAGGGACGATCCACTCTTATGGCACTCACTCAGCACTTGCTACTGAGGTTTCCGAGCGGGAGACAATGGGGGGCAGTTTCCCACGTGTTCCCCGTCGCTTCTAGTGCTCATGCTTGCTCAGTTTAGCTGTCGCGTGATGCGCTGTCGGATAATCCTTTCTAGAGGGCGGTGCGTCATTACCCATACTATCATGCTCAGTTTGTCTAGCATTATTGAAGGGAATGTTTCGCATTTGAAGATATTGAAGCAAGCATCAGATATTTGCAATCAACTGACGGCCGTTTTATGCGGACATCGTGCTCACGAACGCCAGATATGAACGACCTGACAGTTATAGTTGTCTTGCCCTTGATCGTCGCATGGTCAATGGAATGACAGGATTCGAATGACGTTATCATGGCTTCATGAATGCCTGGGCGACCTTGGATTGGCCTGCACGAAATAGTCTGCACGTCTTTGAGGGCATGAAGCTCAGAAGCTAGAGGGGTTTAGGACATGAGAAGGGCAGGGCTGTCAACTGCACTGAATCACCTTCGAGATAGCCATTTTAGTTCCAAGCCCCATACAAATGTGGATAATCCCCGGTAATTAGTTCTTCGCCGCAAATTCCGGGCTTCAGAGATGGAGGAAGCGGCGCAGGTGTAAAGATCAGAAGCTGACCTTTCATAACAATTTAGTTGGTATGAAACGAGCGGCAATGTGACAACACCTTCCAATGTACCTACCGAGATGTGAGCGAAAAGGCGATATTTAGTCTCAAGCGTTCTTGAATATACAAAACAGGGTTTGTGTTTTCCTGTTTTTACTAGTCCGATCACAAATAATGCAGCAATGGGCCAACAGCACATTTGCTACACATCGTCCCGTCACGCTCCAAAATACCAGACCCAAGGCATCTCACACCCCGCCCTCAGCCGCCGGTGGTGCAGCCAGGGTAGGGTGCCTCCTTCCGCAGCCCATTCGTCAGACACGAGCTCCGCGGCCGAGCTGCAAGACAGCGCCTGACGCGTCCGCCGGCCGCCCGCGTGGCCGGGCCATGCATTTTTCAGCGGCTGTGCCAGTTCCCACGTGCCGTCAAAGCGTCCCCCGTCGCGGCGTCACCTGCCACCGTCGGACCGAGCGCTGGGGACGGCCAACGCGCCCCGCCACCGCAAACGGCGGCCCACACCGCTCCTCCTCGAAATTCGCCCGAAATCGAGGAAACAGGCGATGGGCAAAGCACCGCGTACTGTACGACGGCGCCCCACCATGAAAGGCTCCCCTTTCATCAGGCATGATGCGTGGGTTAGGTCACGCGCTGACGCGGCTGCCGGTCCTGAATGGCTCGAGCCATCGGTGTAACTTGAGAACGAAACTCAAAACGCCATTCGTATCCCAACAGTATTGGGGGATCGCCTCTGTCCCGACCGTAACGCCTCATATAAACGGGCTTCCCGACAATGAGGGGAGTCTGGGCAGAATGTTTTCACAAAAGTGAAGTATTTGTCTGACACTCACGGATTTTTGCGCAAAATGCATGCGCTGTCTCCAGTTTTTACACGTACCAACCTACTTCTCCAGGTATTTCGGTGTGTTCCCAAGGCGTAGCCGCCCGTGACTACTGCCGGAGGGCATGGTCCCTGTCCCCGCTCTGCGCTCCCGGCGGCGGACCGTAGCTCGCCGCACCTTCCTGCGCGCGCGCCATGCGCCCCCGCGGGCCGCCGCACGCCGCGCCGGCCCCCGCCGGTCCGAGTGCGGCACGATTGCGCGCCGGCCCCACCGTTAATCGGCCGCCACCCGGCCGTCGGCGGCGGCTCGGCCCCGTAATCGGCCGTCGAGCGGCCCCGGATCCAATACGGCGCCGGCAGGGGTGTGGTCCCCCGGGAGGCGTTCCGCCGCGGCCGCCGCCGCTCCACGTCCCCCCCCCCCCCCCCCCCCAACGGCGGCCGATGGCGGCGGCGGGCCGCGCGGCCGCACCAATTTCCCGGCAAACTGTCTCGTGCTCAGCCGCGGGGAGGCGCCACGCCCCCCACGGCTGGGCCAGGGCGCGCCGCTGGGGTCGGTGACGACACAGACTGGACCAGGGCACATCGCTGGGGTCGGTGACGAGACAGACTGGGCCAGGGCTCGTCGCTGGGACCGGTGACGTGACGGACTGGGCCAGGGCGCACCGCTGGGACCGGTGACGTGGCAAACTGGGCCGTTTGGCGACGAACGCCCAGGTATGCTGGGCGCGATCACCAGTCTCAACCGAACTATTTATAAGCGGCCGTACTCGCTGGAGTTCTCCGCTGCCGTTGGCGCCAGCCTGTTTCAGGCGGTATCACTCGCCCCCAGCCTATCCAGTATGAAATCCATCAATCGGACTCATCGCCGCCTGAGACGCCCCTGGAGGCGTCTGTCAACACACAAGCTGACGCACAGGGTGTGGACCGCAATCAATACTTGATATACCGATACTGGGACTTCCGTGACGTGATTGGTCATGTCGCCCGCCAAAGTGGCGGTTTTGGCGGCGTTGTTATTGATTACCTGAGAAAGGCACAGCCGCCTGGAGCTGGGTCGGGTGTCTGTTTACGACAGCTCTCCGGGTCCTAGGTACGCCGAGGGTCCGGCTCCTGCTCATGAATGGTCTGGTCCGACTCCGCTGACCAATACTGCAACGAAACACGCTACCATTTCGCCGTCATTACCCTCACCGTGCACTAACCGACCGTCCCAATCTAAGCGGGACAATATCAAAGCACACTCAGCAATCGTTCCGCAGATCTTGCACCGGAAAGGGCGCTACGCCGCACGTCGAGTGATGGAATACCCAGCACTTTCCCACATTCCATGGCTTGCATTCGGGGTTGAGAGCCTACCAGGATCGAACTAACGGGCGCACCGTGACGCGGGCGCAGGTCACAGCAGCAGCACACGCAGGAGCGTCTGTATTCGAGCGATTTCGTCATTGTTCATCGCGCTGGACTCCAAAACCGCGCACGCCTGGATTAATGCCTCAACCCTCCGACTCTTCAGCTGACACAGCAAACGACACGACTTCGGCTTGCGTGCCAGATCTTAGGTTAGCAACGCGGAGGACGCTGGCGGCATGCAGCCGCGTGCGACATGCTGTAATCGCCATCGTTCAACGTCGGGAGAGGCCTTCCTTTCAAAAGTTCAATTTCATCAAGGGCCACGTGGGCAACAAGTCCTACGTCCAGGCCCTCATCCTGCATTTTGGCCTATCCCCTCAGTGCAAGAACGACCTCAACCAGGGATCCGAGCGTGTACCGTGCATGGTCATATATCATAGCGCAATATGTAGTAAGCAAGCAAAGGTGAGCAAACCAATCGACAAGTCAATACAGCTTAGGCACAAAGCCAGGTCCAATGGCGGCAGTTTATGATCATAAAGCCGATGACTGACGTCTATAGACATTTGCACGCATTGGTTTTACCGATGTGCGCTTTCCGGCAGGCGGGTCATGCCCCCGAAGCCGAAACAATTGAATGCTTTGATTTCAACGTCTTGCATGCGAATGGTGCGCGCACGAAACATTTGTTCGCTTACTCACGCGACGCTGCCTCCAAAGCGGCACACACTGTAGAGGTAGGTGCTGTACACTGTCCGGCCACTTCATGTTGCTATGCTAAAACAACACTGTGCTCGTCGTTGCACGTGATGATGAGTGAATGCGTGCATATAAAACCACTTCAATGATGCTACTGCAAAGCTCTTGCTGGGATCGGAACGAAATCTCCACGCAAAGGTAACAGGGTCCTGAGTCTGTGAGATCAGCGCCGGTGTTACAAAATCTAAGCAGTCCGACGGTAATGGCCATCCACACGGCGCGCACCAGCGACCGACCCCGCGGGCGTGACGTTTCGTGCTGCCCTCTGTCGGCGCCCGTCTCAGTCCACATCCATCTCCGTGCCAGATTCGCAGGTGGCGCTGGCGGCGGGCGGCGACGCGGTGTCGCAAGCCACAAGCGTCGGGTCGGACAGGTAGCTGCGCCGGGTATCCAGCTCCACCAGTAGAGCGTCGCTCATGCCGTCGGGCGGGCTGGCCGGCTCTGCGGCGGGGGGGGGGGGGGGGGGGGGCGGTGAACACCACGCGGCGCCGGGGAAAATGAGATACAAGGGCGGTGACGCCTGGCAGAGGAAGCGGACGCTACACACAAGGACGCGACATGGCTATCATGGCACGAATCAGGCCGGGACGAACCAGACTGCAGCAGTGCATAGCAGGTGGGGACACCACAAGCTGCCAGTCATAAGACATGTAACGCAAAGGAAACAAAATAATGGTGGTCCTTATGATGATGATGATTTCCGATTTTGTGAAAGAAAGCTCGAGCTGTCATTGCAGCACGGAACGAATTAAGACAGCGATATTTCATGCATAGAGCCACGGTGCGCCAGGACGAGACCATCGACTCCCACCTGACATCTCCTGTACCGGAGAGAGGTCCGGCCCGCGCCTCCCTGGGTCGTCGGCTGCCGCCTCTGGCGAGACGAGCTCGCCAGAGAGCGCGGCCGACTCTGGCTCGCCACCGGACGAGACGGAAAGCGAGGCCGTCGGCCGGCCCGTCAGTGACGTCACGCTGGCCGAGTCGGAGTCGGCCCGCTCCGAGCGGCTGGCACGCCCCAGCCCAGCGCCCGCCTGTCACGCACGTGTCGCCCATGGCGGTCGGTTAAAGACCGGCAGGCTTGCAGCGGTAACGGTGGTGGTCGGTCTGACGCCGGGATGTGCTACCCGCCGCACCGACCACCTGACATTTCAAACCAAAACATCGACAAAGACGTGCAAATGGTGAAGGCAATTCCCGAAAATGATCAAAATACCAAGAATATAACTTGCATATTCAACACATCGCTGCCCTTTTGAAGTCGTATTCGACCAAACGACAATATTGTCAATCAGCCTGAAGATGTTAACAGAACGGAGGGCGCTGGGTATCGCCGTGCTGGAGGGCGACCATGCAACGCCGATTAGTTTTGAGGAATGATGACTGTCCAAAGTCGCGCACAGAAAGTTGTGCTCGCTGGTGACACACGACTGCCAAATGCCCATCAATCAGCGCGCCACCGCAGATCACGAGCATTGCCGCGCTGCCACCCCGCCTCCGGTAGCCCACACCACTCACCGCACGAGGATCGCAGGGCGGCGTCGCGCCTGGCGAGTCGGCGCGTCGCAGCGGAATCTCGCGCGGCGGCACGGCCTCGTCCCCCTTGCCGCGCAGCCGGCGGCCGTGGAAGCGGCGCGACACGGTGCGCGCGACCGGCGGCGCGCGCGTCCCGCTCACCAGGCGGCACACCCAGACGGGCCGCGGCCGCGCCGTCTGCGCGCCGGCCGCGGCCTGCTCCTGCGGCTGCGTCTGGCTGCCGGTCGGTACCAGGTGGTGCCGCCGCACCTGGGTACAGGTGGTGCGCCGGGGCGCCGGCTCCGCCTGGGAAGCTCGGTCCGCCGCCGCCGCCGCTGGCCAGTCGGGCGCGCCGGTCGTCTGACAGGCGGGGCCGGGTGGGTCTCGCACGGTTGCCGTCTGGCAGGCTGAGTCCTGCACGCTCCGCGGCAGGGCCGTCTGCGAGCTCCGGTCTCGAACGCTGCTCAGGCTGGCTGTCTGCGATGAGCTGCACGTCGTCTGCTGAGTGGCTGTCTGCCAGCTCCGGCCTCGAACGCTGCTCAGGCTGGCTGTCTGCGATGAGCTGCACGTCGTCTGCTGAGTGGCTGTCTGCGAGCTCCGGTCTCGAACGCTGCTCAGGCTGGCTGTCTGCGATGAGCTGCACGTCGTCTGCTGAGTGGCCGTCTGCGAGGCGGCATCCTTGGGGCTTCGCTGCGCGGTTGTCTGTGAGGGAGCGTCTCTCAGGCTTTCCGGGCCTGCGGTCTGCGACGCCCAATGTCGCACAGCCGGCCGCTCAGGCACGACCTCAGCCGTCTGTGTCATCGACTCACGCACGGGCGCCCAGGGCCCGGCTGGGCCGAGCGTGATCTCAGTCTGCACTGATCTATGTGAGGCATTGACAGGCGTGTAGGCATCATTAAGAACCGCCCAAGCACTGTACAGTATTTGAACATGGTGTGTATCTTCCAGCAAGGATGCTTTCTTCACCAGTGTCTGGTAAATGATCTGTGGAAACATCAACAGTGCTATGCCCAAGACCAATACATTACACAACCACATGTATTCCTGACATGATCATTTATATTGCCACTCCCCAGTCATTGGAAACTATCATGCCACACAACAAGGTCCCATATCCATGGTCTTATCTTCGTGAGGGTGTTGCTACGGGCAAAATCTTGGGGAAGATCACAATTTCAAGCTTTTGCTTTCCCAATATCCATAGCACTGATGTTTGATTTTCACAAGTTGGTGAATGTCAGTGGCCACAGCACATTGTAAACATCCAGCAGTGTGAAATTTACATTCTCAAAGTGCAGCCATCTTCTAAGCAGTACCATTGCTCCCACCTGTCTATCCTACCTTTGATAATGCACTGGGAGTGACATCATGTGGGAGGACGATGGGTCCTGGCGGAGGTTCCACATCCCCAAGCAAGTATTGATAGTAGTCTTGAATCTCAGGGGACATTGGTAACATGGGATCAATTCCCTGTAAAGCAAGAAAACATGACATAACAGCTTCCATTATAATGCACTTTCAGGGTTGGAAATTTCAAAAAAGTTCCTGGCTGGCAGGAGTACAAATTTTCTCAAGTGGAGTACAATTTTTTTTAAAGTGCTGTGGGTCATCACAGTTATTAAGCTTACCATTGGGAGACTCCAGTGCAATGGGCTGTACTTAACAGAAGGCCATGTTTGATGTACATCAGTTCATGAAAGAAATGCAAGTTAAAGAAGACATCAGTTTAAACATGATACACCGAAACAGTGCAGTCCCAAACTCTACGACATGAAATGCATGTATGTATATATGAGTGCTAATGGCTTACCATACCGTGGATAAAGGCAATCTATGGTAAAGGAGGGCACAACATTCCTTCCATGGCATAGAGCATATGTTTTTGATTTGTTTGCTTTTACCTGCTGTCCTCAGATTTTTAATTTTTAACATGTGTTCACACAAATCTTAAAACATGTCATGATTTTGTCAGGGAGAGCATATGCCCCTGAAGGGGTACGCCCTGTGCATATCTAAGCACGCATGCTGTGCGCTGTGAAGCTCGGCTGACATTTAACATCATTCGACATCCAATGACCTGCGGCAGGGTGGTCAGCCAATGGCTAAACCCCAGTGAATGACATTACGCACACCACAGCAGACACATAATTACCTCCGGTATGACCACCGGACACCGACCGGTAGGCGGCAGCAAAAAGAAGAAAAAAAAGCGTTAAGGGCGATGCCCGCTCGTTTGGCATCTTACACGGCCTTCGGATCTTGCAGAACGCAAGGCACGTGTTCAACCGAGGCGGACAATTTTCTAGGCCCACGACCTGCGGGTAGACTTCTGTGCTTTGATCACTTGTCGCCGCCGTATGTCAATCCAAACTTTCCAAGACATTAAGATGTTGGTGATTTGTGATTGTGCTTACCATACATTCTCTCCAGAACCAGTGGGTAATATTTAAGGTGTGATTACATTCACACCAGCCTGCGTCACTTTCACTGTAATGATCAGCCATGCCGTTGTTGCACGGCATCATCTCATTATTACCAGGGATCCCACACTATGCTTGCTAATGTCTTTTCTTTGGCTCTTCTGAGCAGTTTCGGAATACCCGTTTACCTCATCTTCTTGGTGCCAGTTTCATTGATCTGTCTGGTTACCATATGTTCTCTTGTTCACAGGGCGTGTGGCGCTAAGACGTACCACCACCTCCGAGCCGGTTGGCGCCCCCGTCTTCTCGCAGACCCGCTTCTGTATACCAGCATATAGTAGGAGTACCAAAAACAACCCGTCTCGCCGAAAAAGTTATGAACTACTCAGCGAATGTAATGTTCGGCCCCAGAAATACGGCCATGCATCGTATCTGCTAACGAGACTGGGGTAGCTGGGCGCAGAGGCCCTACCTGTGTATCACACACTGCATCTCGCGCACGAGATGCGCCGTTGCGGCGAGATAGTTGAGTTGGCTGGACGTCTTAATACCGTGTCGGAGACCCGGGACCGGACCAACCGCCAGCTGTATGTTATCCGGCCTCGCGAGATGGGCTGGAGCCGCTTCTGCTGCCCTTATTCGAACTAGTTCATCGTGCTGCCACCCGACCTCCGTCGGTTTCCTGTGCCGCTTTCCAGTCGCCGCCTGAGACGACGTCTGTCGAATGTACAGCCTCCGTCGTGCCGACATGTGCGCTCCTCCTGACGCTGCTAGATTTTGACCTGTATCACTTGGCTGGTATGCTCGTGTTCCGTGTTTGATGACTACTGCTTTTCCTGTATTGCCTTGTGTGATTCACACCTCAGGTTACTACCTTTTGTTTTCGATGGAAGATGGTAATAGCTGCCAGTCAATTACGAGCATCTCAATAAAAGTCTGTCAGTGCCACCCCGTATTCCCAGTGCGAATACCGAAATATCGAGGATGAGTGACTCAAACTGAAAAGTCGTTATGCTTTCAAACAACTTCAAAACCACCCACAATCACGTTCGTGGACAATCGACTCTTAGCACAATGTAATGGCCATGTATTTACCATGCATCTCTGCATAGGAAGCGCGCTTCACGAAAGCAAGGCCTCGAAACCCACAACGTGCCGACACAAGTACGTCGGACAGTTCAACACACGTACACGGAACGTAGCCAGCAGGTGGGCCCTCAGGAACAGCTTGGCACACAAACTGGCGGGCCGCCAGCGGCAGATAGCAGCTGGGCCACAACAGGAACTGGGCTATATGCTAATGTGCAAACACCGCATTACACATGACGTGGAAATGTACAAACACTGCATTACACATTATGGGGGAATGTACAAATAATGCATTACACATGGCGTGGAAATGTACAAACACTGCATTACACCTTACGTGGGAATGTACAAACAATGCATTACACATTACGCGGGCCGGGGGGGGGGGGGGGCGGCGAAATCGCTTTTATTTGGACGTTAGTGTGATTCTCGTTATCAATTTTGCCACCGCAACCACACAGTAGCATGTAGCCTGGAGTGTCCTCGAACCCAATGTGGAAGATCAAATGAACACATGAACATGGATTTATCGCCACTCTGTCTGCAAAAAACACCGACCATTAAACAAGCAAGCGCTGGAGCGCTTGCCTCATGTGATGGAGCTACGTGAAGAACGGTAACATCGTACCAGCGATGTGAGTACATTATTTGTAGATGTATTTGGTACTTTCTGCACGACATCCAGGCCGCACCAACCCCCGGTCGCCGCAGGTACCTAGCTAAGGCGTGGGTCACGAGGGCTAGCCCCCCACCCCACCCCCAAGCCAAGAGGCTTACACTACATATTGAACAACTTTGCATCCATCCAGTTCAAATTTGCAGGAGTCCGGACAAAATTTGACATCTGCTCCCCTTCCTGAGGGAAGTTCTGGCTACGTGCATGGGTCCCTGGGAAACCCGGCTGGAACTGGATGGACCCTTAGGTGAAGTGCCAAAGACATGGAGGCATGAGCATCAACATTGCAGGGTAAACTTGTGTGCCATGTTTTGTGACGCAGCTGTGGAGGGGGCTGTGATCCCATCAACTTTTCTTGGCCAAAAGGTTGATATACCCTTGCCTCAAACTGAACAGAGGACCAACAAGTAATTTAAGAACAGCAGCCATCTGCTTTTCCTGTGGCAACCCCAACCATGTAAGCATGCACAGCCAACTATCAGATATTATGCATAACAAATACATACACAAAATTTAGGACACAACAGTTTGGATAACTATCACCTAAACTATGACTATTCCAAGGTGTGTGGGCATGCTACAAACCATTGTGCTAGTGGAAAACAGGTGGAAACCTGATGGTTATACCACAGCTAATTTTACTTTTACTTTTACTATTCCACTTTTTACTTATACTTTTACCAGTGGCACACCATTCCAATACCACTCAAATTAATGGTTATTTTATGCTGGGATTCAAACACAGATGCATCAGATTTACTGCTGGGTGAGATGGAAGTTTTACACCTGGTATGTAGCTAACTGGCTTTTGTTATAATTAATCAAGCATGTCTCAGCTTATTAGTTCATTGTGCTGCACAAGTTCAGCATCAACCTGACATAAGAGCTTTTGCAAGACTCACAGTGCTTGACATGAATAACCCAATCAACAACAAAAAATTATGTCCACAAGAATGTGGCCAGATGATGAAAAAGCATTGTTTACACCATCACAGAACCATGCAGGGCAGCAAAGCAGCGTGGTGCCCCAACTTCCACCAGCTTCCAGCAATTTCACAGCACATGAAGGATCACCATTCTTGCTTAGTACCGAGCATTCCCATCACTCTTAGCAATGCCGGTGAGAAAACCACATCCCGAACACCAAAAGCATGCATTCACATAAAACAAGCACTTGTGAGACGCATAATACTTATAACCAATGATTACAAATGCCTGTCTGTAACAAGGGGTTGGCACAAAAATGTTGATTTGCTGCACATTTAAAACCAGGTTAATATAATGACTCCTAAATTTATGTCATGAATGCTTCACTTCAGCAAGAAGGGCCTTAAGTAGTTTTTATGGACATGGAGCCAGTAGTTTTTATATATTACAACTTGCGTTTTGTGAGAATGCAAAAATCAGAGACTGAAATAGCGATAAGCAGCCAAGTCAATGATAACAACTAAAGCACAGTAACTTTCAGGTCTAAGTTGAGCAGAGTACCTCCTTAAGATATTCATGGTATCCCTGCACATGAATTTCCACACACAGAACATGATATATTCCAATGATTGATGTCATAAACAGAATGAAAAAGGCCTGCTTCCTCTGCACTCTCATGCATCCAGAACTGTACTGTGGTTACAGGGCCTTGACCATACCTAGAGACATGTTGTTAAGCACATCATCCAGCAAGTCTTAGTCATTGGGCAAGCCTTCATGTAGTCCTGGGGAAGGGAAAACTATCATCACACACATGTGATGTATTGTGCCAACACACTTTCAATGTTAACAGTAAGCCCATGAACAAGGCTATACTTATCCACTCGGACCACCCTTCCCTCTAAGATTGTGGATCGTTTGAAGCATCATTGTTACTGAAATTTGGTTTTCTCTCCATGGGAGCGGACACAAAGAAACAAAGAAATACACACAAGCATGGCCTCGTTGGCAATAAAAACTGCCCATAGCATCACGTGGCTCTCAATATCAAGTACGCACCTCAAATCACACCTGGTCAAACAACCAGATCGAAGTTATGTGGTGAAATGATGTGAAGGATTGATGCCCCCACTTCTCCCCGTCCCCCCTTTCGCCTTCGTCGGATTCTACGACCCACGCGGGTCCGCAGGCCTCAGCAAGCCAATAGAGACGGCAATACTCTTAACCGGTTTACCAACACAGCGCGAGTACAATGCCTGACGCCCCCGCCGGGCCGGCGAAATGGCCTCCGAGCTTAGCACTCCGCTGACTCCGGCGGATATTACAAGGTATTGATAGCCTCCGGTGCGCTTTAACCGACATCATTGCAAACAAAATTAGTGTATGTTTCAATTGATTTGTGTTTTTGTCTTGATAGATGCGTTATATCAGCTTGCGAGGCCAAAGAAATGGACTCATGCCTCTCAATTCTCCTGGTGTTTTTGTCGGAGTGAGATGGCAGTCTCCGAGCGGGTTTTTCTTAGTTATATCAATATTTTTCGACCTAAGAGGATTTCTCAGTTAAGGTCAAATTATCAGCTTTAATTTGATACCCTTAAATGGTAAAAATAACATTATTTAACTGTACAGGTACCTTTACAGTTTTGTACTCCGGATACCAGGAAGTGCCAAGAAATCCAACCATATGGCGCTCCTGGACAAGTACCATTTTTCTGCAAGAGCCCTAAGAAGTGCCCACTCTACATTTGCCCATCTCTATACAGCTTACTTCGTAACGCTGTGGTATCTGTTCAAGACGCGGTTGCGAGCACAAAATTTAAGCTGTTGACAAATCAGTTACGAGAGGGCGTTTCCTATCAACCAATTGGAGAGTTGTGCGATGTCCAAGCTGCATCCTGAACTAGGTGAGCATAAGCCACTGAATAAGTGAGACGTTTGCGACGCTGAATTAGGAGCGGACATCGAGGCGGAGCGTGAGGTGGTTGTACGTGGTAAGGTATTGTGTTTACGGTTGTTTGTCGCGGTACGCTGCACCATTGGCCATCGGTGCGGTTCGTCGTTGAGGGAGATGAATTGGTATTCGATTTTGAGAAGGGCTGAGTAAGGCGTACAAAGTGAGATCTTTGCTAACTGGCAGACCGGTGCGATTTCTCTTCTAGTTTTTGACTTCCTGGCATTCAAAGACGATTCCATTTATCATTCCCGCACTTTATTTCCCACATTCACATGCATAATCTATTGTATAGCTAGGTCACAGCACAGCCTGTTCCAAGTCTGGTGGATGCAGGATTTGTGGTCTTGCAGATATCAATATATGGCTCATGATGGAGTCAGCAGGTCTCAAGCTGTTGCATCTACTGATTTCATTTTGCCTGAAACAGAGGTAAAATTAGTTTTTCCAAAGCCTGTGTTTTTCATCAGAGTGGAGTACAAAATATTTCATTTTACCTAGTCACAATGCTGGAGTACCAAATTTCCTGGCATACATTATACCAGGAGATGGCAATTTTTCCGAACACTGTGCACTTTCTTGGTAAAACTTGCTGCAAAAATAACTATCATAAACAGATGTATTGCCCAGTGCACATAAAAAAATATCCACACTAAATGGGATGCCCGCTGACTCCATATGCTTCATCACATCGGTGACTTGAAGCTGACATGTATGTGCCAGACACTCCAGGCTAATTTGTTTGAATTTTGCTTGATTTAAGGAGGCCCCATAATGAACCTAGAGAAAAATCCACCTGGCATGGAATAACCTTCTCCACATCAAGAGTTTTGTGTTCTGAACCATGAGGCCACCTTGATAATTAAGGTAGCTCATGCTCAGGATATGGCCCAATGTGATTGTAAGCAGGCTTTACTATGTGCTCAAGAGGCCCCCAATTACAAAATGAGAGGCCCCTGTTTGCAGTTCAGAGGCAACCTCTACATTTAATGGCCCCACTTCTGGAACAGAATACCCTATCATAGATCAGATGGCCAGTTCCAGATTGGTATGTCTGTTTTGGGATAATGAGACCCCTTGGCTGGTATCAAAGGCCCATTCATCAATCAGAAGCTACCCCTCTGGATTAGGATGCCCTATATTTATCATGCACCCCATTTCTGGAACAGGAGGCCCTGTTCGAGGATAGCAAGACCCCTTGGTTGACAATCAGAATGCATCTTTCTAGACTTTTAACTGATATCATTCACTTACTTGGATACAATTCATGTAACAATTTGATAATGGCACATGCCCTTATCGCACCCCCCGACAAATTAGACACTTCCCAGGAGGTCCAATGGAAAATTATGCCCACCCCAAAATCTATGCCACCATCCCTAACTTCTCAGTTTGGCACAGGGCTGGAACCCATGTTAGGAGGGAGGCTGAAGCCCAAGTTGGGGTGGGGGGGGTTGGAGGGGGGGGGGGGGGTTAAGCCCATGTTTGGCGGCGATCAGGAACCTTCAAGTTGGAAACACAGGGTCAATAAATGGATGCTCATAAAAAACAAACAAAAGCGTCACGAGCTTATGGTTACAGTAAAATAGTACATTTAGGAATAGTATTCTACGGCACTTCCCAAAACGAGCTTAGAATTCAGCGGCTGTGGATACGTGGTGTTCAACCAAATGAAGTCGCAAAGTTTGCTAAACTAACAGCGTATGCCCCACGCAGACGAATGGTTTATTGCCGTCCATCCCCTCCCACCGCTCCCCTCAAAAAACGATGGGATGAGTTCATAATGGGTGGACAGAGTACTCCAACGCTACCCTGCTCTGCTTCCACCAAAACTATTTCGGCAAGGCGACATACATCGGGTGGAACTGTACCGACAACGCACTTTTCAGCGAAGACCACTAAGTGACGCCCACAGGGGTACACCTTCAACGCTGGGACGGCCCCACGCGTGCTAACAGACATGAAAGATTGCATGTATCACGGCGCAGTTGGTGGGTGGAATGATTTGTAAGAAAAAAATTAGCTATTAATGAATGCAAAAGTTTGCCTTTAAGCATAATTTTGAAGGTAACTCATTCACCGCGGCGGTAATGTAGGACTCAGGAAGCAAGCAATTCGAGGACAATTCGCAGCGTTTTACGCCAGACAAGCACTAAGCACAGTGATCAATTAATGACTTCGAAAGCACTAGATGGACTCAAAACTACATCCCCGTTACCAGTCTATTCGGTGCATCACAACTGCCATCCCCCGGGGAACTAAACCCAAGTCAATCCATGGAACTTTTGGCCACCAGTTGGCATTTTGGTTGGGCCCCGGTCTGGCAGATCGCCCGACGGGACAAAACGGTCGCATCGATGTAGCCTAGGGCGGTGTGCTGGGACGAGTGCGGGCTTGTCTCCCGCCCCCTGATCCATCTAACGGGAACAGTCAAGTTAATGTAAACTGGGGCCTACTGGGCCCAGCCTAGTTATTCACCAGGGCTAGGCCCTGGCAGCTGCTAGTTTAATGATGCAAAAGGTGCTGCTGGTTTGCTCCACCTTTGCCCAGCAAATACTAGATAAGACTTATTTGATCCTAAGGGTAAATGCGGTTTAAGAGCGCAACACAAACCATGCCCATCACCTTTTAGCTATTCATATTGAATGCAGCAGATGAATTAACAACGATATTCCTCGTTTGGTAACAAGCTTTAGTTATACGGCTACTGAGCGTGCCATGTCATCTCGCTAACGCCGAAAGAGGATCAGATGCACTCCAGCGTGTCCATGGTCTCCACCGCCGGTTTTAGCAGCCGGAGTGCCGCATGGATGATGCCAGCATCGAGCTGGGACTTGGAAGCCACGCACCCACCTTGACAGCGTGTTGTTTGAAGACAGGGGACGTTCATGACATGCCGGACAAATGCAAAGGCCTTTCGGTTGATGAAGCATGTTGCAACAACATTGGCAACCTCCAATCCCTCATCGACCCCTGGTCAGTCGATGGTGACTGAACTGCTAAGTTGAGCGACTGAGTCGCTACTGGTTGAAGACACCCTCGGTCCGGCCGTGCTGCAGGTCTCAAGTATTACGCAGGAGCTGGCACATCTCGCGCAGTGGGCGAGCGATCACCGAGGCCAGTGCATGCGGCTAGTTCGACGCTGACCATGCAACTTCATCCGCCGAAGGTCAGATTGGCCCGCTTGCGTCCGCTGATAAATTCAGGGCTGAGAATGACAAAAGCTCCAACGGTGAAATCGCACAGCGCGGGATGCCTGACTGTTAGGGACCTGAGCAGCCATCACCGAAGATTAAGGGGCTCTCTCTCGAGACCAAAGATCAAGGACCCATTGTAAGGCTGAAGGGCCCGGAGGGCTGGCTGTAGGCCGCATTAAGGACCGGCGCCCGCAGAGCCGTGATCTCAAATGTCAGCTAGAAGGCTTCCTGCAACCACTGGGGACACCTGAGACAGAGCGTTCTTCTATTTCGGCCAGACATCACCAACACCGAGACAACATCAGCCCTGCGATTTACACTGGTCGGTGCCCCTGCAACAATGTGGGGATCCTGTATCTTTCAGGGGCCGACAATGCCTAACAGGGTATTCGGTGTCAACAACGGGTCTCGAGTCGGCCAGGGGAAATGTGCTCAACAGGGACGAAGACGAGACCCTGAATGACAGATGGCCTCCTGCGTTGTCGGGAACCTCTGACAATGAAAGGAAACATGAGAACTTATGCTGAGTGTTTGCATTCAAGCAATGGAAGGGTTCATGCCAGACAGGACCCTCTGCACCGAGCGGTGGGCCCCCTAACCCAATTCCAGCATGGGCCCGTTGAGCCGAAATGGAATCTATGTGCCGATTGCGGAATCTCCCGCGACGATCAGAGCTGCTGTTGCACCAATGAGGGTTCTTGCATCGATCTGGGGTCAACTGTGCCGGTCAGAAGGCCCCTGGTCAGCGAGGGAATCGATGTGATTTGATGTGCCCGCCGGACCGGCCCGTCCCGGGGGCCGGCGCCCAAGGCCAACGGCTGCCCGCCCGGGAGGAGGACGGGTCACCCTGCCGGACGTCACAGCGTCCCCTGGCAGCGGCGATACGGCAATCGCGTCGCGCCACGCACCGCAGCGCCCGAGGCCACGCGACCGCGGGCTCAGGAGCCGGGTGTCTTCACGAAATTACCCGCCAGCGTCGGGTTAGCTGACCTTACCCTGCCATGACCGATCACTTTTCGGCGGTATAAGAGGCTTAGTTAAAGGATTTGAGTTACTCTTCCGCCAGGGCTGGCGAGGGCCCGCGCTGCCTACGTTGCTGCTACCGTTTCTCCACCGCGCTCTTTAAACATGTGGGGACACATGCCTTCCGTCCCGGACTAACCATGGTGCAATTTCCTGTGTATGTGTCACTGTCTAGGCGTTGGGTTTCTTTTCTCGTGGGTTGAGAGTGCCACATTTTGCCCTTTCCTGCCTACACGCTACCTTTCCTTTCAGCAGACTTCGTGTATGACAATGTATGTTTATCTATGAATGTGCTGTAATCTCCTTCCAGTCGGGTGTCTGAACACCCGAAAAGGAAAGCCAGTCGTAGGGATGGACGACAGCGGAAAGATACGTGAACAACTCCAACAGATGGCCTGGGTTGCAGTTTCCGTAAAACCAAACAGCGCTGGCCACTGCGAGCAGCACCAGGCGGCGGGCGCTGTGCGTGCGGGAACAACCGTCGTAAAATAATGGTGCCAAATGTCTTTCGGACTTAATTTGTAGCGTTCAAAGCTCAATGGACACGACGCGCGGGCGCACGGGACAGTTTTCCACGAGTAGATGGTGAGCCATTGCGGTCAGAGGTTCGGGCGTGGCACGTGTCGGAAGGGTCGTTTTTGGCTCGGATCTGCCCAGGCAGCCGGAGCCCCAGAGCCCCACGGAGCCGCCAGAGCCGCTCAGGCCGCTAGAGCCGTCGAGGCACCCGGTGCCCTTGAAGCGGCCCAGGCAGTCCGGGCCACCTGAACCCCACAAGCCGCCGGAGCCGCGGAAGTCGCCCCGGCCGTCACAGCTCTCTGTACCGCACAGGCCGGCCGAGCTGCCGTAGCTGTCCGAGCCGCCCAAGCCACCGGACCGCCCAGAGCCGCCCAAGACGTCTGACAGCCCAGAGCCGCCGAAGCCGTCGGACAGCCCAGCTAAGTCCACCGAAGCCGCCGGACCGGCTGGAGCCGCCAGTGCCGCCCAAGGCACCGGAGGCCAAGGAGCCGCCGGAGCTCCTAGAGCCCCGGTAGACACCCAGGACAACCGAGCCCCTCCCCTCCCCCCAGCTGCTGGGGCCACGGGAGCCGCCGGAGACGCTCCGACCGTCAGAGCCCCGGGGCCGCCCAGGCCGTCCAAGTCACCGTAGCCGTCCGCGGCGCCCGAGCCGCTGAGGCCGCCCCGACCGTCAGAGTTCTCGGGGCCGCTCAGACCGTCCGAGTCGCTGTCGCCGCCACACAGTCATGCGTTGTGATAGAGATGTCGTGGTCATTCCAATATCGACCGAATTGTGCAGCCGACAGTCTCCGTAGTGGCATTTAAATTTATACACGATATTGGAGCACTTTAGTTGGTTCTGGTCTGCTGTCAGGTTGCTCTCCATCGCAAGGCTGCTACTTGTCCTGCTCTTGTAATAAATGGGAAGTCTTATTTTCGGGCAGGTGCTCTGCGCTCATATAAAAAACAATGCTGTTAGCATATTGCCACTCCGCACGTGCATTCGATACTTGCCTGTAAAGTACAGACCTGCATTGATACCGACGTATTTTCAGTAAATAAACGGCGAGCTCCAGTGCCGTAGAGTGGCTGCGCACAGCAGCCACCCCACGCAGTGTCAACGGCCAATCGGTCCAAAGACCACCCTCGTTCCCAAGCGAAAGACGCAGGTAGACGGAATACTTACATCCCGAGCTTTACTGGAGTGGGTTTACGGCCTCGAATCCCCGACCTCGCACCATTCTCTCTACACAGGCATTGCAACAGGTCGCACCGCCACTGCCTGGACCACCGGCGGGGCCCGTGGTACCCGGACACAAACCTGGGCCGCAGCTGAGCCGGTGCTCCGCCCGCACGAACTAGCGTGCCGTCCGCTCGAGCCAATGTCCCGTCCGCTCGAGCTGGTGTCTCGTCCGCACGAGCTAGTGTCTCGTCCGCACGAGCCAGTGTTCCGTCCACGCGCGCCGGTATCTCGTTCGCACGAGCCGGTGCTGCGTCCGCAGGAGCGGGTGTCCCTTCCACACGAGCCGGTGCTCCATCCGCACGAGCCGGTGCTCCGTCCACACGAGCCAGTGTCCCTTCCGCGCGAACAGGTACTCCGTCCGCACGAGCCGGTGCCCCTTCCACACGAGCCGGTGTCCCTTCCAGACGAGTCGGTGTTCCGTCTGCACCAGCCGAGTGTCTCGTCCACGCAAGGCGGTGTCCCGTCCGCACGAGCGGGTGTCCCTTCCACACGAGCCGGTGCTTCGTCCGCACGAGCCGCAAATGCCGCGCCCGGCATTCCGGGCGCGGCTGCCGGGCTTGTGCCTGCCTGTAGCAGCCCGCCATCCTGTCGACTCGCGCCCGTGAGTGCCACTGCTCTGCGGGACGACCGGCGCCCCTGCCACCCCGGCTTGGACATTGTTGTCCCTGATGGCTGCCAATGGTGTTCAAACAGTATCCCATATCACATGTTTTCGTATCGGCAGTGCCGTATCGACAGACAGATCGCCTGAAACAGCACATCGGCAGCGGTACAATCGAGTCAGTCCTGATGCAGATCGCAAAGCCAATCGCAAGCAGGATATGATGGTCCCCTGTGTACAACGCAAACAACAAACTAGACGTCTGCCAAAAAAAAAACACCGATAAAAACTATTGGAACAGTCCAGTAGCATGCGTGTCTCGCGAAAGATATGAATGCATGAATAATTGTTCGGCAACTGCCGGATATTAACCTTCGCCTCGTATCACGCCAATACAAAAATGGGCGTCGTCGTTGAGACACCACTACGCGGAGACACCACTGTCGGACCTGCCCAAGCAAACCGTAGAATAACCACCGCGCCCCGTGACGGCGAGCACACGCAACAGCATAATACATCCGTCTGGGGTCATCCCTGGCCACCCAGTCTTACAGTTCGTACATTCAGTGCCCTTAGCGTTACATCATCGTTCCTGAACCTTTTGCATGCATAGTCATAAATGTGGCACTAAATCCAAGCTCAATGCATTTATGTTTCGCACCACCAGCCGACTTTCCTGGAAACTATCGGATATGTGCACCTCTCAAGGTTCTGCACTGCGATTTCACCCAAAGCCGTTACCACGTATCACAAGACATGGGATTTGCAAACACGAGCCACTGAGCGAACAAATGGCCTCGTAACTTTCTCAGCCCACAACTGCGGAATCTTCCATCTCTACACATTCCACCGCCTCAAGAAAGCACAGCAGCAGCCAATAATCACTACTGAAGACTGAGGTCGGCCCCTCTGCCCAGTCAGAGTCTCACGATCCGCATTACAGATCAGTAATGTGATGATAAAAGAATACACGGCAATATAGGCGAGCCACGTTTGGCATCGTTTGGCACATTAGGGTGACTGTCAAGCCTAAAACGTCGTCTCTACAGAACGTTTCAGGTCAAAGTCAGTTTGGCAGCCAAAATGAAGCAGAAGCGGTTCGGCATGGGGTTGTCGCAATAGGAACTCAACCGACGAATATGAGAGCGAACTCGTCACAGATTATTCTCGAGGTTATGCACAATACACTTCTCTGAGAATGAAGTTTGGCTCATGTGAGCCTTTTTCGGCTTGGAACGCAACTTTGCCCATATGAGGCACGATAAATGTCGCATTTCAGGAGTCACAGCTCAGCATACATGTCAAGATCACAGCGTGCTACAAACCCGGACTAAACGGCGTGCCCAACACGGCAGCGCCCTTAGGACTAGCCGTCTCAGCACAGCCGACGCTGGTGCTGACGTCACCGCGAGCTCTCGCAAACGGTGGCCGTCGGCGGTGGCCTGCCGTTCCGGATCCACAGCTACTGACCCGCGCCGCGCTCCGCCGCCCCCACCGCCGCCTCCCGCGGGAAGAACTTCCGCACGATCACGCTGATGAACGTGCTGCGCAGCCGACGTTTGAAGGCCTCGTACCAGTCGAGAAGGCGGCGGCGGCGGGCAGCGCGCTGACGCGCACTAAGCGCCGCCTCGCGGCGCAGCAGATCGGGCAGCTGATGCCAGTCGCGCAGCCAGAGGAACGGGGCGCCGTGGCGGCGCAGCAGGCGCAGCGCGTCCGGCGCGCAGCCGGCAGCGCCGGCGGCGTCTGCGGCCGGCTCCAGCAGCACGGGCACCGAGCCGAGCGACGCCGCCTCGTACAGACGGTAGCACTCGGCGTTACGGCCGGCCGGGCTGAGCGTGAGCTCCGACTCGAGCAGCGCCTCCAGGTACGCCGAGGCCGACCGATGGCTCTCCGATGCCGACCACCTGGCGACCGAGGTGCGTGGCTTCAGAGGGCGGCCGAGACGGGGCGGTGCGCGGGCCGTCCGTCCCGTCATACGCCCGGAAGGCAGTATCACTGGGCGAGATGGCGAAAGGCAGCCGTCATAACGTTGTATGACAATGCCTGACATGAAGGACGGCTGTACCTTTGCATTACAATTCAAGCCCACCTGGTTTAAACAGAAGCTACCATACACCGTCGCCAGCTCAGCTCGTGCTGGTCAAACGGATCTCATACTTTTCTCTAGTGCAATTCAGTGTTTCCAAATGTTGTGTGTGCTTGTGACCTGCCTCAAATGTTCGCCAGCTCTCGTGGCATGCGAGGAATGTTATAACGATACAACCCCACTGGCAGGACATCCTCATACGGCCCAGCTATAGCGCCGCTTGCAGCTTTCTGCCCGGTGACTTCTAAGGCACGATCAAGACCGCTGGACGGCAACAGACCTTCAATGTACACCAAATTTTATATATTACGCTCCAAAATTATTTTTTTGAGTTTAGTGACTTTTGGACATATCCATGATCGAACATGTGGATAGTATTCTTGCTCTTGTAAGTAGAAATGTGCCAACTTGGACAATCAATTTCACACCTTTTTCATTCTATGTCGTATGTTATTACGATTACGTATACTATCATTTTTTCCCAATACAGAATATCGACTTGGGAAAGGTTTCCCGTGCATCACGGCAGTGTCCCTGGGACATCGCCCCCACATCACGGCAGTGTCCCTGGGACATCGCCCCCACATCACGGCAGTGTCCCTGGGACATCGCCCCCACATCACGGCAGTGTCCCTGGGACATCGCCCCCACATCACGACATGTATGCACCACCTCGACCGCTGGCCCTCAGAATCAGTAAGTCCAGGGCATCTGGCAGCGCGGCTTCGCCTGGCGGGAGGGCCACCGGCTGACTCACTCGGAGCGCGTCTTCAGCAGACAGTTGTGGTCGGACATCGAGCTGAGCGCGTCCATCAGCGCCTCGCGCGACGAGTTGGGGTACACCGTACCTAGGAAGTTGCAGCTCCAGCGGCGCGCGGCCGCCGCGTCCACCGAGAACGGACCCTGCGGGAAGCCACGGTACCTGGCGGCCCCAGGTGGTCATCCCCAGCGCCGGCAGGCTGACCTGCCAACATCCGCTGACTCCTCTACCTGCGGCACGCACGGCGGCTTTGGGAGCCACGAGTCAGGTCATGAAAACTACCCCAAACGGCTGTTTCCTTTTCACACGATGCTTGGATCTTGGATCCACCTGCTGGGACGGATACGCCAGCAAATCCCCGTGTCCCGTATCCGGATTACGCTGGTGAACATCGCCACTCAGCTCCGCTTACATGATCGCCAGCGCCCTCCCCCCCCCCCCCCCCCCCCCCTCCCCACCACTCCCAGCCTCCTGCAACACTCACGTGGCGACACCTAGCGGCCACTGGAACACGTCGCGGTCGTCCACGGACGGATCATCATACACCACGAACAGGGCGTCCACGAGGCCGCCGTGCGACGCGCAAGTACGGCCGAATCCAGGCGTTGTCGCACGCCTCGTCGCCGTGCAGGAGGACGGCAGCGGCGCGGAGCAGCACCAGCCGAGGCAGCAGCTCCAGCCAGACGCGCGCCGCGCGGATCTGGCGACGCGGCGTCAGTCGGGCGCGGCTCGACGAACGCGTGTGGGGGACGGGACATGCTCGCGCCGGACTCCGTCGCTCAGGTATTCACCGGCCACCGCAGGGCCGTGACAGCCCAGCGCATCCAACAGCGTCGGCCGCGGGGTCAACAGGCCTACACAGGCGCGAACAAGCGAACTGACCCCGCCGAAGTAAACCATCGCAATGGACAGCCCGGGTTAGTGGCGCTACGTCAGACGCCGGGCAACGACCGCGGCGCCGCCGGCTCATGGCTTCATGTTTAATCGAATGGTCCTGCGGTTTCAAACTGCACGCATTGCATGTGCATTTCTTTGAATGCACAAGTGATATTCCTTCGAAAGCCGACAGCGGCCGGAACATTTGGTCACACACGTCAATGAGCACTAAAATACCATGTTGCGCAAGTAGTGTGCCAGGTCGGCCGGCACCGGCGAGCGCCCACCTTTTCCTCGGTGCGGCCGTTCAGCACCAGCACCAGGTACTGCACGTCCGCCGGCACGGTGTTGGGCACCACGCCTGGGCCAGCGCGGAACGTGAAGGTGTAGCGCGAGAAACGGCGCGTGCCCACGCTCCACGGCTCGCCCGGCTTCTCCTGCGGAGCGGCCGATAGGGCGTGCCAGTGGATGCTGGGGCGGCGTTCTCGGCCGTAGCACCACCAAAGACGCCCATATTTAGCGAGGATGAGCTTGATCACAGACCAGAGGTACCATTGACAGTCGACGACGGTGAGTCGATGGGGGCATTTTTTAAACCTTGCAAACAGACCGGAGCACCGCAGACAACAATACATCGTGCACAAGGAGTTGTATTCAATTACTTATTACTACATTTAGTCAACAATGTACTCAATCGATCGTTGCTTGCAACTGCATCAGCCGTTGAGTGTTAAAAGTCAGACGTACCTGCAGTCTTGCATTGAAGACACTGTTCCAGAGGTACCACCCCACAGCTGCCTTGCTCCATATCTCGATCTGTTTATGTTCTCCGTCACTAGCTGAGGACCGGGGGCTTCCGTGTGTATCTCCAAAAACTGCAGGCAGCTGATCTGCAAGATAACCAGCCTTTGACCTTCAAACCAAGCAACATAAACCTGCAGCGATGACTAGCATGCTGCTGGTGTTGCCTCTGTCAAAATCAAACGCTGTGCAGGCAATAATGCTACGAATTTCCAGAGTTGTTTCATAAAGCAATTCTACGAATGTCGTGTTTCAATGCCGCACAGACTCAGTTCACGAAGTAGTGATTCAAATGCCAGTAACAGTCATCAGCTCCGTCCAGGTTGAAAAGTTCCGATTCTGAGTTCACAGTCTACGTATCTTTGCATTTTTGGCACTTCGTACGACCTTTTATACGTCTACACTGTGTCGCATTTACGTGCGTAGTCCCTCCTCCTAGCGATCCAGGCATTTCGATTTCGGCCCCTCAGCGTCACAATGTCTCGTCGGCACGAGAGGAGTCCGTAGCCCGTGGCGATTCCTCGGACTGCCCGGGGGCTTCGCCAGCCGCGCAGGGCACCTCCGGTCGCCAAAGAGCACATCTGATTGCTAAGATGAACCTCTGGCGGCTTGGCGGCTCGTTTGGTGACCAGAGCCATTTGGCCGCATCATCCCGACCCTCTGGGTACTTAGGGCCTTATCAACTCTAAGGGTCTCTTTGGCCGCTCCGGAGCTCCTCCCTTCCAAGGACCCCTCCTGGCTGTTCGTGGGTTCCTTCACAGTTCGAGAGTTCTCTAGACGCCCAGGGATCGCAGCCAGACGCCTGAGACTCTCTATCTTTGCGTTGCCCTCTGGCCGCACAGGGACCCTTTAGCTGCTCAGGGACTGTTAAGCCCTTAAGGAACGTTACTCCGCGTCACAGAGGAACATCCCAACCACCAATACGCCTCTCTGCTACTGTGCTCCACTGGCCGCTAAGGGCATGGCTGGCAATCCCGTGGGGGCCGGGGGGGGGGGGATCAAATGGCCACGAAGAAGGCTATTTTTTAGAACAACGCGAATAAAATGACGGCACTGGATGAGAATAGCGAAAACAGCGTCCTTTTTTGCCAGAATAAGCCCCGAGAGAGTACCAAAGCCCGTTTGGATGCTCAGGAACCCTATTCGGCCATTCCGGGGTTCCTGTGGTCGTTCGTTGCATCCTGCCTGGAGGCCAGGGACACTTTGGTCGCTCAAGAGTCCTTATAGACTATGGACATATAGACATCAGGCCAACAAAGAGCCACAAGGGCCCATCGAGGATGGCCTACCCTAGGTTCCTCACCCATCCTTGAGCTAACCCTTCCACCTGACCTGCCTTAATTTGGCTATAGATGAGATCCTTAGGCCTATAGAGCTTGTCCAAATGATTTTTAAACGTTGCTAGGGAGGGTCTTCCTATAACTTCGTTTGGAAGCCCGTTCCAATGATTCACTGCTCTTTAACTAAATGACAGCTGCCTCTTCATAGGTCTACTCCTACCTTTTGTTTATTGAAACCGGTTTCCTCTAAGTCTCAGCCTAATTTCCAGTGCTTCTTGTAGATGTACCTTGTCTTTCCCTCTCATAACCTTGAATACCTCTACCAGATCCCCTCCGAAGGGCAGTGCGAAACTCTCGGGTCTTATTCTGGCAAAAAGGAACGCTGTTTGCGCTCTTCTCATTCAATACAGCCATTTCTATTCGCGTTGTCCCAAAAAAAAGTCAACGCTATTTCGGTGAATACAAATCCAAGGCCTTAAGCCTATCCTTATATTCTAAGCCGCCAATACCATTTATCATCCCTAACTGCCTTCCTCTGTACTCTCTCCAGCCTAACCTTTCGTCACCCAGAGGCTCTTTTAACTAAGAAAGGCCTTTCTGATTCCTGAGGAGACATTCTAGCTGCGGAACAGTCCTGTGACTATTGAAATCCCTCTCTGGGTGCTCAGCGGCCCAAATGCCGCTCAGGACTGCCCACGATCTATTTCATACATGGTTTTAAAGCAGAGGAACAGGGAACTCGTGGATTCCATGGCGCACAGCTTCCCGAGAATGCTGGTGAGCAGTCCCATGGGGACACATGGAGATAAATGACTTTTATTCGGTTTTGACAGCCCCGCTTTTTGCGACATTTTTCGAAATTTGCATGGCCCTGCTTACAATGAAAAACCGGGAGACGGGAACGACTTAAAGTTGGGCTGGGGTGAAAGGGGGTAAATAGAACACGACTTACCAAGCCTACCTCTCCATGTTTTCTTTCCATCCCTTTGGTCACGCAATTTTTTAATGGACGAGCAAGTTATCTGTGTTACTGAAGAATTGTATCGATGGTAGTACGTGATCTGGTGCACATATGAACAACAAGCTTGGATGTGTTCCCTTTTTTGCAACATTTTCGCGTGTATTATACAGCATTTTCCTATGTTTTTATATTCTACCTACCCTTCGCCCGTCAACATTTGACCGGGAGACCCGCCTCTGTCCGCCGTGGAGCGCAAAACCTTACACTGATATCGGAATGAGTCACTGAATGACAGAAGTGAAAGGCCGCGAGACTCCTAACTACGAAATGTGAAACCTTCTGAACAAATCAGCGTATTGCTAACAATGGCATTGGTATGGCCTTGCATGGCTACTTTTCAACCGTTCCAGTTGTTTGCAGCTTTCAGTCGCGATGGTCATCCAGCCCAGACCGTCGCTTCAGTCGCGATGGTCATCCAGCTCAGATCGTCGCTTCAGCCGCGATGGTCATCCAGCTCAGACCGTCGCCTTCCGTCGCGATGATCACCCAGCTCAGGCCGTGTAATTACAGTACATGGTCTGTAATGTAATGTCAATGGTCTTTTCCATTCCATAAATGCGTGAATCGGTACGCAGCCTCCCTGAACAATAATCTATCGAGTTCGACGTCGTATTCCCGTCTGGCTCGCAGCTACTTTGCTCCAGCCTTGGTAATGGCAGCAGTGATAAGCTTGTAAGCATCGTCCTTCCATAATGAAATACAACACTTCACTTCTTCCTTACAAGATATAATCGCTTCACTTGATTACCCTTAGAAATTACCCATTTAAGTCTCACGACGTCGTTATTATGACCACAGGAGGATATAACTTACGACAGCTGTCATGCAAGTTCTTTACGTAAATAACCTGACTTAAAGTTTTCCATACAACTTCTTAGAGAGCGCACGTGCATGCGGATATGGCTTAGTCCACAGTTCACCTCCGCCACATCCCGGCACGAGTCGCTGCCATGAGCTTGGACAAGATAAATAATAATTGATACGGATAACTCTCAAACGGGTCGTGACACCAAGTTATGTCGCCCCCAGCAGCCGCTTATACATTCTCTAATTCGCATCTTCACACCGACATTCAACAAAGCTGCTCCGATTTTTATCAATCACAAGTAAACGACTTAGCACAAAATAAATTCGTTCAGTACCAAAACTGTGTACGTGAATGATCTTTCAGACTAAGGACGTGAAGCGGCCTCCGAGTCATTAAACATCATTTCAGGGACCGTTCTACGCAACACATCGCGCTACGGTGTCTCCCGCAACGAAACGGAGTAGATACTAGGAAAATGGTTTCGGCGGAAGAGACTGCGACGACGGCAGGAAGCACCACGTTACCACCGGCAGCAACAGCAACACATAGTATCCGTTGAATGGTTTAGTGATTGTCGCATTGGGCACAACAGAGAAGTGCACGTTTTATGTAACGGTGCTGTTGCCGAGGCAATTTCGAACAAGTACAGAGTAAAACCTTGACCTATAGGCTAAGCCTATAAACCTTGACCTGGCTTATGTTTGATGATATGAAGCACGCTGCCTGAAATTACGCCAGGCCATCAATGAACTGATGAAAGGCAGATCGGTGAAGCCCAACTGGGACCCATCTGGGGGGGGGGGGGGGGGGGGGTATCGGTCCCATTTGAGCTGGTTGTATGGGTCCCAACTTGGCTGGTTAGATGAGTTTCAGCTGAACATACTCATGTTTCTTACGTTTTTAAGGACAGTTCTGATTCAGAACAGGGCCTCCCGATTTATGGAGGGTGTCTCATAATCCAGAACAGCGGCCTCCCGATTCTTAGGGGGGGGGGGGGTCCAGAGCCAGCCCTCTTACATAAAACGAGGACTCCAGACCAAACGAGGACTTGACTAATTCATTTAGGGGTTCCTGAGCCAGAAAAGCTGATTCTTGGTACAAAGAAGGGCGTCCTGAACCTTAGTAAAAAAAACCTCCTTACTCAGCTATGGGTAATTTTCAATCTGAAGTTTTGATAAAATGTGTAATTTAAAAATCTCAGCTTGGTTTAAAGGGGCATCAATCAACGAGGGCGGCAAATGCATGTGTTTGTCCCCCTGCCTGCCGACAGAGCGGAACGGCTGCCCCCCCCCCCCCCCCACCCCCCCCCCCACCCCCGCCTCCCGGTGCGACGCCCCGACTCCGCTCATAATGAAACGGTCCTTTTGCTTTTCGCTTGTCTGCTAGGCCGCCGTGCTGACACGTAAAACATTTCTAGCCCGCAAGTAAGTCAGACAAACAGGCCTCGTGCTTGGGCGGAGGTAACGCAATTCCCCAAATTTAGCCCGCAAAGGACCCCGCGCAGCCCAATAATTCAGGATCCCGCAACCCTTTTAAGTAACACATTTTGATGTTATGTCTAGCTGACTTTTTACATTTTGAATGCTATCCCCTAAGCGTGCATTTCGTTGGCTTTTTTTCGTTTGAACTCTGTTCTTTTCCATGTATTCCCCTGGCCTTCATCTCCATTTACTTGTTGCGATTTGGACTTATTGGCTTTTGACCTCTGTCGTCCCAGCTTTTATCTCTCTATTATGGTTCAGTTTCACTTATTGCCTTTTACATAATATAACTTTTAATCATGGGCGCAGGAACAGGGGGGGGGGGCAGGGGGCCATGGTCCCCCCACTTTTCAAAGCGGGAGGGCAGCAATGTTAAATGCCCCCCCCCCCCCCCCACCCACACTTTTCAGATTAGGGTTGCATTTGGCTTACTTTTGCACTACATTAAACATGCATGCCGATTTACCTAGTTCACCAGTCATATCCCTTAGGATGCGTCATCTTTTTCGTTCGTTCATTGGCCATCGCTCAGTGCTACAGCCGCAAGGCCCATGCCGCACGGCCTGGGGACTGCAACACCGGGCGTCGAGGCTGTTGTGACTTGCGAGCGCGCATGTTCAAGGCCAAATTACGTAGTTTTCTTATCAGCAATTAGTTTTGACAGGATCCTGAGCATTTTAAGACGAGCATGGGTTAGCCATGTTAATACAAATTAGGGACTAGGAAATCATTTCTAATCTACGGCCAGGGAGAACCCAATAGCTCTGAATAACACAGAAAAACACGGAACTGGAGCCCATGTGACAATTGTTGGCTACCTGCGGTGACCAGGGATGTTGTTGCATCATTGAGGGTTCCTGTGCTGATCCGGGGCTAACTGCGCGGGTCAGAAGGCCTCCCGTATCAGGAATGGGAACAGTATGGTGATATATCCTCTGTGGCCTCCGGATCGACCAAGAGATCCCGCCCCCTGTCACCATAATGATGGCCAGGAGACATTTAGCGAAGGGATGGAATGGCCCTTCAGCCCTTGACAGGAAATGGTAATGTACCCCTGGTGTTCTTCTCAACAGGCCCCTTGCCCGAAAGGAAATAAGGGGTCTCATTATTGTTGTGCAGGGTGGGAGTCTCATTATTGTTGAAAAGGATGGCTCGAAATGAGGTTAAAAAAACGAGAAGGGTCATTCCATGTTTGCCTGAGAACGTTTATTTTTCAGAATGTATTATTGAAACAAATTACATCAAAAGGATTGAAAATGCCCGCCCGCAACCTCGAGAGCAAGAACAAGGAGGGTCTGGGTTGCGAATTCCGTAGAACCGAAAAGTTTCGGCCACTGCAAGTGCCACCAGACGGCGGGGCGCGTGTTAATCTGTCATTTGAATCAATAAATAGCTGCAAAACACGAAAAATAGAGATTCTACCGTCGTTAGATTCTAACCTACGTCAGATAGCCTTGATTCTACCCTCATTCTTCCAGTTCAACCACCGGATTCCAGTCCCACTTCGCGGCGCTTTAAGGGCCAACCCGTTCTTTTCATTAGTCTTAACATTGCACACATGAAATATGCGCCCAGTCTGCCCTCTAAATGTAAGATTTGGTGTCCTGAAGCGTTCAAGGATACTTTTTCAGAAGCGTTGTCATTTTCGCCCATCCGTTGGCCACAACTTAATGTTGGCTGCCGGGCCGACGATGCGCGGGCTACGGAGACTGCAATGCCTGGTGTCGAGGTTTTTGTTGTTAATATTTGCGAGCGCGCATGTTAAAAGATACGTTACATAAATTGTATCACTAATCGATTCTGACTGAATGGTGAGCATCTTCAGACGAATACGTCTTGACCATGTTTATACACATTGTTGACCACTCGATCGGCAATCAAATTTTCATCTTCAAATGTGGATCAAACATATCGATCCACAACCTACCTTTGCGACGTCCTCAATGTCTGTAGAACCCAGATAAAAAATTCTGGCAAAACTTCTGAATTCTATCGGTTTAGAAAGAGTCAACTAACCATTGTAAATTAATAGCGCGCCGGTGATTTATTCCATGCAGTCGTTCAACGCCTGATTTCTGCAGTTTATTGACCTTAAAATGCAAACAGAATTGAGCTCACTGTATCTCCTGATTTCTGCTCTGGTTACAAGGTAAAAATAACAATAAAACAAAGAAAGCCGTGTCACTTGATAACAAGTAGGCTATACCGGGGGCTTTTTTGGGGGGGGGGGGGGCGGGGAACACCATAAGATGAGCTTTTGTCAACCTTGTGTTCCTCCTTGGCAAGGCCCTGGCCACGCCTCGGCCTACACAGAAAAGCAGATCAAGTCGTTTACGTTGCATGATGGATAACGAAGTGTCCGTGGGCCAGTTCACACCTAAGGCAGACAGCTTCCCGGAGGTTATTTTTCTGCGATGGTGTGGTGTAGGGGAATATGATTTGGAAAAGGATGCTGTTGCAGGTGTCCAATACATGTTTCAAACACCATGCAGTAGTAACGCTGATCCAAAAGTATGCGACAAAGAAGCCATACGATCAGTTCATAGTCAGTGATGCGGGAGACATCCGGGCCAGGGCAGTGACCAACGACGGCGGACAGGAGCAGGGCCCAGATAAGGAACATATGACAGATGGGCCTTATTATGTGGCTTGGTTCCTTAAAACAGTTTCCAGTCTTATGACTTTTGTCACATTGTTTCTGGCATTTTCAAGCTCCCAAATTTGTTTCCGCCTAAAATTCTGCTACAAGTCTCTTGACAAGCAGCCAGCGACATGAAGGCGCATGAAAAATTTGTCGCATTGTGAGCCATCGATCCACTTTCAAAATTTTCACCAGCCTATATCCAGGCCGTATTTTGGCATCTACTGCTGCGGAGGCAGATGCTTTCTCAATGACCGAAAATGCCTGCCCGTGGAATTCCGCCTCCCCAGGAGACAATTTTAAAATAGACGAATAATCTTGGGAAGCTGGATGGCCTTATTTGCCAAATAACAGATGAGTCGAAAAGGCAAAATTCTGCACCAGTGAGGAACAGCTCTAGATGCGTATCTAGCATAGCAGCCGTGACATTTGAAAAAGAGCGATAACGACTTCCGTCCCTACCCGCCCCCCCCCCTCCCTCCCGGTCATCGGGCTCGCTTTCCAGAAAAAAGTTGCTGAAGTGCGACCTGAACTTGGTCCCCACTTCTTGAAACATTCCTACGCCTATGCTTTGAATGAAAATACGGCACGCGTCATCACGCCTGGAGCGCCAGCGACTGCACCGGCTGTGTTATGATAAATGGTCAGAGGCCATGGCGCAACCGGGATTCAAACCTAGGCCTCCCACGTGAGAGGCACGGGTCTATAACTACTAAGCCATTCTCCCTTCCTCTAAAATATACAGTTGACTTTTATCTCCTTTAGTCTTTTGCTTACTTGACTTTCATGTCTTTATACTATTGCCCGTTTGACTTCACCTTTTTAATTCGCCCTTTTTTTACTTTTTCCTCTTTGACTTTCACAGTTCTCTTTAATCTTTTTGACCTTATGCCATTTGAATATGATCCCACTTGGCTTTTTGCCATTTGTGTTTTATCCTTTGAACTTTTTGGCTTTTGGCTTCTTGTCCGATTGCCATTCGATTGATGCACCAAGTATATTCACTGACGTCATCGGCTGGCATAACCGCACAAGCAGCACAGACTTCCAGGACCAGCTGCGCCACATTCACCAGCAATAAACGGGAGGAGGCAGTGTCGGTCGACGAGTACAAAGGCGTGGAGTGCAGGGTAGATACTGTTCTCCCGTCAAGGCCACTGCACTGTTACGTTTTCCGGATTTTTGGACAATCATATAGTTGTACGAGTATGTCATCCTCAAAATCGGCGTCTTTGTGAGTGGTACCCGCCCACTTACCCGCGTCGGTGCCAGCGAGCTGTGAATCACGTCCCGGAGTGGTGAAACAACGATCCCACTCCATGATCTTAACAAGCGTGAATAAAGTGATACAAATATAGCTTATGATAAGTGTCAAAGATATTGCGAATAGGGACGTGGGGATTCTCATGGTGAACACTAGATTTATCGCCTTATTTGTATATCGCGACAGCCGGTTCGTCCGAGATGCGCCAATTTGACCGAGAGAAGTGATGAGCTCCCGCCCTCGTCTGTCAGCTGGATGGAATTGACGTCACCGAATCGTTTGACATTATATATTTAACCCTGTAATGTTTGAACTAAAATACATTGATCTCATTTTGGGTATAAGATAAAAGCTATTTAGCACCATGCCAAATTATTCACACAGTGCTTAATACATGATTGTAGAGTTAATTCTTTCCATGCAGTGGCAGACCAAGATGGACATATGCTTGTAGCAACCATGGATGATGTTCCTGCCATATGCCATTAGCCCTTTCTGTGTCAGACAGATACTTATTCTGGCTGTCATACCTAGTGTTGCTTGACTAGGAGCCTAGCATTCTTCTGCAAAACACATGTTCAGCAAGTGATGAAGCTCATGGACATTCTATCCTTTTGCCCATACTTTCCAATCAGAATAATTCTCAATCCAGGGATATACTATTATATTGCTAAAGCATAAATTATGTCTTCACTTTGATGTGTACAAATCAGGTGCTGGTGTACACATCTGTGGCTGCCAATTTGACACACTGGTGGTCCAATGTTTGAAGCCTTCCATTGTGACATGGCAGTTGTGCCATCTTTTGGTCAAGTATCATGTGTGATAAGATGCTGATTTAAGGAAAATAACAAAACCTAGTAGAGCCATCTCAATAAATGGTGGCCAATAAATTGTGGTAATCATCTCCATAAATGATGTTTGTTTACATGCCCAGTGCATCTTTGACATCAATGATGTTCAGTCACCTGTCAGTGACTGAACATAAATTAAAATTGAAACTGATACCATGTTCAATGATCTCTTTTTTCAAGTTTGAGGTCTGTTATCATCAACATTTGGTGACTGACCAGTGTTATGGTAGCATCTGCCTGCAAGGTTTACAGGATAGCAGAGCTGTAACTGCCATGTGTGTGACGTATTATGCCATTAAAGGGAGTGGTCCACGTTTGCGCCAGGTTTTGAACCGAAATAGGCAGCCCAGATCATTTGGTGCAGTTCACAGCCCTCCCTGTTTAAGACCTAAACCCTTCTAGGTTCTGATCTGCACACTCATGAAGATAGGCAGACTATTTCAGGGAATATTTTTAGGTCACCCAAGCATCCAGGACACCACAATAATTCATTCAAATCCTGTGTCCTGGCCACAGCAGTTGTGGGGAAAACAAATATAATTGTTCAGTCTGTCATATCTGGTGTATGTGGGCACAATGGAGAGATTTAATGGGCATCAATGGGCTCTCAATCAGTATTGTGCAAAGCATGATGATGCAATCAAGACCAGGCCTTTTCACATGGAAATATGTTAATGGTACTGAGTGATCTGATTTGTATCATATCCTGATTTTGCTAAAATTTCTTCAATTGTGGAGCATCCCCTTTAACGATATATGATATTTATAGTTTGTACCAGTGAGAAGGTTCTTCTGATTTATTGTCAAAATTTGCGGATCATCGTGTGGTCTGTTATTTTGTGTGATTACTGGCACAGAAATTGTGTTTAAGTTAGGGTCGAGGAAATTGTTGAAATGTTACAGGATAGTATGCACCAACCCGATGGTTTCTGTATTCCTCCCGCCCCATTATACTCGATGAGTTCCGATTTCCCTCATGACTGCGACTGCAACGCCCCCTTTACCGACGAAAGTAAATGGAGATTGCCACAGACGAGGAAAGCGATAGTAGCGTTATCGGAACTAAAATGCCATTAAATCAGTAACCGTCAACTTAGGCCGCGACCGGTTGTGCTCCTAAGCGCTGCTCGATTCGACCGTGTTGACAGCTGCTAGGGGTGGCTGGACTCCAGGGAGAAGTGCCCGACTTCTCCTGACGCGTAGCTATCAATTGTCTGTCAATGCAATGCTGTATCATATATATGAATAAAGTGTAAGCATGGTGAGTTTTTAGTATGATCGATGATCACACTCTGGCTGATATCATGACACGTACTGCTGATACGAGCACCGTTATGGATTGGTTTTAAAGCCCAAGGCCTTATCGTACAAGGCCTCACGATAAGGCGTGATCATCCGCGGATTTTCTGGGGCATCCCCCTCACTACTGCAGTGACATCACAAAGTCGCAGTCGGAATCTGCCGCTTCGCCTGCATCACCTTGTCGTCTGCCATAGCGGTATACCCACGAACGTGTGTAGGTGGTGATCGCCGCAGGGCATTTCAAGAAGTCTTCTGGGGAAATAGGGAGGGGGAATTTTCTGCCACGCTGAGCGCGTAGCAGATATAGGCAGCAACAGTGATCTGGGCTCATACCAGCAGCAATCTGGGTGCACAACAGCAGCGGTCTGGGTACATAGCAGGGAAGGAACCGGGAATCCGTGTGCCATGACATTCTCATTTTCGGAGAATGCAGAACATTAAGTCTATGGTGAGGTATTGAAATTTGCCGGCTTGCAGCTGTTTGCAGCAGCAGCTGCAGCCGTGGTGCAGCTGGCTTGCAGTTGCAGTTGCAAATTCGGCCTGGCGGGCGCGCCGAAGATCGAACCGTTGCGACATGAGGAGCTGATCAACATCAGACTCATCATCTGGGCGGTTACACTGAACCCCAGTGCTGTACGTAGTGACACGCCGGGTCGCACTGGCGAGCGATTGAGGCAGTTTGAGACAACGGAGGTGGCGCACTGCCTCATGCCTCAAAGGAAAAATCGTGGACATTGCAGTATTTCATATAACGTTAACTATGCCGCGAAGCCTCCGAAGATCGTGGTGCACGACGTTAATCAAGATGAGATCTGTCACGCCATCCAGCCTAGCTCAACATGACAGTATCAAACGCACTGAAAAACTAACAGCAATGTGTGACATTTGTTCTTGCGCCCTGGCCCTGGCCAAAATAACTCACTTTAAGGGAGCACGACTATTTTTTTGCACAGTTCTAGAGATATGCGTCATAATACACCGTTCTAAAACAGCCCAAACGTTTCTCTCCGAGGGCAGCGTCCGTGCCTCAGACAGATACACAAGCACGGAAACCAAAAAAGCGGGGTACAACGATGTTCACTTTCCACGGCCCACATGCTGTCGCACCCGTTCAGGTGCGCACCTGGTAGCAGCCCGCTCAGCCCTAGCCTGATTAAAGGAAGTTCGAGTCCAAATGACGCTGTTAATGCATTGTAGCAGCACTACGTTTCCTCCCTTCAGTCGCGGTGACTGTCGCCATGACGACCACCGTGCGGAACCTCTACGGGTCCGAGTAAAAGAGCGTTGGTGGTTGGCCCAGCGGGCAAGAACATGTTGCCGAGAAGCAGGCTGATTGAAGCTTGAACCAGTGCGTCACATGGATCTTGTGATGTTCCCATTCCCAAAGCCGGGGTGCATCTCTCGAAGGGCCTCTGTGGCTAGTGCCATAGGTGCCAAATCAAAGTCATAGCATAACGTTTCGTGGAATTCGCGGAATAATGGCTTTCATGTCATGTTGTCAGTTAACCTTGCGCTGCGCCTCGGACAGCACGCGCGGGTCGGTGCTCCTCCCATCTCTCGTGTGACTGAGACCATGTGTAAGCCGAGTGATTGGCTAACTGCGAGTGAGCGAGTGACCAGAACAGTGGGTGAGATCACGACGAATTGAGCACGCAGCAACACATGTACGCATGCATAGAGTGGTTATAGATCTAAGCATACTGTGGGTCGCGGTGACAATCGTGCTGAGGACGGCTGCCTTAGCCCGCACCCCTGAGGGCGCCCTCGTGCCGCCGCTGGCGGTCGCCCGCGCGCCAGTGGTGGCTGCGCGTCACCACCGAGGGGAGCTGACGACCGCGCCCAGTCAGACAACGGTAGTCGATCTACCTACCCGTCTATGAACCGTGGCGCAGCGCCCGGCCAACCCGGACCAGCTGACCCTGGGACGCTTCGGCGTTTGCGCCGGAGGGCAAACTACCGTGGTTGCATGGGCGGTGCCAGCTGGGGCCGGCACGATGGAGTCAGCTCCAAGGATGTACTGATGAGACAACTGAACATGCATTCAGTCAAGCCAAAATTAGCTGATCTGCATCAAGATCTATCTGGCATGTGCCAGTTGACTTGTGAACCCTCAGTGAAACGTGGCTCACCTCGAGCGTCCCAGCTCGCCTACTGAAAATATACGGGCACGACGTGTACAGAGCGGATCACTCTAGAACCAGCAGGCTGCCGGGGGGGGGGGGGGGGGGGGGGAGGGAGGGGGTCATGGTGGCGTGGTGATTCTGGCACGGAACCACTATGAAGTGCAGACGTTGTCGACGACCTCAACGGTGACTAACTGCTGCTGCATCGAACCTGGAGGCAGTGTGGTGCCTCGTCCGAACAGCCAAACGAAAACGTCTATTGGTCGCGTCTACCCAACGGCATCCCGCTAACACCAGTCGACAACTGATAGCCGACTTCCATAACCTCGAAGGGTAGCTGCAGCGTATGTTGGCAACGTACCCAAATACCACACCGACAATCGCCGGAGACCTCAACGCCCGTCTGCTGAAGAGACCATCGGTGGCCGCGGCAAGTTGTCCCGGTGGCTGGCTTCGTCAGCTGACGTCCACGTACGGACTACACGTCTGCAGTACTGCCTGTCTGCTGAAGAGACCATCGGTGACCACGGCAAGTTGTCCTGGTGGCCGGCTTCGTCAGCTGACGTCCACGTACGGACTACACGTCTGCAGTACTGCCTGTCTGCTGAAGAGACCATCGGTGACCGCGGCAAGTTGTCCCGGTGGCTGGCTTCGTCAGCTGACGTCCACGTACGGACTACACGTCTGCAGTACTGCCTGTCTGCTGAAGAGACCATCGGTGGCCGCGGCAAGTTGTCCCGGTGACCGGCTTCGTCAGCTGACGTCCACGTACGGACTACACGTCTGCAGTACTGCCTGTCTGCTGAAGAGACCATCGGTGACCGCGGCAAGTTGTCCCGGTGACCGGCTTCGTCAGCTGACGTCCACGTACGGACTACACGTCTGCAGTACTGCCTGTCTGCTGAAGAGACCATCGGTGACCACGGCAAGTTGTCCCGGTGGCCGGCTTCGTCAGCTGACGTCCACGTACGGACTACACGTCTGCAGTACTGCCTGTCTGCTGAAGAGACCATCGGTGACCACGGCAAGTTGTCCCGGTGACCGGCTTCGTCAGCTGACGTCCACGTACGGACTACACGTCTGCAGTACTGCCCGTCTGCTGAAGAGACCATCGGTGACCACGGCAAGTTGTCCCGGTGGCCGGCTTCGTCAGCTGACGTCCACGTACGGACTACACGTCTGCAGTACTGCCTGTCTGCTGAAGAGACCATCGGTGACCGCGGCAAGTTGTCCCGGTGGCCGGCTTCGTCAGCTGACGTCCACGTACGGACTACACGTCTGCAGTACTGCCCGTCTGCTGAAGAGACCATCGGTGACCGCGGCAAGTTGTCCCGGTGGCCGGCTTCGTCAGCTGACGTCCACGTACGGACTACACGTCTGCAGTACTGCCTGTCTGCTGAAGAGACCATCGGTGACCGCGGCAAGTTGTCCCGGTGGCCGGCTTCGTCAGCTGACGTCCACGTACGGACTACACGTCTGCAGTACTGCCTGTCTGCTGAAGAGACCATCGGTGACCGCGGCAAGTTGTCCCGGTGGCCGGCTTCGTCAGCTGACGTCCACGTACGGACTAGACGTCTGCAGTACTGCCCGTCTGCTGAAGAGACCATCGGTGACCGCGGCAAGTTGTCCCGGTGGCCGGCTTCGTCAGCTGACGTCCACGTACGGACTACACGTCTGCAGTACTGCCCGTCTGCTGAAGAGACCATCGGTGACCGCGGCAAGTTGTCCCGGTGGCCGGCTTCGTCAGCTGACGTCCACGTACGGACTACACGTCTGCAGTACTGCCTGTCTGCTGAAGAGACCATCGGTGACCACGGCAAGTTGTCCCGATGGCCGGCTTCGTCAGCTGACGTCCACGTACGGACTACACGTCTGCAGTACTGCCTGTCTGCTGAAGAGACCATCGGTGACCACGGCAAGTTGTCCCGGTGGCCGGCTTCGTCAGCTGACGTCCACGTACGGACTACACGTCTGCAGTACTGCCTGTCTGCTGAAGAGACCGTCGGTGACCGCGGCAAGTTGTCCCGGTGGCCGGCTTCGTCAGCTGACGTCCACGTACGGACTACACGTCTGCAGTACTGCCTGTCTGCTGAAGAGACCATCGGTGACCGCGGCAAGTTGTCCCGGTGGCCGGCTTCGTCAGCTGACGTCCACGTACGGACTACACGTCTGCAGTACTGCCTGTCTGCTGAAGAGACCATCGGTGACCGCGGCAAGTTGTCCCGGTGGCCGGCTTCGTCAGCTGACGTCCACGTACGGACTACACGTCTGCAGCACTGTCACCCCGACCTACCGGCCGGCCGCTGCTCTGCCTGACGTGGTCATCATCAACAGACGGCAGCTCGGGGCAAGGAACGGCGTGACACGGTTGTGACACACGACAGCCACCACGGCGGGCCGCATGATTTTTCGCGTGTGCTGCTGCGGCAAAGTGGTCCGTCGTTCCAGCGCAGCGGAGCCGCCCCGTCGCGCTGTCTGAACCGAGATACAGGAACAGCTTTAACAAGACGCTTGCTAACGCGGACTGGACGCGGACTGGACTGGACGCGGGCTGGACTGGTGACCCGACAGAGAAATGGGACGCATTCCCACGGGTTTACATAGCTCTTCTGGTCGAGGTGGCCCCTGTGAGGCACGCGAGTCTGTCTGCGCCCAGCGCCCTGCCGCTGTCCGCGGTAACCCGCCAGCTGCTGGCCGGCCGGCGTGCCGCACTGGCGGCCGGACCGACTGGGCGGGCCCTCCGCCGTCAGCTGAGCCGAGGCAGCCGCGCTGCGATACGTTGGGACCACCGTGAACAGCTTCAGCGTAAGCTCAACGAAGGCGGCCCCAGCCGCACGGCAGGTACTGCGGCCTATCATCGGAACCAAGAAAAGACCAGTCAACGCAGCAGACCACAGCTGCTGCCATCAACTCCTATTTCTGTATTATGTGTAGATCCGAACACAGCTGCTAGCCTACCACTGCCGCGACGTGATGTGTCTCAGGCTCCGTCGCGTGTCTGCATGCGCCGTGCGAAATGGCCCCGTAACTTATGATGATTTTGTGCAATACAAATAGGATCTATGAAGCCATCCAAGTCGACCGGAACCGATGGAGTAAATGTATGTATGTTGCAACGATTTTTAGTGGGCCTGTGCTACGTGTTGCTGGACGTCGTCAGTGCAAGCCTGGTCACACGAGCGGTACCAGCGGGTTGGAAGCATGCCCTTGTAACACCAATACCGGAAGGAGGGAATTTAGCCAATGCGTCGAACTGGCGACCAATTTCCATTCCGCCCGCTGTGACTTAAAGGGGTGAACAACACGTGCATCACCAGGTAAGCGTTTATTTCGAAAATAAACATTTGTTTTCGTCCTCCAAGCACGGATACCGACGTCATCATTCAACTGAGACTGCTCTCACGCTAGTGACTGGCCGTATGTATCGTGCCATGGACTGGTAAAATTGCTCTTTTAGTGTACTTGGATTGTTCGAAATGTTTTGACGTCATCGATCATAGAAAATTACTCAGCAAACTAAATATGCACGGCGTGGACAGCCATTGGCTACATAACCATCTTAAAAGACACACTCAACAGGTCAGAATAGCTCGGAGGGACGGAAGTGAACCTCTAAGAGCCACAGCCAAACACAACCGGAGCCTGTCGAGGTAGAGGCCTGAGATGTTAAATGTTTTCCATATTCTCGAACGAAATGAACCTGCGTACCGGCAGCTCTACAGTGGCTCAGTCTGCCGCCGATACCCAACTGCTTGTTTGTGGCTGTAAAGAGCAGCTCTTTTCTCGTTTGGGAAGCGCTCTCACAGAATTTGTTAACTGGTATAACCAGAATAAAATGAAAGTTAATGCGGCGAAAAATAAATTTCTGCCACTTGGAACAATTCTATGCTTCGTGATGTTCTCAAAATTACGATCCAAATTAGACATCGATGGGGACTGAAGCCAGAGCTATCAAGAATCTGGTCTAACAATTGACAAAAACCTCACCTTTCAACGACACATTGACCAACTGACAGCTAAGTGTGCTGGTACATTCGTTGGTCTCATCCACACCAGCCGCCTCGCTCCGCGCTGTGTTCTGCGGCAAGTGGTGGGAGGACTCGTGATGTTCTCACTCGTTACTGCATATCCATTTACGGAACATGCGGCACCACACAAATTTACCGAGTATCCATGTCCGCACCCATCCATGCCATTTTATGAAACCGCAGTAAACTGAACTGAGCTGAACTGGGTTGAACTGTTGGCATATCTCCTTGTTTAAACGAGCTTTTCAAGCTTTCGTAGCATTGATTACTCAAACATTTTGACACATTAGCGTGTTGCAGACATTTCAGACTGTGCATGGTAAAAACGAAGTAAATAAACTTAATTGCTTAAGCAGAGGTGAACAGGAAGTCAAATGAGATTTCTCCCGCGGCGTCGGCCACTTCAAATCGAAATTCTGAGCTATTCAAAACTATTTCGAGAAACCTGACATTGCTGATCAAACCGCACGCGTCTGATGAAACAATAGGCGAAAATTACAAAACAGGAGGGATGCTCCCTTAAAGCAACCCAAAGCGCAGATGAACGCGCGTCACCTACTGCCATGCGATCCTCTTGTTCGACACGGAGCATTTTTCCATTAGCAGCTGGAATCATCAATCATGGAATCAGCAGGCCCATTGTAGCAGGAACACAGCCTCGAAAGCCTTGAAAATGCTCATCCAGGCCGGCGACGGTACCATCAGACCACCCCGACTGATCGTGCGCATCCAGCTGTCTCGCACACAGATGGCGGCGCCTTTCGGTTTGATATTCCTATGCTCGGGTCGAGGTGTTTGTACTTGGTCGTGACGGACCCGGCAACGAAGGCCAGCACCTCGTGCTCGGTGTTAACCCCGTCCAGCTCGTCGCCGCAGTGGTCATTTTCGTTTCTCTTGCCATCACTGCCATGGAGCTTGTCCTCGTCCTACTGGTTGACTCCATCGTCACTTTCGGCTTTGTTCAGGACGGGCGCTGGAAGCATCGGGTTGCTTGCTGGCAGATGGCCTCCACGTCGTCCGCATGCGCTACCGCTTCCACGTCGGCTGGATCTTGGCTCTGTGATACAATGAAGCGAAGTCATTTCCACATACGTGACCTTTGCATCAATCAGAACCTTTTACGTCAGCAGTTTTGTTTGTCTTCGCGACAGCGACACGTCACGGAACCAGATATGCCCATTCTTTCATTATCGCATGCTCGTTTGTATATGAATCCGCATTTTTGCGGTCCAGTGTGATATCATCCTGACGGATAAAAGGGATCAAAAGGGGTCAACGGCCTGTGACTTCTGCGCTTCCCTTAGGCGTGACGCTCCCTTAAGAACGACACTCAATAGAATGGTGAATGGGGCCGCATGCATTTGCAAACGTAGGCTTACCGTTGAAAAAGCAACGTAAATATTCTCGATATAGCAGCAGCCCATACTATAATACGGCAACTTTTCCTAACACTGTCAATTATTTCACGAGTAACTCGATAATTTCCGCAGCACTGAACAGCTATGACTCAAGGTCAGTGTTTGCTTCGGCATTATGTGGGCTGCACGCTCTCCGGTCAGTGCTCGGTCAGTGCTGGCGTTGTCACACAATTATGACGCATAGACCTTTATTCAGGCATCAGTAGTTACCATATACGATTGGCAGAGTGTCCCCCCCCCCCCCCCCTCCTGTAACTGGGCTCATGCGCGCTGCCATTTTACAGCCGGTCCTCCCAAACAGCAGATGAAACAGACTCCAATTTTCGGTTGGATTTTGGGGATATTTATGACGAGATTGGTTGCCGATGGAAAACGCTCGCTCGACACACAGCTCCTGAGCTTCACAAATGACAAAATCTGCACCAGTAGCGCTACCTATACTAGCACTTTTTCGTACATAACACTGACTAATTCAGCATAGTCCCACGCCTGATGCTACTGACATCAACAAGTCGCCATAGATGCCCTGTAAGCTAAGGGATGCCCGTTGCGGCTCGTGGTCTGAGCAGGGCGTTGGGGCACATCAGCACGCGGCGTGAGCTGGTCGCTCGTGGAAGACCTCTGCCTTGGACCGTTGACCACGTACCCTCCTGGTTGAAGCGCGGTTTGCGGTAGGCCGTCTGCTATACCTGTCGCAAAAACGAACACCACAGAAACCCCACACGGGCCGGGTCCGGGAGGTGAAGCCGTACACCAGCTGCCAGGCGTGGTCCACAGCCGCGCGTCACAACACACGCTCCGGCCACGTGGTCAGCAGCGCAGCGCGGCGTCGCCGAGCGGGTCTCCCGGACCGTTGCCGTTGCCGGGGCCTGGCAGGTGCTGCGGTGTGCGAAGTGTGTGTGAGGACGACCGGCACCAGCCGGGTCCGGTGTGCGTGTTGCGGCCAGGGACGAAGTGGTGACGACAGCGCGGGCTAATGACAGTGTGGTAGCAGTTGGGTGACTTCTCATGATCGAACCGCGAGTTGGCCATTGCTCCAAAAGTGACGCGAAGGACTAAGTAACATAAGGTCGTTATGATGGCGGCTTAGTCCATAGCGTTGCGATGGAAAGCAAAGCGCAAAAGGGGTAATATTTCCAGTATTTGAGCCTTGGCGCGGCGCTGTATTTTCTTCGTTCGAAGCGGGGAGACGTTCTGGGGAGTGTTCGGTGGGCCAACTCCCGACGTGTCGCCACTCACATCGATCAACGAAACGCCCGGGGAGCCAATTCAACCTCTTCAGCTCCGTTGAATTGCGTTCCGGGGCAGCCGCTACTGGCACCGTCAGGATTAATCCCAGCCTTTGAGCAGGACTAGTGCATCATAGGCGCGGGGGCAGCGGCGGCGGAGTCGGAGCCCGGTCCGACTCTGGGCTCACCGCACAGAGTCGGACGCCGTCGTGCCCTCCGTCGGAAAGGGGTGCTCGCTGAAGCCGCCCTCACCTGGCCAGCGGACGGGTGGCCGGCCGGCCGCGGCACCGGACCATGGGCGAGCGGACGCGGCTCCGGCTGGTGTTCCTGCCGTCGGTGGGCGGCGCCCCCTGCCAGCCGGCGCCCATCAGCCCCAAAGAGCGGCCGCTCAGCGCCACCTGGCGCGACGAGCTGTCCGGCTCGCTGGAGCTGGACACGCCCACCACGCCTCAGGAGGCAGCCGCCATTCCCGGCGCGCCAGGTCCGCACCGGCGGGCAGGTCAGGTCAGGTCGAGGTCAAATGGCCAAGGATAGTTCTGTACCTTGTTTGGTGGGGGTAGAGTTCCAAATGAGCTGCATGCCTCTGCGTCCTTACGTTTGTGCACTATGGGTGTTGATTTTTGTTGTTGTTGCTTGATCATAGGCGGATCCTGGGGGGGGGGGGGGGGGCACGGGGCCATGGCCCCCTAAAACCTCTGGGAGTATGTTTTGGCACACCCAAAAAACATTCCCAGAACTTCATAAAAGTTTCGTCTACTTACCGTCTGTTTTAACTTTAACTGCTTTGACTGTTTTGTTTTAACTTCTGTGCAAGATTCAAAAGCATTTCGGTGCTTTTTTCGATTTTGAATGGTGTCCCTACTAGGTAATCGCGAAAGGTGTCATGCGCTGAACCTCGGATCCCACACCAGCTAGCTGGCGACCAACGGTTGACCCCCCCCCCCCCCCCACAAAAAACTCCAGGCTAGATCCGCTCCCGTGCTTCATGTGCCCAACTCTGTCATAGTGGAATGATGAAAACGGCATCTCAGTACGTTTGTAGTAAAACTGTATACTGGAAACTCCTTATAACACCTTTTCTGCTCCCTTGGGGGAAAAATGATAAATCCCTTGAGGGAATGTGACATGTCATCAGGTCGCCTTACTGAAAGCGACAATTCAATGAAAAGGCAACGGTGAGGCGACATTGCAGCCGTCTCCCACAGAAGAGTCTCTTTCTCAGCAGCTGCTTAAATTGTAAGTAACACAATCTTTGTGTTGCACGTGTTATGACGAAGGCTTCGTAAAATCGTACCAGTTGGTCCTACGTTGCAGCAAATAATATAAAGCTTTTGGGACATATGCATGGGCCACACCGATTACCCACTAGCTCAAAGGCGACCCCTCAAAATTCGGCAGGCCGGAAGATCTTGCAATCGAGGCAGTTCTGAAACGTCCCATGGTAACCCGCCCTGAGCACCGCTGCCCTGGTGACCTGGGTTCACCACGTCCACAACAGCTCATGAAATCGCACGCTGCAAGTCGAACGACGAGACTTTCAACATGACCTGTGGCTTTTAAAGCAGGAGATGACTGTAATGTTCGCTATAACTGCGCAATCATTGCTCATTTGAAGGTAATCATAGCAACCTGCTGTTCACAAATTTAGTATGTGGGACTGAAAAGTGTAATGCAGGGCGAAACACACACACACACACACACACACACACACACACACACACACACACACACACACACACACACACCACACACACACACACACACACACACACACACACACACACACACACACACACACACACACACATATATATATATATATATATATATATATATATATATATATATATATATATATACACATATATATATATATATATACATATTTATATATACATATATATATATATATATCTATCTATATATCTATATATCTATATATATATATATGTATATATATACATATATACATATATATATATACACACATATATATATATATATATATATATATATGGTATATATATATATATATATATATATATATATATATATATATATATATATATATATGAATATTTTGGCAGAATACTTTCTTTGATACATGTTGGATCAAAAATATCTGCTGACTCAGCATTGACGAGCTTTTTGATGCATCGTTCTAGTTTTCGGGACTTTGACTTGGCGTCATCGTTTAGATTAAAGATGGTTCGCACAAAGTTACTCATATATTCATTACTCCTTCCATTCTAACGTTTCGAGATCCTATCTCATCGTCGGAGAGGACTAAATTGCACAAGAAATAAGTTTTGAGTTTTAAAGGATGAAAACTTGTGCTGTTGGAAAATATCTTTTGGTACGGAGAACATAAATGAAGCATAACTAATTGGAGTAAGACGGAATCCTATTTTCATTTTCATACATGTAAGAAACACTCATGATGGGAACACCACAAAGACACAATGGGAACACTACTGCCACAATCACATCAGAAGTGCTCACCGCCCACCACCTAGTAGTTCAAGAGTTCTGCAAGAATTTGTCTGTCTGTTTAAGGCCAGAGAGAGTTCGTTAATGAATATTCTTTCCCAAACTTGAAGGCGTCTCCTGTCACTGCACGTCCGTAAAATGTCAGTGCTGTCTGTCAGTTGTTGTCGTGTCAATGTCATGTCGTGTTCCTGCCGTATGTGGTCCAGGGGTGCTCCGTCACGTAAGTACATTGTCAGGCGTCGTGAGAGTGTCGCTGTGGTCACACCAATGTAGCGTATGGAACGAAGTTTGCAGCCTTCGATGCTCCATTGGAATTGATACGCTACATTAGTGCATTTTAGTTTGTCGGGTTTGTCTGGGCTGTTTCTCACAAGAAAGTTTGATATATTCCTATTACAATAGTAAATGGCGATGTCTATTTTGTGGTCGTTTTTGCCTTTAACATGTCGAGAGATAATTTCCCGTAAGGCTTTTTCGTCTTGTTTGAAAGCAGATGCCATTTGATTTTGATAATACAGTTTGCCGGTTGGTTGGATGTCTTGCCTTGGTTTGCCGTCAAAGTGTCTTGTCAAATGTCGTTGTGTCTCGTTTTCAACGTCAGAACTTGAAAAAACCGTTGTTCACCAATATCTGTCTGATTTTTATCGATTCTGAATGTAGTCCTGTCCAATCAGAGCAGTGCTTAAACGCTCGTCTAATGAAGCACCTTATTACGCTAATTTTGTAGCGTCGAGGACACTCACTGTCAGCATTTAAGCACCGTCCATTGTTAGTCTGTTTTCGGTATACAGTCGTTTTGAATTGTTGTCCTTGTCCATCGACAACCACGTCAAGGAAGGGTATTACGTTTTGCACATAGCTCTGTTGGGAATTTTTTTTAGCCAGATCGTTCTTCAAAGGTGTTTTTGAGATGTCCTAGTTGGTTAATGTCCCTAACTTCCACAAAAATATCGTCTACATAGCGGCAGTAAATGTCCGGTCTTATGTCGTCATTTCGTAGTATGTCGGCTTCTCTTTGTCCCATAAAGAAATTTGCGAATGGAGGTCCTAGAGGTGAGCCCATCGCATCACCCTCAATTTGGCAATACATTCGGCCATCAGGCCCGCGGAAAGGAACTTCCAATGTGCAGGCTTTTAGTAATTGTTCAAGAAGGCGCCTTGTTGCGGTTTTTGTGAGTTTTCACAAATCCATAAGCATAACCAGGCGCAAATTCATTCAATCAGGCTCAAATTCATTCTACATATATATATATATATATATATATATATATATATATATATATATATATATATATATATGTGTGTGTGTGTGTGTGTGTGTGTGTGTGTGTTTGTGTGTGTTAACAGACGAAAAACTCTTACAAAACCCTTTTTTGTGTATTTCTGCGTGTTTGAGTGATTTCTCTTTTTTAGACACCAGACTAGTAGCTTTTGAGATTAGAAGCTGTTGCAACAACCCGCGTGGCCTGACCTCGGCTTATTCGAAGGTCACCAGACTTGTAACCGTTAATGAAATGGCACGCAGCAAGTGATAACCCGTTTTTTTTAAGTTTACCGTGCCGGGCCTACTGAGGTCGAACGTGGCCGTAATGCTATCTCAGAGATGCTCACACAAATCAGGATCGCCACAGTACATCTTGCCATATTGGCTCCTGGAGCGTGCTCTTGTGTTGCACAATCTGATTACAGGACTTTATGACGCTGGTTGGGCCTCATGGGAATACACATAACCGGCGAAAGACTTGATGTTTTTTTACAGGCGTCTTCATGTAAAGGGTGCAAACAACCAAGGGACACCTGCCAGTTTAAATTTTATACAGAGTCGGTAGAGTCCGCCTACGATTTCAAAGAATGCGTGCGGTGGATGAGCTTATTGAGTATTTCCTGCAGTTGGTACGTTGGGAGACAGAAAGGTTTGGATATTCTGAGTCAGATCGGACTTATTGGCTTTGATGTCTCCACTCACATTGTCTCCACTCACTCCGTTTCCACATTGTCACATGACAGATCGACTGAACACATGATGAAATCACTTACCAAGCACCGAAGGGGACCTGAAGCTATTAAGCATCTAAGAATAAATGAAATTATATATATATATATATATATATATATATATATACATATATATATATGTATATATATGTATATATATATATATATATATATATATATATAGGATGTTATGCAATACGTTTTTAATCGACCACTTTCGCTTGGAGGCAGGGAGTATTTACTTTCCGTGCTTGTCTTTTAATTTGCCCTATTTTGTCGGATTACTTCTCTTTGGCGCAGTCCACAGTCCATGAATCAGGTGTACAATGCTCGTGCGCAGCCATATTCAGGGCAGGATCGTTTGACGTTGCAGGATGAATAGCCTCACTTGTGACAAAACATTCTCAACAGCACCGATACAGTTTGAGATGCGTTCGTCACCGCGCAGACCGACGGCGTCGTAAGATGGGTCGCACGGGCTTCAACTCGACCGCCGTGTCTCCGAGACTGACCATGCAGCTGACGGGAGCATGGGACCGCTATGCTCTGCCAAGCCGCTGTCGTTTAACATAACTTACGTTACGCCTTTTCGAAAGCGAGTTATATGTAGCTTACGGCGACATTTTGTCTCAACACCCCTGTCGCATCTCGCGCGGCGCCACCAGCACCTTGACGGCCAACCCGGCCGGGCCCGACCTGCCTCAGGTGAGCCCCCTCGGCCTCGGACGCTGAGCGGCCCTCCATACAAACTGCTGGTGGTCGGCGACCGGGGCGTCGGCAAGTCGGCCATTGTGGCGCGCTACGTCTGCGACGCGTTCTGCACGTGCCACGAGCCGACGGCGGGCGTGCGAAGCTCGACCAAAACGGCTGTGTCGCTGGAGGACGCGGATGTCACCGTGCAAATCACCGAGCTCAGCCGTAGGTCGGGACAGCGCGCGCTGCTGAAGGATTCGAGTGTGTGTGAGGGGGGAGGCGAGTGAGTGAATGGGTACGAGGCTGGTTAAGTGAGTGAATGTCTGTGAATGAATGAATGATTTGTGATGACGAAGTCAGTGGATGTGTCGGTGGGTGCGCGAGCTAAAATAATCACGTCATGTGAGCAGGTGGATGAAAAAATGTGTGTCGTGAATGCATAGGTTAATTATAAACCCTGAAATGTAGCGAATAGCTCTTTGCGGTCAGCAAACGTGACGATTCGCCAATAATTTTGTTATTAAAAAAACCCTGCTGACACGGCGATGCCTCCTCCAAAATGACGCCAAAAATCGACCTAATTCACGTGAGTATTCGCAAACCAGTGGGCTCTTATCACATCCACATGGTACGATATTACTACGCGCAAAACGCGTGCCACTACGAGGATGCTCGCACAAAGACACGACCCATTCGTGAGCCGTCACAGAATGACCAGCTGTTGCACCGTTCCACAGCCAGAGTCGGATACAGCGGTGCGCAGCCACCCGAGCGGGGCTTTTCGTACCGGGTAGCCGCCTGCTAGCCAGCAGTGTCTGCAGTCCGTCTCGATGACGCGCCTCCGGGCGCTTGCAGCGGCACGCTCCACTAACACGTCACCGTCCGTGGCGCGGCAGCCGAGTGGTCGTTCCAGGGCATGGCCGAGGTGTTCTACAAGGAGGCGCACGGCTGCGTGGTGGTGTTCGACCTGGGCGAGCGGCAGTCGCTGCGCAGCGCTCTGCAGTGGAAGCGGCGGATCGACGAGCTGTGTTGTCTGCCCGGCGGCGGCGGCGTCCCGAGCCTGCTGCTGGCCAACAAGGTGACCAGCCGTCCGGTCGCGGCCCGACACAGACCGAACAGCGTATCCGACCTCATGCGTGTGGACTGATGCCGGTCAGAGATACTGGCAACGCAGGCTTCAAATATGTGAACGGGCAGGAAAAGTGCATGTCCGACACAGTGACATGGCATGCCGCTGTGCATACGACACATGGCTGTGTCACATGGACCACTCGTGTAAGCAGGACGCGTGAGCACGGTTTTTGTGCTGTTTTTAGTTGTGTGACAAACAAGTGACAAACACACATTTCCTTGTGGGTTGATCGAAACTGTAAACACAGAACCCTTGAATCATTGGGCACATTATGCCTGTGTTTCCTGAAACATCCCAAGCCGGTCAAAACTGCACAATGCGGGGCGCACAATAATGGCTTTTTAACTCGCGCGCACAGTTTTTTTTAACAGTTTTTGTGCTTCGCACTTTTCAGTGAACGACGAATTAAAGGGAATGCTTTGCATTTCAAGATATGGTAGCAAACATCCCATGTGATGAAATAAGCACACTTTCAACCATTGGTATATAGTAAATATGCTCCTCAACATGTCATTGTTTGATAATATCATCGTAACTTGTACAGCAGTGAATGTGGGTCAATTGACGGCCGTTATATCTAGAAGCAGTGTTCGCGAACACCAGATATAAACGACTTGGCAATTGCTTTTTTACCTTGGATGCCACATGGCCAGTAGAGCAGTGGGATTTGAATGACGTTATTATGCTGCCATGGATGCCTGGGTAACCTTGAGGCAGTCTGCACAAAAAGGTCTCCTCATCTTTGCGGGCGTGCAGCTCAGAAACTAAGTGGGTTTAGGTCTTAAGAATGTCAGGGCTCTAAAGTGCACTGAAAGATCTTCTAGAGTGCTATTTCGGTCCAAGGCTCCATACAGATGTGGAACTTTGATTTCTCTTCGTATGAGCATGGGCTATGTACTTTACCTCATTCAACCGTTGTCGCCCATACAGCGCAGCCCCGGCAGGCTGATTTAACACGGCCATGTCTCAGATTTTACTGAAAATTAGTACCTTAAGATATCTGCAGCGTGGAGCCCACCTTACACAATATCAGCTATCTCTGACTTAGACAAAGCCCAGTTTACTGTGTTCAGTGTTCGCCCAAAGCATTAGCTACACACACACACACACACACACACACACACACACACACACACACATATATATATATATATATATATATATATATATATATATATATATATATATATTGCTATACTTTCCACACCATCACCAAAAACGTTACTTTTCTAAGTTCATTCACTTCGTCGATTAACAGGCATCGCAGGCATATATATATATATATATATATATATATATATATATATATATATATATATATATACATATATAGAAAGAGAGAGAGAGAGAGAGAGAGAGGGAGAGAGAGAGAGAGAGAGAGAGAGAGAGAGAGAGAGAGAGAGAGAGAGAGAGAGAGGAGAAGAGAGAGAGAGAGAGAGAGAGAGAGAGAGAGAGAAGAGAGAGAGAGAGAGAGAGAGAGAGAGAGAGAGAGAGAGAGAGAGAGAGAGAGAGAGAGAGAGAGAGAGGAGGAGAGAGAGAGAGAGAGAGAGAGAGAGAGAGAGAGAGAGAGAGAGAGAGAGAGAGAGAGAGAGAGAGAGAGAGAGAGAGAGAGAGAGAGAGAGAGCTAACCTACTCCCGCTAAGTTCAGCAGAGTAGAATGCTCAATTGCGCTGATGTCTTACTCTCGTGAATTTCCAAAAAAAAACACGGCCTGCACTCGTTTACGCTTAGGCACCTAAACATGCAGCCTGCCATCACTGGCTTGGTAACATTGATCACACAGGGAAGAGAAGGGAAAGTTGGATCAGTTTTTATTCTGAACTCCCTTCTGCTGTAAATAGTGAGGATAGGACCAAGACCGTTATATCTGTAGACGGCTACATCATTCAGCTTCATGTTCAGCGGGCAAAACTTTGTGAAGCACACCTTCGTTTTTTGGTGACTGACTTTTCAATGGCCTCCTTATAAATCAGACAACTTGTAGCATCCTGGCGGTAAATTGTATCATGTCGTGGGAAAAGCTATTGTAATGTTATTTCGTCCTAAAGCTAGTTGTATCACAGGCGAGCTGGATGCGTTACGACATGCAGACTAAAATGCGCTCGTCAGTGCTATTTTGTAATTTGTCGTAATTGCGACATGGTACTTTTTGTCACTTTTATCAGAGTTTGTCTTGCGGCCACCGCCATCTCGCTTTCGGTTTCTCATGTAGAAATACTGGGTCTGCATACGTATGGGGACCTTTGACTTGTTTTCTAGGTGACAGAAGTAATGGCAATCATGTCGGTCAATCATTGGCAGTAAGTCAGTCAGTTCCATGATTTCGGTGAATTATATCCCCGATATAGCATGCCCCATGCACAGCTGATACAACACGTACCGCCCGAAACCTTGGAGGAAAGTTCGGCCCACCCCGAAATCCTTGGAAAACGCATGCCAAATGTTTTGCAGTGTATACGACAGGTGCACTTCCCCATTATTCAGTATGGCTTTTAGATTGGTCTGATTATGCTGCAAGCCGTTAAACACACATTCAGACCGATCACTATAGTTGTCAACGATGTGCAAAAAATGTGTTTGTTGCGCTTATCCCAAGACCGCATACACATAGGCATGCGATCGAAGGTGCATTGACAGGTAGAGGGAGCTGCTGCGCGTCAGCTAAGTGACCCAAGACGGCCATCCGTTGCAAACATTTGCAATCAATCACCCTGATGCTGCTTGGACATGATATAGCTCAGCCCACTCTCCCCTATGACACAATCTCGCTCGTCTAAAAACCCAAAACACCTCTAACTGGTATCCGTCATATCTGTGTTGAAAGACTGTACTCGGGCATTTGCCGCACACACGCATGTGCCAAAACGTGGTTATTCGCTCTTTGTCTCGTGCTTGTCACGCAGTATTTACTAACTTGTCAGCAGGTAATACTGTAACGTCGCATTGTACTTACAGCGTTTTCAATTATTGCAAAGCTATGGTTGGGTAAAAAGTGAGCCAGAACAGCCCGAACGCCATTAAGATTGGCCCATGGCCTAAAAAGCACCGAATGTGAAGTAGCGCCCCCGACTTAAAGAGCATCCCTATCTCAGTCGCGTGCTTGAACCTAGTGCGTCTTGCATTTTATACGGATTTTGCAGTGTGACGTCACGCGGGGCCGAGCGGTGACGCAATGCGAGGTAGAGGATGTGGTGAAGCAAGCCGACTTCCTCGCTTGGATTGAGGTGTCGGCCAAATACGACTTCATGATCGAGGACGCCATTCGGTAAGTCCGTGTTGTTTAGGAAGGTACCCGCATGCACGGTTGTGCTTCGTGTATGTATCAATTTATAATGCATCGCGCAAGCCAGGCATTTGTCAGTGAATACGGTTATAACATGAAGCTGGTACACTGAGATGACCATAAAGACGGCGATGTTGATGATAATGTTATCGACGGGTGCGTTGTGGGCGTAAAACGACTGCGGCTGTCGACGTGCCCTTAAGCCCGAATAACAACGACGAATGCGTCAATCAGAAGTGGTCAGGCGTAGTGCAATATCGAAGACATTTTCTAGTGACATCAGTGTACAGTCAATGAATTTTTCAGCCTGCTGATATTTGTCCTCTTCGTTAACGCGGCACCCCCTGGAACCCACCGCAGCGTCCGTGTCTATCTTTCGCCGCGTCTACCTGTCCACACGGTGTGTCGGCAGATACCTGTTGCGGGTGGTGCGTGCCAGGATGGGCCCGCTAGCCGCTGTTGGCAGCACGGTCCGCCTGAACCAGGCAGGGGGCGCCCCCGACCGGCCGCGCCCCTCGTGCTGCTCGAGCGGAGCGCGCCACCCACCACCGTCAGACGCTCACCAGAAGACGGCTTGAAGCGGGCTTGCAGCGCGGAGCTCGGAGACGCCCAGAGATCGGCAGAACAGGACCTGCAGCTGGGCGCCATCTCGAGACCCAGAGACGCAGCGGGATCTTCGGTCTGATACCGGACCGAATCACGGGAGCGGAACTCCGTGGGGTCGTGCGAAACTAGCTGCTGGCTCGCACCGAGAAACACGCTCGTCAAAAGTCATAATGTTTGGCGGAACGCTTGACATTGCATGGCAAGATGGGTAGTAAAACTGTTGTCTTGTGGCGAAGCCATTGAAACTTGTATCTTGTCTTGGCTTTAGCAGGTGCCTGGCGAGGCATTGGCGACAGGCGACGTACTATGTTGTCCTTTGTGTATCGCATCAAACCAGTATTTTGGAAACCATCCACAAAGTGGCTTTTACAGTTTCAGGAAATGACTGTGTTTCATATAACAGATCGAATGGTGCAGTATCTAACAGCACTCACAAAAGACATAATAAAGTGATACGGCAATGGTCAGAGAGTTAAACAGGCCTACCTACGCACTATGACCGGATCAGATCAAAGGTCAATGGTCCGTGGTCGAGACCACAGCACGTATGGAGGTCTTAAACACGTTCAGCGTTATGGCATGATAGGCGTACGATGGCAGACGGTTCCATGCAGCTGTGACTCGATGCGGAAACGCCCTCTGTGTGGCGGCCAATCGGTGTCCGCGCAGGTGCAGACTACCCGTGTTCAAGGTATGCGTTTCACGGGTAAAAAACAGCTGCGCATGGGACAACAAACGCGCGGACATCGTGAGGCGCGCCTCAGTGTGCATGTGCAGAGATTGCCGTTATCAGAATTTGAGGCACATTGCCAATACATACATATTTGCATAGACGTAGGTACGTTTCAAAAAGTAGGGGGGCGGGCAAGCTGAGGGCGTACTTCAGGAACTTTTTCTAGAAAGCAAGCCCGAAGGCCGGGGGGGGGGGGGGGTGAGATGGAGGTTGTTATGAAACTTTATTCATATGTTATAGCTGCTGTGCTAGATGTGCATCTAAAGCTGTTTCTCACAGGTGCACAATCTTGCTTATTCGGCTCATCTATGTCATTCGGCAAATCAGGCTATTCAGCTTCCCAAGATTGTCCGTCCATTTCATCGTTGTCATTCCTGGGGGGGGGGGGGGGGGGGGGGGCGAAATTGTACGAACGAGTGGGCCTTTTAGGTCATTAAGGAGGCATCTGCCTCCACACAGTAGATGCCAAAATACAGCCTGGACATAGAGTGGTGAGAACTTTGAAAGTGAATCGAAGGCTCACAGTGCGACAGATTTTACATGCGCTTTCTCTTCGCTAGCTGCTTCTCAAGAGAAAAGGCTTGTCGCAGCACTTTAGGCGGAAACAAATTCGGCAGCTTGAAACTCCCAAGAACAATGCGACAAGAACCATGAAACTGAAGATTCTCCCTTAAAAATCAAGCCCCAGAATGAAAGTCCTTCTGCCCTATAACTCTTATCCGGTCACTGCTCCTGTCCGCCGTCGGCGACGGCCACTGCCCTGGCCTGGCCGCCTCCCGCGTGACTGACTGCAAACTGATCGTATGGCTGCTTTGTCGCATATTTCTGGATCGGCATTGCTACTAATTAGTGTGTAAAATATATGCTGGACACCTGCAAGAGTATTTTTTCCAAATTATCTTCTCTTACGCCACACTACCCCAGAAAAAAGCCTCCGGGAATCTGTCTGCCTTAGATATGAATTGGCCCAACGGACCACGGACAACTGCCCATCATTCAATGTAGACAGCTTGATCTGCTTTTGTTTGTAGGCGGGGGCGTGGCTGACAAAAAGCCCTCTTATGGTGACCCCCCCAAAAAAAAATCCCTGGATATAGCTTGTTTGTGAACAAGGGACGTGATTTTCCTCCTTTCATTGCTATTTTTACCTTGTAACTAGAACAGAAACCAGACACTAGCGTGAGATCAATTGTGTTTGTGTTTTGCAGTGGATAAATTGCAGAAACCAGGCGTTGAACGACCGCATGGAATAAATCACCGGTGCCCGTAATTTACAATGACGTAGTGGATTCTTTATAGATGGAGGTAATTCAGGAGCTTTGTCGGAATGTTTATCTAGATTCTACAGATATTAAGAACATCGCGAAGGTTGATTGTAGATCGATATGTTTGATTGAAATTTGAAGAAGAAAATTTGATTGTAGATCGAGTGGTCAACAATGTGTGTTAATATGGCCAAGCCATGTTTGTCTGGAAATGTGCAGCATTCGGTTAGAATCGATAGGTGATATCATTTACTGTAACACGACTTTTTAACATCGCTCGCAAATCTTGACAACAAAAACCTCGACACCAGGCGTGGGTGGCAGTCTCCATTATTCACGGAGCGTTAGCTCAGTGTTTAACTCTTCGCCGTGGTCCACCGGTGAACGAAACTGATGACGATTTATGTGGCGTAGTTTTGGGCATACGCACTCGCAAATCTCAGCAACAAAGGTCTCAACGCCAGACGTCGCAGTCTCCGTAGGGCTTGCAGCGGTGGCCAGCAGCAAATATTGGGTCGTGGCCAACGGTCGGATGAAAATGAAGACCCTTCTGAAAGAAGTACCTCTGAGCGCTCCAGGACATCAAATTTTAATTTGAAAGGCAGTATGGGTGCATATTTTACGTGTGCGATTTTTGGACTGAATGTTTATCTGGGTTCTACAGATATAGTTCTACAGATAGGACGGATCGGCCCTTAAATCACCGTGAAGGGGTGCTGGAATCTGGCGATGGGACTGGGAGAGTAAAGGTAGAATCTCTATTTTTCGTGTTTCTGTAGTCATTAATCTGTCCAGGAGACAGATTAACACGGCGCCCGCCGTCTCGTGGCACTTGCAGTGGCCGAAGCCGCTCCGTTTTACGGAAGCTGCAAGCCAGGCTGTCCTTGCTCTCGAGGCTGGGGGCGGGCATGTTCAAACCTGGTGATAATTTTTTTTGCTCACCGAGCCATTCTGAAAAATGAGCGTTCTCAGGAAAACATGGAATGGCCTTGCTCGTTTTTTAAATGTTATTTCGACCCACCCTATTGAACAATAATGAGACCACCACTCCACTAAACAATAATGCAACCCTTATTTCCTTCTGGGCAAGGGGCCCCTTGAGTAGAACACCAGGGGCACATTACCGGTTCCGGTCAAGGGCCGAAGGGCCGCTCCGTCCCATCGCGAATGTCATTCTGGCTGTCATTCTAGCGACACTGGGCGGGATCTTCTGGTCAATCTGGAGGCCATTAGAGGATATATCACATTACAGCGTTTCCCGACACGGAATGCCTTCCGACCCGCGCTGTTGGCCCCAGATTAGCACAGTAACCCTCACTGACGCGACAGCATCCCTGATCGCCGTAGGTGGTCCAATAATTGTCACATAGACTCCAGCTCCATGTTTTTTCAGAGAAATGGAGGACCCCTGGACGTATATTGAAGATGAGATGGGGTCCCAAATTTGTGTTAACGTGGCTAGTCCATGTTCGTTTTAAAACGCTCAAGATTCTGTCAGAATCGATAACTGATTAACTATGTCGTATGGTTTTGAACATGCGCGCTCGCAAGTCAACAACGACAGCCTCGACGCCCGGCGTTGCAGTCTCCATAGGCCGCGGGGCGTCGGCCCGCGGCCGTGATACTAAGCGATGGCCAAAAGGCAAACGAAAAAGATGACGCGTCTTGAGAAGGATGACTGGTGAAGTGGGCAAATCGACATGGATGTTTGATGTAGTGCAAAGGTAAGCTAAACGCAACCCTAATTTGAAAAGTGTGTGTGTGGGGAGGGGCAGTTAACATTGCTGCCCCCCCCCCCACCTTGAAAAGTGGGGGCCATAGCCCTCTGGCCCCCTCTTCCTACACCCATGCGTATTTGTACCGCATGATGTGTACCGTATGCGATAATATAGTGTTTCGGTGAACTATCGAGCTGTGGCTATGCGTGGCTATCGAGCTGTGGCTATGGCGTCCTTTTTGCGGTCGTGGAGTCCATGGTGAACAGGTCTTGTAGCATAAATAGCCATAAGTCATTTTATTAAGGTAAGAATACACGGAACCGGCACCTGACCGATCTATTATCCCCTAAGGTTGGTGCAATCTGTCGGAGAAGAGTCACAGATCACAACCAGATGCGATGTGGGCAGTGTGATTAAAGTTTGAGAAACCCTATACTACCAGGGTTCTGGAGTGTGAATTGTCAGCTACATGGACACTTTTAAGAGGCCCAGCCCCAAAATTGAACCCGGTGAGCCTCCAGTATCTCTTAGTGCCCTTCGAACTCCCAAATCGGGCCTTATATCGCCGGTGTCGTAGGCCCTTCGAGCCCCTCGGGACCTAAGAGAGAAGCGTGCCATTGTACTGACCCTGCTCATGCTACTGGTCACCACTGAATTAATTAGTACCCGTCATCGTTGCTGATTTTTGCCATCAGACTCCAGTATGTTTCAAAAAGCTTTCTTTCGTTTTTCCTTCAGACCACTACAGTGTTTTAGTAAAAGGCGGGCACGTTGTGTTTCGTAAATGGCGCACCATTTCCTGGTTAGGCGAAACCGGTGAAACGTTTCGAACATCGCCGGTACGGCTGGTTAGTCGCGAGAGCCTTGGTTAGGGGATTGGTTGGGCGTATTGGTAACGAGCCGTGAAGATCGTACTCGTCTGATTTCTGCACTTCTTCGTCCCAGAAAATCTACGAAAAGGACAAGAGATGGCGGTAAGCCTGGCAGCGAGGATGGGCTTGTCCGAATGTGCAGAACAACAGACATGATGGGTTCTGTATATGCTTCGCGTGATATGGTTCAGGGGCTGACACAGATAGTTGTGAGACAGACTGCACAAAAGGAGATGCTACGACCAACGCGTCTGGCTCAACAATGAGTGGTAACAAGGTCAGGGTGCACATAGTATGTGCGGGGCTGTTTGGGTAGATGCTCAGTCACTACCAATTTCTATGCATAGAATGAGGAACCAATTTAAAAAACCTGGGGCACTGCTTGATATATTCCAAGGCCAATTAGCCCATTTTTCATTTCAAGCAGATGTTTCTTGAAAATTTGACAATTTGGACTGGATGGGATCAGACAGACAGAGTTGGATGGGCAACATGAGGAAATGCATCTTATGACATGCAACACATGCAGTGTGACCTGATGGATTCTGTTAGTTGGTCTGGTCATGTGTTGTTCATCAATCTGATCAAGGCTGGCCACATTGTTGACTGTACTTGGTCTTTGCAGGCCCCTATGCCCATCAATCCCAAGCCCTTCTTGAACAACCTAACTGGAAAGTCAGTGCTTGTAAAACTGAAGTGGGGACAAGAATACAAAGGATTTCTGGTATCTGTGGATGGCTACATGAATCTTCAGGCAAGTACTATCGTCTACTTCTGGAATATCCAGACCAGTGTTTTTCACATACTTGCTCATATTTGTGTTGGGGATAAATGGGCACCAGACCACTTCTGCTTGGGGTGCATGTGAGATAGATTTTTACTTATCATCTACAGTCCAACAAATAAAGGTCATCATTTGCTGAGCTTCGGTTTGGTGTCATAGAAGCAACCCATATTTAAGATGATGAACAAGCTGATGTAGTGGTGTCTTTAATACTCTTTGTGAGATTCCACTGGTGTCATGTACTACCTTGTTTGCCACATATGCACATGTTAATTTGTTAGTCCTGCAGCACATCCAGTTTGCATAAAATTTGGCCACCCCTTCTCACCTTGCTCACCTCCAGCCACCACTTGTTTTCAAACCATTGGCATGCTAAAGGTGCAAAGGGTTCTAATTATCACTTCTGCTTACTTTTTTAAAATGTTTTCATACCTTAAGCACAAAACCACAATTATCCCATCATGTGGTTATTATGTTTGGCTTTGCCTGGCCTTAGCACAGGTGTGCTGGGTGGTAATTACTACTGGCATGTCAGCATTTGAATCCAGTTTGTTGTGCAGGAGACAAAGCTCAAATTGACATTATTTTAATAATTGTGTTCTCAAAATACTGATCAAACAATGTGGTGATTTGGTGTGGATAGGAAGTCGTCTGCAGGTTGGAGGAGGCCTAGCCGTGTAAGCTGCTCAGATATTACAGCGCCATTGTCAACGTGGTATGTTTGTGGATGTTGACTAATGCAGGGCTTCTTTTTGTCGACAGTTGGCCAACACAGAGGAATTTATCGACGGCAACTGCACAGGGAGCTTGGGCGAGGTTTTGATCCGCTGCAACAATGTGCTGTACGTCAAAGGCGGCGAGGACGACGACGAGGAAGGCGAGATGCGCGAGTGACCTCATACATTTTCATTGCTTCACATGTGTGCCCCATCCATTTGCTAATATACGTGTCACATTACCCTGTGCTCATTAGCTTGGCAGTGGCGTTGTGGAATCGAGGTTCCAAGGATATGGTGCGGAGAAACAGACACGTTTTAGGGCTTATGAGGGCACGAGCTTTGGCGCTGTGAAGTAACTAAAATGCGACAAAGGAGACAAAAGAAATGTGACGTGCTGCGCAACCACAAGTTTGTGGCCTTTCATGCTTAAAGCATGTTTGTTTGGCCCTGCTTGATTGCTCGACCATGAGGAGTATTGACCCGCAAAGGTGGCCTTAGACGTCACGAAGGAACAGACCTTTCCCCCCCCCGCAGCGTACTGCCGCCATATTCGTACCATAGCTCTGACGCATCAATTGCAGAATCAGCAGGCGCATGTCGCCGGCTACAGCGTTTAAGGATTAACAGGTGAACGGATAATTCCCTGACGACATCAAGCAATGAAATGCTTTATAATAATGTCATTAGGGGTGCCGACATCAAGCAATGAAATGCTTTATAATAATGCCATTAGGGGTGCCAGTAGTGTAGTGGTTAACACGTCTGCGTTAACCACTGCGCGTCTGGGAAACCAGAGGTACGGGGTTCAATTCCCCGCGGTGCCCGCCCTTCCTGGCAGGGTGAGAGGCAGGCGACGCCATATAGCCTCAGCAGCCGAGTGCGTCGTAAAGCCCCAATCACACACACACACACACACATGATAATGCCATTACAAATATGAGGCGTCACGCAACGCGGCAGACGAAGGTACGCGGCAGGCCACAACACATCACAAGTCGTGACGTACCAGGTGTTTGAAGGGTCGCGTGTCATGGTGCGTTTAAGCCTGCGAGTATCAGGGCTACAGCACATCCTGTATCTATAAAGCATCAGCGAGGCTGCTAGGTTTGGTGTAAGGCCGTGTCCGACAGGACTCGTGACGGAGTTGCGAACTTCACATCAGCTACAAAGCTAACCCTGGAATAGCAAAAAGGCCAGGTTGCTCTGTCTTGGACTTAAGCCGACGGGTTCGCCAGTCGCCATAAGTTGTCCAAAATCATAGCAAACATACCAGAGTTATCATCTCTGAGTTCAAAATATATTTTCGGCACGTCTCGTACAAAAAAGCATCACAGGTGAGTGCGGACGGATGGATGAGATTCTTAACGACGGACGAGACTTTAACACACGGGCTTGTCTCGCATGCATGGATACGAGTCCGGGCGGTCTCGGACCTTGGTTACGTGTGATTTGACCCTATATCAATAATCATCTCTGGGTCCCGGATAAAGGCAGTTCGGTTCTGGGCCTCCTTCATGACTTTTCTCGGATGCTACCAGGGGGACTCGGTATACACCGCCGGCCGCGAAGCGCTTCCAGCAGCCACCTAGAGAGGCGCTGAAGACGAGCCGTAGCCGAAATGTCCGCATGCGTCCCCCGGCTGTTTCCAAAGCCACCTGCCACAAAACGGTCATGCGCCCAAAAGATCCACGACACAGCACTCCGCCACTCAGCAGACTCCCCATGTCCGCCTCCGGCTTGTGCGATCCTTTTGGAAACTAACGGGCTCGGGCCAAAAAGTGGAAGACCGTGATAACGGCTCGAACTAAACGCGCTTTCCAAGAACCCGAGCTCACACTCGTACGCATGGGCTGTTAAAATAGTCGCACTCTTGTTACCATGGACTCGCGTAACACAATGCAATGTTAAACTCCTGTACAGTAGCAGGGGCGGGCTCGGTCCTTTGACCCAATGGACCAGGATTTCAACATGGCGTCAACACCCACCACCGCTTGGACGATATTTCGTGGACGGAATAATCCAAATGGAATGTTTCAAACATGAACGCACCATAACGTGATGACACATACATCGCTGGGCCGAAATTACATGTCGGATAAATGCCGTTAAGGTCATTGTCATTACCCATGTAAAAATTAACGTCGCTGACACGCAAATAATGCTTCTCCGAAACGATCTGAATAAGACCGCATTTAAGATACAATTCGTAACTGACAGCAGCCTTCAAATGACCTCGAACCTGCAGATACACCTGGTTAGATACAACATGCAACAGCTGAATCGTTGTGCGAGCTTGGCACAAGGGACTTAATGACCCAGGATTAGCATAAACCAAACGTGGGGGGGGGGGGGGGGATACGAACAGCGCGGGTAAACATGAATATGTACGTGCAAGTGCTTGGCCAGCGAACAAGGCCGATCTAGTGTCCTTCGAGGTCTCCATCTCAAGCGACGCTAGCGCCACAATGACTGTGCAAGAAAAGTTAACTACTCCATTCCCATAGGGCAGCATCTCTCGGAAAGTTGTTAAGTTTGCGTCATTCGGCACCGTCAAACGCCCTTCTCGAGACCAGGACGCGCGGGAATCTATGTCTAACAAGACTGACAGACGAAACCAACACCGCCGAAGAACACGCGCGCTCTCGCCTCAACGGCTGCACGCGCTACCGTCGCATTCAAGCCTCTAAACGTCACCAACGGGTCAGGCACATCCCATCGCGGCCAAACTCCACACCGTCCGGTCCTTTTCTGCTGCCAGACGGCTCGCCTCGCTGCCACTGCAAGGCGCTTCCGTGGCCAGCGCCCTCAGACGGCTGCCTCGCGCGACGCGTAGCGCGGCGTCGGCTCGATAATCTCCATGCGCTCGCGCGAGCCGTACCTGACCTCCAGCAGGTCGGCGGGCTCGGGCAGGCCGTACCCGGGCTCGGGCGAGTCGTCCGGCTGCAGCGTGCGCTGGCGCGTGTCGATGAGGTCGCTGGGGTCGAGCGGCTGCTTGAGCGGCGTCTCGGCCTCGGGGCGCGCTGACGTGTCCAGTACGTCCATCTGGTACTGGTACTGCGAGCCGTGGCGCTCCCACGGCTGCGGCAGTGTCGTCACGCGCGCGCCGAAGCACTTGTGGCCGTACTTGAGGATCAGCACGATCACGACGACGACGAGCAGCGCCAGGCAGGCCACCGGAGGCCATGCGGCGTGCAGCATCGCTGAGCTGGGAGGAGCTGCCTGCGGTCAGCGCTTCTGCAGACCCTCAACAGCTGAGCGGCAGTACAAGAGACGCGACGCCAATCAGGTGATCAGATGTCAAGAGGCTCGGCGTGCTTCGGCGTCATAATAAACAGCGGGTAGGCCCAGCGGTTCCCCGTCTTCGGGTCCCTAATGTAGTGTTTGTACCTGCGAATAATAATGAACGATGTAAACCACACCTAGGTGAGGCTTCCAATCTGGCAGAGGCGCGTTCCTGGACCCAAGGGAACATTGTTTTTGCACTTTTATTAACGGGAATGCTCCACATTGTATGATATTGAATCAAGCATCAGATACGATGAAATAAGCACTTATAACTATTGGTGTACTTTTAAGTGGAAAAGGCTGCTCTAGACAACACAATTTCTCTATTATGTAAATATGCTCCTCAATGTGTCACTGTTTGATTTCGTCATTCTACCCTGTACAACACTGGTTGAGGGTCAGCTGACGGTGGTATTTGTGAAAGTCGTGCACACGAACACCAGATGTAAACGACTCGACCATAGTATTTTTCTTGGCCTTCATGGCCGCATGGCCAATGGAATGACAGGATTTGATCGACGTTATTATGACGTCATGAATGCCCGGGTAACCTTGAATCAGTCAGCCCGAAATAGTCTGTGCATCTTCGCGGGCGTGCAGCTGACAAACTAGAGGGATTAGGTCTAAAGGACAGGGCTATGAACTGCACCGAATGTTCTTCAAGAAGCTTTTTTGGTTCAAAACCTCACGCAAATGTGGAACGTTCCCTTTAAGGGTACATGTGACAAGATGGAACCAATTAACACTACCAATCTTTAAGGGGGGAGGGTGGTAAAGATATTGTTTGACAATGCAAACGGTTTTCCCCGATGCTCATTTTCTTAAATTTCTTAAGCATTATTATAGATCACATCGAATGAAAATATCAGCGCATTGGGGAGTGTTGACCCCTGGTACTATCCGCCAAAAGGCACCCGTACTTGGTGCAGCAGCAGCAGCAGATGAAGTTGGTGCAGACCAGCAGCACGAGCAGCGTCAGGCTGATGCCGAGACCAATGTAGAAGCCGCTGAAGTCGGACCACGCCGCCGGCGCGTATGCGGGATGACCAGGTGGGTAGACGGTGAAGTTGCCAGGTGCCACGCTCATGCTGACATCGCCAGCACGTCCTGCCAACGCACCTAGACGCTCACCCACCGCACTCGCAAGCTCCACCTCCTCGACAGCACCCGCAGTTAGTGCAACAGGCGGCTGCGGCATGGAATCGCTGCTCGGACAATCGTCCCCGTGTGGAGTGCATGCACATACGTGACGTTTCGATGGCTAATTCTTCGGCCGTTGTCGGGTGTAATTAAGTCCTGAGAAGAACTGAATGTTGTTCAGTTTTCAGTCATGTACGCGTCACAACCTGAATTTTCTCCTTGAAATTGCTGGAATTCGAACCAGGGCCTTCTGAATGCAAGTCCAGCGCCCTACCACTGGGTAAGCCGGGAAGAGCACTAACTGGAAGCCCTCCGCGGTTAGCTCAGTGGTAGAGCGCTCGACTTGCAGTCAGCGGGCGCGATTCCAGTGCCAGCATTTTCAAGAACATTCAGGTTGTGACACGCACGTGACTCCAGCTATTCCAAGAAAAAATGGTTGGGTGCAGACATGTCTGAAAGGTTAACGCCCATAGTTTTATCAAGACTCAACAACACATGGCGGCCTAAGACGTACCTGGCCAAAACTTAGTGTGCTACATACTGGTGCATACGACGATCGAACGAACACATATTCCACCCGTTTAAAAATTGTCTGCTCAGGCCTGTGCCAGCATGCTCACATGCTCGGACACACAGGCTGGCTCAGAAATAGCTGGGCCATAACTTTCTGAGGAAACTGCGACAAATGATATCTAAACCCTTGGCCAGATTCGCCGTTCTTTTTCGAACCCGAACCTCGAGACCCGAACCCCGCCATCTCCCGATCATAAGCGTACGCAAAAACAACACTGAATTCATCTCTGAGAGACCTCCCGATCGCTTACATTTTGCAGTTGGTGGTCAATAATAAATCCCAATATGCCAGGTCAAACGCCGACATTTCCCGAAAATCGAACCGTTTCGACGTCACATCCCAAAACATATGAAACCACGCGACGCAACATGAAACTCCAACAGATGTGTGTTTTGTTAAATTTTGAGTATATTTATACATTGTGTTGCACATCTCGAGCAAACATCGAGGATGTTGGGTTCTGTTAATGTGACAGTGGCTTCCCAGACACCTGCAATCCGCGGATTCCCAGATTCATGGCAGCCACCCACATAGGCAGTAGACTGCTGTGCAGTGTTCTTAAAAAGCCTTCTCTGATCAAAGACTAAAAACATCACTGGTTACTTTGGTGTCAAAATACTTGGTTGTGCCCTAGGGGCTACTGGAAATCTAGGGGTGAGTTCATGGCATGCCATGCCCACAGACATAAAATATATATATATATATCACAGGTATCAGGAAAAAAAACAAGACAGGATAACATTGACTGCGACCCCCATCAGGGCACAGGTTAATACAGCACATACATACAACTTAAGCCTTTAATTCTTTTAGCTGTGAATGATTCAATGATTCAAGGGCATGAAACACTACAACTTTTAAGAACAAAGGATTACATTTTTAAAACCTGGCTAATACTTAATACACAAAAGACAACATGACTTTTGTGATAGCATGAGAATACTTACCTGGCTAAGAATGACTCCATTAAAACACAACATTTAAATGAAGCAAAGGAGCCTCTTTTCTTTGCCACATGAGCACAGTAGTTGCCCAGTTTACAGGCTGTGAAAGTGCTGTCTTCATGGCTGATACAACCCACATGACATCCAAGTTCACTAGATCACTAGAAAGCTCACATTTATTTAAACCAGGAAGAGAACAAGTACATTAAGTGGCAATGTTTTTCAAATCATTGTAATACTTTGGATGTACAAAGGAATATGCCATTTGCTTCACAGAACATCATATTTTATCCTATTAGCTTGATGCCATCCCAGTGGGTAGCTGCTTCTATCCTACATATATTTTGATTCAAGGCAGGGAAATAAACATAACCTACCCACATCAAAATCTTCACCAACATTAATAGAACATGACTATGGAATATTGAGTAAAAATAAGGTAGTCAACAAACTTCAGTTTAGACATTCCTATTCATCTCTCTTTGCACATGTCCTCTTATTGGTTATTGCTGTTTAGGAGTGTAACAACTGTCACAGTCATTGTGTGTACATCTTGTTAAATGTAGCACTCATAATGGCTGACCAAAACCCAACCAAACTATCTGAACACCCCTCATATCGGCCAACACCTCAACCAACTTGTAATGGTGCTTCCAACACCCTTATATCCTGACCCTCATCCTTATGTTCTTTCCACATGTCCCTCATTAACCTCAATCACCATGAATCAAACCAGGCACAAGTAATAGCCAACAGTGCAACAAAGGAGTTAGTCTAAGAGAAATGCACTACCCAGATGACTAACATGTCCAAATTAAGCCTATTTTCTTAAAAATTTGCTTCATCTCACACCTGTCTCTTTGCATCGAAGGAGACACAACCCCTTTGCAACAGCAGATCACTTGAAACATTGGCTCTCCATGCAATGACATTCATGTTGACAGCACATGGACACTGAACACTCACTGATTTATGGCATATATGCACTAGAAGTGTTGCACAATGTTGCCGCCACACCGCACACACTGGGGGCAGTGTGTATTTTTGCCGTTTGGCGTTCATAGATGTCGGTTCCAGCTACCATTTGAATTGCCTGGGCGACGCCCTTGCGCCTCTAATGGAACAACTAGCATCGGGCATCGGAATGTTCGGCCTATACAGGCGCGATGGCCCCTTCAATTTTTGGTGACTGCCACATTTTGCACACGCATCACAATCTCTTACCTGGCCCAAACAGTTCACTCAATCACCCCAACCGCCAGCCCAACGACCACCAACAGCTCAGGGCCTCGCACCAGTTTGAGCGCGGACCATCGCAGGTGACGCAGGTGGGAAGGTAAAGATAGGCTCGCAACAGTGAATTGGCAGCACTACCTTTTGACTTCGTGCGTCTCCAACTAGCCCGAAGCGTTTCCGCAAGTGATGGACTTTTCGGTGTGTCGTAGGTTTTTGTTTTCCTGATTGCAATGGCCATGGCGCAATAAAACAGTTGTGTGATTAAATTACACAGATTGATTGACTGTTCTTTGCCTAGCGAAGCCAAGTTACGGTGAGGTTCAGTAAATATTCTCGTACTAGGCCTAGGCGTGGTTTCTGTTTTAAACAAGACCGAACGGTACGTAATCCAGCTGAGGTTTTTTAACCAGTTATAGTTTCATCTGAATGCTATAATTTCATCTGGTGCTGAACACCACAGCCGCACTGCCAGAAGCAGGACAAAAGTGCAACGACACACGCTGCGTGCTCCTACGCATCTACTAGTATATGCTGGAACATGCAATAAATATGCTAGAGTCGGGGAGTAAGACTAGGGTTAGAATATTATAACCCAAAATTGGTAGCGCCTAACTAACGGCATTTATGGTGAGGCTGTTGCAATAAATCGTAAAGCTTTTCGATGTAATCAAGGCCAGTTAGAGTAAAAATGCAATTATATTCGAAATGATATGCTAAAGTAGCTTGCAGCTGTATTTAGGCGATGATGATTTCTTATCTTGGCACGTGTCTGCTCGCACCATTTTTTATTCATGGATAGTTAAACTAATATTGATTGCCGATGCCGACTGGTTGTTGCTGCATGGAATATGTTGCATTTTCGAGATATACCAAAGTACATCCATGCTGGGGTGGGAAATTTACTGTCTCAAGAGAAGGATATCTAGATGGCTGTTGTTGAATGGATTTTAATATTTGAACTGTGTTAACAGATTTCACACCCTCATTCTTAATGACTGCTGATGCCAGCATGCCCTAAACCTCAAATAATCACATTTTTAATGGAGAAATGGTTCATCTGACCCTCAAAACTGCCTTGAGTGGTTCATCATAATACATCCTGCTCTGCTCTGATGCTCTGAGCTATGCATTGTTTTTGCCATTCAGAGCAGGGATATAGATCTGCATACATAGTTGAGGCTAGAACCAAGGGCTTGACACCCTAACCTCACCCCAAATGTGTGCATCCAGACTCCAAACAGATAAAACACACATATTTTGGCCAGCTATATTTTTGTTCTTTTGAGTCATCTCCTGGAAAGGCCTAAACTTTCGGTAGCATATGATGTTAGTGTTTAAATGGTACCCAATGAAGCTAGGCTTGTGTAGTTTTTAATTATATCAGTTTAACCATAATTATATCTTCATTAACTTTGCCATTTTAGGGATCCAAAGGGTTGGGAAGTCCCTTAATCCACATTCATCAAGAACCCCTTAAAGATGTCAAGGAAAACATTTAGATAAGCATTTCTTGACAATAGCCACATGTAAATTTGTCAAACTTCTTTTTCTGTCCTGCATGCAAAAATATATCAACATTTAACTGTTAACTTGTCCTGGCCATGTTTCTCACAGTTCTTTCTTTGTGTTGTTTATAACAAGGCAGCATGATGCATGTTGCCACACCACTTTATGACACACCAGCAGCAGCATTGGGTATGGTAGTGCTCAGAGGCCATGGCACAACCAGGATTCAAACCAGGTCCCCCACATGGGAGTCTAAGATGGTAACCACTGCAATTTCACCCTCTCCCTACTCCCAGTCCACATCTATGCCTGTGAGAGATGTCAGATCCCCCCCCCCCCCCCCCACCTGTTGGTCAGTGTGCAGCCCTTTGACCATGTCACCTCTGTTGCAGGTGTGTGACGCAGACAGACGCGGCGTCGACCAGTGTGCCATATCAACTGCCAGCTGCTCAGCGCCATCAGCCAGCACGCCCTGTCGGCTGTCGGCTGCCGTATCAGCGCCACGTCAGCTCCCGCTGATAACTCCCGCCTGGGCCGCTGATAGCGGCGGCGGGAGCGGACTGGGCGCGCGGACGCCGACGCTCGGCGCTGAACGGCGTCACCCCGCGGCGGAAGAGGTCGGCCAGAGACGATCAGTCGCCGAGAGCGTTCGTCCAGGCGCCGGGAAAGTGCGACGGCAACGGCAGCAGGCATGAGTCGGCGCTGAACGCCATCGATCGCGACGAACCGGCTTGCCAGTGGCTGCTTAACTGAAGGCCACCGACCGCGCCACGTGGCGCCGGTCGGAGTCGACGCCGGCCTGGTCGTTAGAGGGACTTGGCACCCCATGCAGTCATACGACGACTCCTGACATGACCACGGAGCTCATAGCCGAGTACACGGCCGAGCTTTTCGAGAAGTATGAACGGCTCAAAGGTGAGACTGTTTTCCTACCTTCGAGGCGTTGTAATAGAGGCCACAGTCTTAAGCTACTTTTAACATGCAACTGAGTTATGTTTCGTTTTTTATGTGGTTTCCTGTGGACGTCCGGGTGTGCGTGTGGAACGCTGTGATCTGTGTGCTGTTGCAATATGTATGCACCTGTATGTCCATGCAGTATCCATTTTGTGCATGTTGCGCATACATCTCTACTCAATTGTAACACTGAACGACTGTTCAAAGGACGAAGTGTCGTTACAGTAATATGACCCTTGTTAGCAGTATCTCCCAGAATGCGTGGGAAGCATTTAGTTACACAGAACAGCTACCACGCGCTGTCTATACCATCAACTGTGGTTTGTACTTGACACCGCTGTCCACGCTGGGCGCCTGCAGTGTAGGCTGGCTGCCCCCCCCCCCCCCCCCACAGGTCCTGTTCTTCACCTCACCCACTAAACTCGGTTTCGTCGCCGGCCTTCGGTCACCCGTTACCATTGGGCCAACAGCTGGCGATGACTCCATCCCGTTCTGGGACCTGGTGGTGCTGTGCTGCACCAACGAAGCGCGCGTCGAGGCGGCGTTCCGCCGCTGTCTGGCGCGACACGCGCTGCCGCCGGCCGCCTCCTACCGGGTGGCGGCCGACCCGCCCGGGCCCAAGGTGGAGTGCGGCGGCGCCACGCTCCACCTGCTGCAGACGCTGCGCGCCGAGCTCGGCGACCAACTCGACTCGCTGCGCGTGCTGGTCATCCACGCAGGTCAGCCAGCCGACGCCGCCTGGTGCAGCGGCGCACAGCCGCGGGTCACGCCGCCCCTCCTGTGCTGCTACGTTCCCCGCCTGGTGCAGCGGTGCACAGCCGCGGGTCACGCCGCCCCTCCTGTGCCGCTGCGTTCCCCGCCTGGTGCAGCGGCGCACAGCCGCGAGTCACGCCGCCCCTCCTGTGCCGCTGCGTTTTCCGCCGTGGTGTCATGCTTGTGTTTGGGGACTTAAGCTCGATGAAAAAGTTGACGATACCGTCGTGTGATGGTCCAGCGCAAAGTTTTTGCCTTCTTCGTCTTCGTAGCTTTTATGTGCCATTTTGGAAAACTGAAGAAGCTTTAGTCCTTGCAGTTGGTTGGCAGATCTCTTGAAGCATGTACTGCAGTGTTTTGATATCTATTGTGTCCTGCTGTCATCCGTAATCCTATGTGTTTGTGTATTTAGCTCACACTGGGATATATCTTCACTTCACGATGCATGCTTGGCACCCTGACATCTTCCTATCGTGGCTTTTTTCTATGCTGTGTCGCGCCTGCCCGTGTGTTGATCCACCCGCCCACTCTGATCTCTGGTATCCAGCCGTGTAACACGCTCTGACGAGCTGGGTCAGCCGCATACCGCGTCCGTCCGGCGCCCCCAGGCGGCTTCAGCAAGCGACTGGTGCACCATGCCGTGCTGGGCAAGATTTTCAGCCCGCTGCCGGTGGGCGGCCGTTCGCTAACCATGCTGGACGTCAAGCTGACCATGTACCTGCCGTACGCGGCGCTGCTGCCGGCTGGCATGTTCTTCACCGGTTGCGACGACATCCAGCTAGCCTGGCTGCCGCCACGGCTACCAGGTACGCCCCCTCTCCTCCCACCTCCCGCCAGCTTCCGCCCCTCCCACCACCCGCCAGCCTTCGCTCCTCCCACCTCCCGCCAGCTTCCGCTCCTCCCACCACCCGCCAGCCTTCGCTCCTCCCACCTCCCGCCAGCTTCCACTCCTCCCACCACCCGCCAGCCTTCGCTCCTCCCACCTCCCGCCAGCTTCCGCTCCTCCCACCACCCGCCAGCCTTCGCTCCTCCCACCTCCCGCCAGCTTCCACTCCTCCCACCACCCGCCAGCCTTCGCTCCTCCCACCTCCCGCCAGCTCCCGCTCCTCCCACCACCCGCCAGCTTCCGCTCCTCTCACCGCCCGCCAGCTCCCGCTCCTCCCACCGTCCGCCAGCTCCCGCTCCTCCCACCACCCTGTACGATTGACGGCTCATGCACCCGCAGGCCATGGCTCCGGCCATTGACAGTTACGAACTGCAACGGGAGGGCGGGGATTGTGTGGTGATCGTGCAGCATCCATATATATATATATATATATATATATATATATATATATATATATATATATGTGTGTGTGTGTATATATATATATATATATATATATACACATTCGCCAGTCACCCATTGTGACTGGCGAGTAGCGGTAGATATAACAATCCTTTTCGTGAACAAATGCTGCTCTCGGGAAACCGAGACGTTAAGCTCACCTTGTATAAATAGAGCGTTAGGATGCCAATGGCGAACGTAGTGTCATATGTGAATGTTCTCATAGTCTATGAAGTAGTGAAAATGGCGCATCATGGAAATGAAACGGTACGGTAGGATATGCGAGCTTAACTGCGCCAGATATGGTGTCAACATTCAGTTCAATTGACTTGCAGAAGAAGCCTTTTGATTTGTCGTTTCGTGTTTTGCTGGTCGCTCATTGCGTACACAGGTTGGTTCGAAGTTGGTATATTTTCAGTGAACGATTTCGTTGCATTTTCCCCTCCCCGGCATGGCTGATTTTCATAGCGCCCACGAGATCGAAGGTATCATATTGCTGCGCAATATGAGCAAAGCGCTGAACGCGTTTACGAATATGAAATATGAATTGACACGTGTCTCACAATTTTGGTAGCTGGCATGTTGTATTAAGTCCGCCTCAGTGCTGTTGTGCGACAGAGGTCCATGCGCCTCGATTCTCTCGCCCGCAGAGGATCTGTTTGCCGACGGCATGGAAGGCTTTGTGGCGCTGGCCCACCCAGCCCCGGTGTCAGTGGCAGTCAACCATGGCGTGTACGTGCTGCCACCTGACGAGAAGCACGGGAATGAACATTTGTACACATCGCCTTGTGAGGAGGTGCTGCAGAAACCCAGCGAGCAGCTGATGCGAGAACGAGGAGCAGTCCTCGTGGCAGGTGGGCAGTTGTAAGAGCGTTCACTTTCCACTTGTGCCATCACAGTTTGGACTCATTGCAGCTGCTGCCATTGCGATGAGGTCATTGTGGATTGTGCAGGCAGAGCATCTGTGCAGTATCCACATATACAGGTGCGCTCAGCTGGCGAGCACAGTACATGTGACATACCCGGCTACCTCTCACGGCGCCGCAGCCGAGGAGGGCAGCTCTTTGGAGCCACATCCCTCTCACTGCAGGTGGAGTTCCCGGGACCCAATGGTCCCAGTCCATTTTGGCTGTTCGAACACGTCCGAATCATCAGAAACGAGCCCCCCGTTGCACCAAAGTGGGCTCCTGAGTTAAAAATGTCTCCAATCCAAAAGTAGGACACTTATGGTGACGAGCGGGGCCCCGTGGCTTACGCGGCCCCCATGTCACGATTTGGCCCCATCCTGGGCGGAATCCTGGCTGCGCCCCTGTCCGTCATCAGAGCTGGTCACCCCGTAGTTGTCACGGGCATGATAGTGTTCCGCTTAGTGCCAGGCTATGGAAAACATGTGTTTGAACTTGTGACTGCATCAAACGCGGACAGAAGCCCAATTCTTTGCTGCGCAGCATTTTGTATTTCTCGCTCCTGATGGGATGAATTGGCGTGGTTTTGTACAGACGTTAAGGGACGAGCTCGCTGAGTTATCCCTGGCTGGCCGCCGGCAGGTGCCCCGGTCCGTGCCCCGTCATCAGTCGTCTCCGTCTCGCGGCAGGTGACCAGGAGACGGTGCACATTGACGGCGCGTTCTGGATCAGCCCGTCAGCGCAGCGCCGCCTTGAGAAGCTGTACGTCCGTCTGCTGCCGCTGACCGAGGAGCTGAGCGCGTACCGCGACTTCCTGCCGTGTCTGGGGCGCCGGCGGCCCAGTCACTACCAGTCGGACGTGCTGCCGCAGCTGGCGGCCGACTCGGCGCGCGCGCTCACCTTCGACGCCCTGCAGGGGGTACCGCTGCGCGTGCTGGTGGTGCCGCGCTCCCGGTTCTTCCACCTGGGCACGCTGCCCGAGTACCTGGAGCACCTGAGCGGCGGCGGCGGCGCGCTGTCGACGGCGCTGGGCCTGCGCCGGCGCTGCCGCGCGCTCGGGCCGCCGCAGCCGGCCGCCGTGCTCAGCTCGCTACTGTCGGCCGAGGCGCGGCTGGCGGCCGGCGCGCTGGCAGAGTTCTGCCGGCTGGACGGCCACGTCACGGCCGGCGACGGCGCCCTGCTCAGCCACTGCCACGTGGCCGGGCCGGCCCACGTGCCGGCGCACGTGCTGCTGCACACGGCGGCCGTCACGTGGCGCGGCCGGCGCCAGCACGTGGCGCTGGCCGTGGGCGTGTGGGACGAGGTGAAGACGGGACCGGCGCGGCTGCTGGGCCGGCCGGTGGAGTCGGCCAGTGGCACGCTGTGGACGACTCGGCTGTTCCCGGCGGCGGACGACATGGCGGAAGCGGCGGCGGCCACGCTCCGCCTGCTGGCCGAGCCGCCGTACCGCGCCGACGCCGCCCGCTGGAGCATGGCCGATGCCATGGAGCACCGCGACCCGCTGGCCATGCTCGAGTTCCGGGAGATCATTGACAAAGAGCTGGACGCCGCGGCGGGAGCGGAGGAAGTCGGTGACCGGGGCTAGGCAGGGTCGCCGTCAAGGGCGGGTTTGGGGACGCAGCGGGGTGCTGGGGTTACCACCAAAGAAGTGTTCTTCAATGCGGCTGTTTGCGCTCTGGTTGTGGTCTCTGACATTAGCTTTGGTACACTTTTTGTTCACCGCGTATTCCAGGTGGCGGCGTCCCTTGATATGTGAGCTGAGGTTATTTATGCTGCTCGTAGGATTTTGTTTCCCCGTATTATACGTGTGGTCAGTATTAGTCTGAATTGTTAGAACGTGTGCGAAATGCGAATGCGGACACGCGTCTCATTACCCGCAGTTATTGCTTTACGATAGACCCGAATATTCGAGAAGTGCATAGTTTACAAGAATGGAGGTGGCGCGTCCAGGGCATTAATGCATCATGTATGGACTCCATGGTTATAAACAAGTGGTGGCTGACCTGAGTTGAGTGTTGTGTGTTGCAGTTGCTTGGCACCATCCTTACAGCCCCCCGTTTTCTGGTGTCGCGGCCAGCTCCCAACTAAGCAGCTCTGAAATAATCTTGGTTGCTTGGCTTGCAGAAGTCGGCCTGGCAGACAGAGTTTAGTTTTGCCACACGCACATCACAGTGTGGCGTTTTTGTACCTGTTACGCACCTGGATTGTACAGCAGGTTCCATTTTGGTCGTGTCTGTTGAGCACGCGCAGCCCGCAAGGATAACAGATGACAACACCAAAATGACGTCAACACCAGTAGCATCACTTCTTCGCGGTTGTCCTAACGAGGCCAGGCAAGTCCCGAGCAAGTCCTCGTTTAAGTGGATAACATAAGACACGGTACCAAAGGGTCTGGCGGTCACTTTAACAAACTGAACTTCATGTGTCGGCTCAGGTGGCGAAACGTCAGCTGACGTGGCTCGAGCAGTGAACGCCGCGCCAACCGCCCCGCATTCGACAGACGGTTGGAGGTCACGCACACTGTTGGGTGCACGCTTTTGGTAGGGAGTCTCCGGCTCGCTCGTTTGGTTGTAGTGCGCGTGGTTGTGGAGCGGCGGGGCTGACAGCCTGCATGTCGTGTCGCGGCAGTGGCTCTGGAAAGGCCGGGAGTATCTCAAGCGGGTGACCTCCAGCGTGTGTTTCCTCTGGTTGCTGCCGGAGACGGACTCACGTACCCGACAGTTGGCGCCGGAGGCGGACTGTCACGTACCTGACAGTTGGCACCGGAGACCGACTGTCACGTACCTGAGAGTTGCCGCACTCCGACAACCGCCATGAAAAGCACTGGTCCGTGGCCGAAACGTGTGCACGGCGCGCGCCGGTTCTTTCCATGGCCACGCAGCGGCTTGTTTTTTTTTCATAACTGCTCGCCACAGTGAGTTCACAGCGCCATGGAATTCGGTATATCGCCTCAGCATATTAATGGCGGATCGTATATGTTGTAATGCTTACAAGGGGCTTGCTTGCTCGGCCCCAGAAATGAAAGCCTCCAGACTCCATGAATGAGGCTCCAGACTCAGGATGATCGCAGTGACGCGACGTTTGGATAACATCAACTTTCCTTTTCATTCTTGCCGCGCACGATTTACGACCGTGTGCGGGCGGCGCTGTGCACTGAGCTCCCTCAGGCTATTGAATGCAGTAAGAGGCAGCACAGATTTGTTTAATCCGGAGCCCGCATAATAACCTGATGAAGCGATATTAAAAACCTGCACCTCCGTATGAGGGGTTGACCGGAACACACTTCACATGGAATGTCACTATTCGCTTGCTCACATCTGTGCGCAGATTTTTACACGTGAAGCCTTCACTTTCGAGCGCCACTTACTACTACCATTTACCAGGCAGTGACGGCCGTACTGACAGCTAGAAAGCCGCATCGATGACCGTTAGACAGGCTACGACCGCAGGCATATTGCATCACTCAAACGCGTCTGAATGCCAGTTCAGTGACCGTAGTAACAGGCTTCCTTCGGACAATGCACTTAGTCCTCCATCAACAAAATCCAATTCAGACAGATCGTGACAGCCCAGTCCAAGACAGGTCGTGGTCGTTGCCATGACGACGCCAGCTGGCGGACGCCATTTTCGTTGCTGATCGGTCCGCCCCAACGCAGCGGCCCGGCTCCCTCTCCCCGCACTGGCCACGAGTCTCATCCCAGGGCGCCAGCGCGCTCACTTCTTCTCCTTGTTCTTGGAGCTGATGCTGTGAATCATGTCCTGGATCTTGCGCAGGCTGCGGTTGTCGTCCAAGAGTTCAGCACACTCCTGCTCCTTCTCCGCCAGGCTCTGCTCCTGCGACTTGCAGAGCAGCTCCAGGTTGTTGACCTCGTTGCGCAGCGAGGCCGCCTCCTGCTCACGTTGCTGGAGGGCGCGCGCCGTCTCCTGCAGCCGACCGTCCCGCTCCTGCAGGGTGGCCTCCTGACGCTGGCCGGCTGCGCGCAGCTCTGGAAACGCGGGCCGAGCTCAGCTTCAGGGGTGGCGTCCTCGACGGGCGGGGGGCGCCCGATCATGCCACCGATCGCGCGGCAGCGAGCTCTGCCTGACCCGGGCTGGACTTTGTCTAATCAGTCATCAGAAAAACCTGTCATTTAAAATATGTCAGACACAAAAGAAGTCTCCACCTCCTCGCAGTCTTGCCTGTTATTCAAAATGAAAATGACGTAGAGTAACAGAGGAAGTAAATGACGATAGACTTTTACAGGGCGAGGACGAGGGGTTAATACATCCCGTATGGAATGATTCTTCAGACTATCGACCTCGTCTGGTGCGATAGTGTGTACACCACGTTTCGGCCAGTTAATTCTCCGGCTATCGTGTGGTGTTTATGAGTTCTGAAAACGAATGAACATTGTTTGGCTTTTAGTTACGTACGCCTCAAAATCCGAACCCTCCTCTTGGAATTGATAAGATTCGAACCAGGTTGGCCCATGACGAGTCTAGCGCTTTACCAACTGTCCTTCCAAGTCAGCTCGGCTGGTAAAAAGTTCGACACAGAAAACCCCGGTTCGAATCTTAGCCATTGCAAGAACATAAATGGGGGTTGTGACGATACCAAGGCTGAAAGCCGACCACCATCTAGTCCTCAGAACTCAATGACACTCAACGGCAGCCGGAGAAAAAAAAAAACTAGCAGAAACGTTGCATTCATACTGGCAAACCAGACAAGAACGCCAGTATGAACAATGGAGATACACATGGCTCAAAAACACACCACAGTGTCCGTGCGCCCAGCCGTTGCAACTTCGGCCGGACTGGGGCGCCGGCCGGGCGGCCCTGTGCGTACCTTCGTTGGCGGTGGTGAGCGCGGCCGCCTGCTCGGCCAGTCGGGCGTGGCGGGCCTCCGTCTCGGCCACGGCCTGCTGCGCCGCCCGCAGGCTCTCGGTGCGCGCCGCCAGCTCGCGCTCCAGCCGCTGCGCGTGCGCGTGCTGCTGCTGCGTCTCGCGCTCGCATATGGCACGCTCGTCACGCAGCCGCGCCAGCTGCGAGTCGGCGGTGGCGGCGCGCGCCTCGCTGGCGCGGCCGGCCGCACGCAGCGCCTCGACACGGCGCTCGGCCGCCACCAGCAGACGCCGCACGGCCGCGCCCTGCCGGCGAGAGAGGCGTGACATCGGGCTGATGCCGGGAGGCGGGGACAGTTGCCAGCAGTGGCGCGGCAGTGCGCGGGTCCACGCCATCTCCACACGACAGCGTAGTACGTCCCGAGTCCGGCAGCCGTCCACTTCGGGATACCAACAGTCCCGGGAGAAAACCACAGCCGCTCAAGACATCGGGTGCTCTTCGGGCGGGGTGCCGTCACTAGAGCACTGTCTGTCCGCCGGGAGCCGTCAGCGGCGACGCCTGAGCGGCGCGGCCGCCCGGCGCCGTCAGACGGGCGCTCACCTCGGCGCTGGCCTGAGCGCCCTGCAGTCGGAGCGACATATGGAGACTGGAGGCCGAGTCCAGGGCCTGCTCCAGCTCGGCCACCGTCTCCGTCAGCGAGGCCACCTTGAACTCGTACAGCTCCATCACGTCCACGAGAGAGAGGCTGTCCTTCAACTGACGGCACAAGGGCGGCGCGGACGTCAGCCGCCGCTCCGAGCCACAAGACGGACCCTCAGACACAGCTGTGACCGCGATCCACTCACGCACGTCGCAACACCACCTCGCGTTGCCAGTCACTGCACTTCTTTATGGGGCTAGAGGCACGCAGCACGACATGACTATTTCTGAAGTTCACAAAGCTAGCGATACTAGATACCATTGATGCACGATGTGCGCAAGTCAGTACGTCCAAGGTCGGTGACCAAGCCACTGCTTCGCTGTTGCAAGCCCCCGACCTAGCTATCTCCTGCATCTGACTTCGACGTCTGTCCCTGACCCTGCCGTCCCCTGCTCTTATCCACCCTCACCGCTCCCGACTCTGGCGTCCCACTCCCCATCCCTGACCCCGGCGTCCCCGCACCTACCGTGGGCGTCCCCACCCCTGACCTCCCTGCTCCGACCCCTAACCTCGGCGTCCTGTTGCAGTCGCGTCAGTACGGCGTCCACACGCTCGGCGGTGGCCTGACTGAGCTCTGCCGGCCGGTGCGGCGGCGCCACCGTCGCCGTCGGTACCGGGCCCGTCCGGTGGTGAGCCGCCAGCGTGTCGCTGAGCTGCGGCACACTGCCGGCGGACGGCGGACGGTGGAGAGGAGTGGCTGGGACGGCCGACACACACCGGCTGGGCTCGGCCCGCCGAGCGGCCTTGGGACTGTAGGCGTACCCACGCGACCAACCCTCGCGCGACACAGGACTGGCATCCAACCCAAAACGACTTCACCTGTAGGGATATGAATACCATGACAGTTGAACCGCAGCATATGCCGGTCCACCAGTCAGTGAACTAGCCAACCAGATGCAGTAAGCCAATCAGTAGCCGCGCAAACTGCACACAAGAGCCGTAAGCACACAAGTCTCCACAAAGCCCAAGACCACGCATCCTGCAGTCCACCCTCTACAGCGTACCCCCCCCCCCCCCCCCTCACTCCCCGCGCTGTCTGAACGGCATGCGGGGCGGGGCGGGGCGGGACGTGACGTCACTGTCCGGCGCTAGCTGACCTGTCGGAGGGCAGACCGCCGCTGCACAGAATACGCAGCGCGCGCTGCACCAGGTCCCGGTCGTCGACGGCCAGCGCGTGTCCCAGCCAGGCCAGCACGCGCTCCTCGCGTACCAGCTCCAGCTGCGCCTCCAGCCAGGAGGCGCTCTGCGGCAGGCGCCCCGCGGCCATCACTGACTGGCGGCGCTGTTCGGCAGCCCGACCGAATGATTCCGGAGGGCGAGGGCACAGAACACACGACGGCAATTGACCAACGCGACGTCCACACGGTGCGGCATGCTTGGAGCGGACACATTTCTGAAACGTTTAAGTCCGGCCGACTGCACGCACGCCGGCTTCGCCAGCTGATTCATTACACACCGCCTTCTGGCGCCATCGTTGCGCGCAGGCAGAGCATGCCCACCCACCTCGGCGCCCAGGGCGCGGGCCAGCTCCAGCGTGGCAAGCACGGCCTCGGCGGCCGTGCAGTGCGTCGGCCGCCCGCTAGAGGCGCTGGGGAGCGGCCGCAGGAGCTGGGAGAGCAGCTGGGGCCGCCACGTCTCGGCCAGCGTGGCGCGGCACGCCGAGTGCGAGGTGATGGCTGCTCTCCGGTCAAGGAACGGTCACAGCAGACGAGAGGCGGCCTTCTGGCGGCCACAGCTTAGGCACAAACCACGGCGATTGCGTGCTGCACACCACTAATCTCACTAAACTGAGGGGACTTCTGAATGATGGGAATCCAGTCCGGCTTTAGCTCTGGGGATCCGTCAGTACCCGTCCCATACATAAGTGAGGAGCTGAGGGCGTGCCATGACCGTGCGCCACATCACGATCAAGCTAAGCTTATTCACATCAAGCTACTATCAAACTACACTTATTCACATCAAGCCACTCACAGTGTCCACGAAATACACGCATCATCAAACACACTGACGTGACAAGCTCCGTGTCTGGCTGGCTCTGGGGTCGGGGTCGATCCACTAACGCCCGACCAAGCAAAATATATCGCAGTCCCTTCGAAATGTGGTGGACAATGTTAGCTTGTGGTTCAAAGTGCTAAATGTTAGTTTTTGATTTAAAGACTACCGCGGAAACTTTTATTCGCGTTTGACCCGGTGGGACACCTTCTTGACTACCCTGACACGGTGGGACATTTCTTTGACTACCCTGACATGGTGGGACATTTCCTTGACTACCCCGACATGGTGGGACATTTTCTTGACCACCCCGACATGGTGGGACATTTTCTTGACCACCCCGACATGGTGGGACATTTTCTTGACTGCCATCACACGAGTACACTGGCCGATGCGTTAACTAAGCCTGGCGGCGTAGACTTGACAACCGACACCGCCTGACCAGAGGATACTGCTGAGAAGGACGGCCACGGCGCGCGCCCGTCGGCAGGACGTCTCCGAGTCAGCTGGGCTGAGCGCCGTCTCCAGGAAGGTCTGCAGCGCACGCAGAGCCGACGCCACCTCCTCCCCATCCGGCGAGACGAGCTGACGCTGCAGCGCCGCCTCCAGCAGGTCGGCCGCTGACTCCACCGTCTCCGACCTAGGATCGGGCAGGGTAAGTCAACCTAGCACAGAGCGCGACAAACTGACACCAATTGTGAATGAGCCCATGCACATTGTCTGCAGAACATGGCGATAGGGAGCATGGCCTAACCTGTCCAGCAGGTTCGCCGCCAACGCCACCACCGGCTTCCAGATGTCAACGCCACCGGCTCCACGCCTCACCAGCGCTTCTAGCGGTCGAAAGATAAAGCCTGCGTTGCCATACCGGTCGGGCGTCACCTGCGGAAGCGACGTAGCAACGCTCGGTGTCGCCGCCAACATAGCCTCTATAGCCATCCGAGGGTCAACACCGCCATGATCGGGAGTTACGAACAGGAGCATCTGCCGCGAACGTGAGCAAAACACACTGGAAGAAGCAAGGTCATTTTCGAGGTATTTCACATGAGGCTGTTCCACGCCCATTTCGTCATTGCGTTGTGGACGCAAATTAATACCTCATGGACCCTTGAATACAAAATCCATGCTCAAAGCACCATAAAGTGAGATGACGGTCATAGTCCACAGGCCAGCGGTGGCCGGGACACCCGCAGGCGGTGTCTAACCTGGTCGAGGAGGGCGCGGACGGCTGGCGCCAGGCGCGCGTAGCCGTCGGCGGCCAGCTCGCTGAGCGCGGAGGTGAGCAAGCGGCCGGCCTGCGCCATCAGGCGCGCGTCGCCAGCCGCCAGTCCGCCGCCTAGCGCTGAGAACACCAGGTCAACGAAGCTGTGCAGCTGCTGCAGCGGCAGCGGCTGGCGGCGCGGCTGCACGGCCAGCAGCAGCTCTGCGGCGTGCAGCTGCTGCAGCAGGTCGGCGTCCGTGCTGACCAGCGCCTTGGCCAGCCGCTTGCGGTGGCCGGCGGCCAGCAGCGACTCGGAGAGCAGCGGGCCAGCGCGCACCAGCTGACAGAGCACGCGCAGCGCGGCCGCCGCCGGCTCGCCCCGTTCGCACAGCAGGTCTGAGAGCGTGCGCAGCAGTGGACGCACGAACGGCTCGTACCTGCGGCACCGCCGGCCGGCCAGACCGGTGTCAGGGACACGAAGCAGACATGCGTTCCAGGATCGGCCGCCCGGGACCGCCGACACGGACACGGCGGAGCAGTCAGCACCACAGAGGGAACGCTGCCATATCGCATCAGTCACGGCGCGTGAGCGTGGCAACATGCTCTGACCAAAGGTGCAGTGTTTCATTAACAATTAAATTACTCTGGCGCGTAATGCAGCTTAAAGAGTTAGTCGAGTGGCCAGATTTGCGCGATCCCCATCGTGCCGTCTATTACTCAGACAGCTCGGTCCGGATATCAACAACCCACGGTTCGTACCAACTGAACCTCATGCTGAGGCGAATCACTAGGTTGAGCAGGCGAACATTTTTAGCGGTTAACCTGACACGAAGAACTCGCATACCCACATTGAAAAGGCGACCAAGGGCTTGGTGGCTGAGTGAGGTGGCTCGGCGCCGTTCTGCGTAGTCGCGATCAGCGGCAGACGGGGCCGTCGTAGGATACATGGTGCTCGGTGGGAACAACCGGCGGCAGCTGGCGGCCAATGCTACCATAGAGCCGGAGCCGCCTCAGCGTCTGAGTTGGGAGCCCGGTGACGTCGGCCGGAGGGCCCGGTCCAGGCCTAGGTCCGGGTCCGGATCCGGGTTCGGGTCCGGGTTCAGGTTCGGGTTCGGGTCTGGGTCCGGGTCCGGATCCGGGTCCGGGTCCGGGTCTGGGTAAGACCCACCTGTCCAGGTCTGGGTCTGGGTAATACCCACCTGTCCAGGCGGAGGTCAGCGGTGAGCGACTCCGTGACGCCGAGCAGGAGCGCCGTCCGGTCCCCCTCGGGCCGCGAGGTCAGCAGGCCGGCCACCAGCGGCAAAAAACAGAACCTGCCATCACACATGCCCATCACATCACACACACTGACTACAGTCAAAAGCCAGCAGTCCCATACACTGACGGCGACGGCAGCACACACAACGCATCGGCAAGCTCTCTTAAAACAACATGTAACAGGGTTTCTGGTCAGGATACCAGAGTCTTTGCTACTATTGCAAGGGTAGGCGAAGAACCAACAGCATGCCATATCAGGCCAGGCTTTTTTACCACACAGCAGTGGCATTGCCTGGTGCAATGCAGTGTGAGCACATCAGTCGGTGTGGACGATTTGGGGGAGGCCGCACACATCTCTCAAATTGGTCCAACGCACATATATCGTGTGGCGCGACGCACGCACATCTCTCACAATGTGAAGGGTCCGCACCATGGCGTATAAACTTGCGCACCGCCCACCCTTTGCGCACCGTCATGTGACCTCCCGTTACCTGAATCCACCAATGACTGAGCAAGCTCTACACACGTGTTAGATCCCACAAGAACACTATCAGCTTCGACCTTACGCATCCTCCCGAATAGTGGGACAAGAGACGGGTCGGCTCGGCGTGATCATGACCACGCCCGGTCAGACACCGTCGGTCCGGGCCGGGCTGGGCTGGGCGACTGACCGGTCCCGCAGCATCCTGAGGGCGTCCGCGTCCGTGCAGAGGTGCTCCAGCAGCCGGACCAGCAGCCACGTCACCGGTGACGTCACGCCCAGGCTGGCCAGCAGCCGGTGCAAGCTCAGGTAGAAGTCGCACGTCAGCTGGTCGTCGCCGGAGAACACGGCCAGGTCCGAGACCACGTACAGAATCTGGGACGGGGTATGCAAAGGCGAGTCAGAACATGAGCATGGGCATCTTGAGGACACTTGGCAGGCCACTGAAAACATCCAGTCACAAAATGCAGTAATAGATAGTGTTGAGTGAAATAACTTAATATGCATCATAATAATTAATAGCTTACCAAAAAAATGGACAGTCAGCAACACACCACTGAAAACATATCTTGACAAAATGCAGTAACAGATAGTGTTGAGTGAAATAACTTAACACTAATCTCAATAACTAATCGCTTACCAAAAATCAGACAGTTGAGCAATGCCACAGTAAACTGAAAGAAGTTTTTCAGAGCAAAATGCTTGGAAATGTTAGCCTGAATAAAACAAACATACCCTATGGGAGCCATGAGCTTCCAACTTTTAATGAATTAGAAGCATGCCAATGAATACTCCTTCATGCATGAACAAGCTATATAGGTGGACAATGGTAGTTATCACATTTACCTTAATATGTCTCTGCAGGTGTGTGAGGTTTTTGCTGCTTTCTGTTTTTCTATATGCCTCTGCAGCTGCGATGAAGTTTTTAATTTGCTCAGTGGCAGCCATTATAGCTGCAAATAATTCACATGATTATTAACAGCATGATACCACAAAAGTATTTTCTTATTCAAGTACACTTAATGATCAATAGATGAATGTTCATTTGATAGATGCCTCATATGGGCAGATGAGTGCTTGAGAACTACTTTAGCAATGCATTAACTTAACAAAGCTAAATTGTGGAAATTCATGACTGTAATAGTACCAAAGTGTGCAATCTCATGATTGTCCTTTTATTCCCTGGTGATTGGGGCCATCCAGAAATTACAATGAGCAAACATCTTATGATTTCTAAATTTCTCACTCCCCCCTAGTTATCCACTGGATATGCAGGATAAAACTGCTCTGGTTACATTGAGCAAAATTGTTATGTCTTAAAAAGTAATATTAATTTGGCCCCTAACTGAACTGGGGATGTGAAACAAACAGTGGGCATGTTCCTTACCATGAGAGAAAACCAGCCATATGTGGCTTTAACATTTCCTTTTGCTTTCAAATATAGCATCATTATTTGTAATACCTGGGCATAATCCTGTCTAAACCTCCCAATTTCTGCCTTGCTACCTTGTTATGCTCCATTACGGGCCACCTTCTTCTAGCATAATACATTTAAGGCATGGACCAATGGCAGGCATTAAACCCAGATTCAAGGCAATATCAACAATACAAACAGCTTGTTTATAATGGACACAGAATCAAGGATGAGTGGTGAAAATAACATAACACAACAGACCCCAACATGTACCAGTAAACTGGTTTCTTCCCAGACCTTGCCCAGCTTTTTCACAATGCTGGTGGGGCTAGAGCCAAGTTGGAGGGCTAGAGCCCACCCAACTTAATTGGAAAATACACCTCTGTTAAGTACACCTCTACACCTCACCTTCTGTTTCATACTGATGCACAAATACCACTTTCAATGCCAGAGCAAGGATTGAGGAAGTCATTGCCACCAACAGACAACGCGTCTGGTAAAACACTAGATGTGAGACATGCGGTCCTAACAGCTTCTCTTTAAACAACACAATGACATGAACATTTGACATTTGAATAGATGGTAATGGCAAGGGACCAGGCATGGATGGAAGAGTAGGCAGTGCATTTGAGAATTCAGATAACCTCAGACCAAGTTTCACATATTACTGGTTGGAGAAAACGCTCCTGCAAGCGCCAAGTATTTATCGGGTTAGCTATCTATCCACCAACCACGCTGATGATTGTGGTCCCCCAATTCAATTCAAAAACTACACAGAACAGTGCACTGCTAACTGAGCAGAAACAATGCGCCAAAACATTTACTCACCTCCGCAATCTAAGCTTAAGAATTTAACAAAGCGGGACCTACTACTAGCCGAGACACCACGGATCCATTTACTTGGATTATACTCGTGGACCACCCGGAGCCACCCACTCCTCCGGTGTCGACAGTCGACCGAGGGCGCATTCAAACGCGACGCGCTAAATAACAGCTGCCAAATATGCAGCTTGGGCTGCCAACTATGAAATAAACTTGTCCGGGCAGCAAAGTTCAATACACTCTTGGGGAGCGGGCATTCAATGCCGCTCAGGGGGGGGGGGGGGGAGGTACTTCGTGGTGGTGGTGGGGGGGGGGTACAGGGGAGGACGTTGTCACTCCTAAGCACGGGCTCCGGCAGCAAGGAGTAGGCGGAATGTTGTCGCTTAAGTCCCGAAGGGACCTAAAAGGCCCCCTGGGATCGATGATAGCCCTCGACATAGCCCTCGACCTTCAGCAAAAAGGCCCCCTGTGCCGACCGGGAACCCCAGAGACAATAAGCTCCAAATGCCGATCAGAGCTCGCCAATACCGAACGGTCGACCCCATACCGGCCTTGAGGGCTCATTTCTTAACCAGGGACAAGGTCTGGGACCGCTGCTGTCAGTCTGAAGGTCTGTGACCTTTGGTGAGGTCCCTATGTGAGTCAGAGGGCAACAGTGCGTGACAAGGGATCCTGGATCGACAAGAAGACCCGCATTAGTTAGGACCCGCTTGCTGAACCCTGCCGGCAAGGACGGGACCCCCGTTATCAATATACACAGCCTCTTGCGCTGGCCGGGCTCCCTCGCAATGAAAGGAGTTATGATCAACGACAATGGTTATGAATTTGTCTACAATGAGACAACGCAAGGGTTCTGTGCCAGTCAGGGTGCCCCAGTATTATACGAGTGGCTAGCCGGGCTTGCCCTCCGTTCAGCAGAAGGCCGAAACGGGGCTCTCCGCCCGTATCAGTACTGAGTCCAGTGGGCCATAAAAGTCCCTATATCAAATGTTGGATGTCCTGTGGCGATAAGGGATACTTTTGTGCGTTAGATAGTCTTGCTTTTGGGTCAGGAAGTCATTTTGCCTCAGCTGATCCGGGACCAACTACTGCGCCTGTGAAGTCTGGGATCTATGTAGCGACGGCCTCTGATTTTAACGCGTGTATGTGCATAATATAATATGATAAAAAATCACGTGATAATCTTTTTCAATGTCACGTGACTTTTAAGGTTCCTTCAAGGCTGCATGACGAATAACTCCTTTGAAGGCACCCGCTGATTTCGGATTTTCAAGTAAAATCTTCCTTAGCGCATGGACAAGCGGCCATCTATAGGTCCTGGGCTCCCAGGGTAACCCTACAAGATGGCATACGACTCTTAAGTGCTAAAGAAGATCCCGATGCATAGAAATCCCACATCAGCCGGCGGTGTGAATATTGATTTTATTTAAAAAATTTTACCCAACGATGTTTTGAGTCTCCGAGTATTTCAGTTTACCAAGACAGAAATAAAACTTCTATTCTATTCTATTCTATTCACAACATGCGATGAAGTTTTGCGCACCAGCTTTTGCGTGGGGAAAAACCGTGGTGCGAAGTGTGGCTCGCAAGTCTGCCTGGACGGAATCTTTGCCGAAATACGGACCAGAGTGTGCCATTTTCACGCTAGTTCCCCAGCAGCACGTCAGCGTCAATATGCCGTCAATAGTCCCCACATCACCCCAGCCGCACGGCATCAGCACCTCACGCCGTTCGGCTGCCCATTCCGAGACGAGCGGTGAAGCGGACTATCCTCTATGTCCCGAGTCGCGCACCACGCAACCAGGAGCACCCAACAAACGGGCCAGGCCAAACATATGACGTCATGGAACCACTCCCGTTAGGGTACGCGATAACGACAAACAGTTTCTCCTCCGAGCACTCGCATTCATAATTCAACACCTCGAAAACTCCGCATTGAAATTCCAAAGTGTATTTCCCGATTTAGTGACATTGCAATAAAAGCAGTTTTCTCCTCGTGCACAAGATCGTCCACGTCTACTATACCTAGTGACCAAAACGAGTTCAATGCAGAACACAAGTAACGCCAGCTCGGCGAGAAGCGCAGTACAACACGGCCACCGGCCGGCGGGGAGCAGCTCGTCACATCGAAGACATCACCAACGGCGGTACTACACGGCGCGTCCGTCTTTATACAGGCGTGCCCGGCGGGCGGGGGTCGGGCGGAAGGACGCAGCGCGGCGAGCGGGCGGGCGGGCGGCAGCGCGCGCGGCCAGCATCGGCCGCCGGCCGCTCTGTCCGGGGCGCGCACGCCACGTCTCGTCATTGGTTAGACGGCGGGGCCGGCGGCGCAGCCGGCCGCCGCGGAGCTAGGCGGCCACGCCGTTAGGAGGCCGGCTCGGCCTTCTCCTCGGTCTCGTCGTCCTCAGCGAAGTTCAGCCACGACTGCTCGACGATAGCTGCCACGCGCTTCTCGTACTCGCGCCGGTTCTCCTGGTACAGCTGAGCGGCCAGCGAGTTGGCCGGCGAGTTGGGGTTCGGCTCGTCCAGCAGTGACTGCGGGCGGAGGACAGGATCAGGTCGCCGGCCGCCGACGCGGGCCAGTCCACGGATGAACGCCACGTCACGGCAGCTTCACCACGAAGACAGCCCAGACTGGCAGCGTGCACCCAGTTCATACACAGCCGACCCACGATTTACGTACAATTTCACGGCCATACATTACTTTCACGTGTCGCAATGGTTTTGTGCGCCCACTTCAATCGTCCACTTCGTGTGGAACGACCGTGCCACGCGACCAGCACGCCCGCATCGTTCATTCCCATGGCAGCCGACTCAACGGCAACTCAGTTAATAGAACACACAATTCGAGACAACGACAAGGACGACCTTTGGCTGCCTTACCGGTAGAAAACGCGGCAAGCATAGCCATCATTTCAGTTAGCCAGCACTCACACCTCCTCGCCATGGCCAGGGTTGGCTGGGTCTTACAAACAGCACTACGGCGGCTCACGGCTCACCAAGCCGAAACGTTTCCACCAACAGTTACTGCCACAAACAACGGTCCCGTGTCAACTCGAACGAGGTTATCTGCTGGCTTATAAAAGCCATCAGTTTATAACCGAGTGATGGATTTCATAACGCGTCCAACTTCTTGTTATTTCGCGTCACAGTTTACCATGTCGATGCAGCTGTGAACGAAGAGGCGCCGGACCCGTAGCCCGGTCCCGACCTACGACTCGGCACAATCGTGGCGGACGCTCCTCCAGCCATGCGAGGCCGTTCCCATACCTTCCAGCTAGCCCGACGCCGACATACGGCGGGATGGGGAGACGGGAATGAGTGGAAAGAGACGGAGACGAGGATGGGTACCGAGATGGAGACGGGGACGGGAAGACAGAGACAGGAACCGAAATGGACATACCGAGACGAAGAGACACAACGGACGGAGAGACAAACAGTCAGAGACAGACGGAGAGATTGCGACAAAGACGGGGAGATAGAGGCAAATACAAATACCAAAAGACAGAAACCAACGCCTAAAAAAGTCAGAGAGAGAAAGGCGGATACAGAGTCAGAGCGGCAAGACAGACAGACATATAGAGACAGATAAAGACACAAGATAAAGGGGGAGGGGGGGCAGAAACGAAGAGAAACAGACAGAGACGGAGAAGCCCAGACAGCGGCGAAGCAACACAGGCAGAGACGGAAAAACACCCACAGAAACAGACATAACGGCTCGAGCGCGACCTTGCGACCGCAGTGCATACGCCCGGTCTGGTCCCGTTACGAAGACCTTCAATGTCGCGTGATCGTGCGGAAAACCGTCGGCCGCCAGCGCGCCACCGCAGGCCGCCGGCCGAGCTGTCACCGGCCGGTCCGGTCCGGTCCCGGCCCAGGCCCGGGCTCGGCTGCGGCCAGCCGTCCCCATCGCGTGCGGCGCACGGGTGGGCGGACGGACCCGGACCATCGGGGCAAGCGACCGCCGCGCGCCGCTGCAGGTTGCCAGTGGACGGGCCGGCAGTGCTGGATCCGACACGTGCTGGTATGCGAGTGCGCACGCGGATAGATGACTATCACAATGGATGCGCTTCCATGTCCCCGTGGAAGGCAGGTGTGGTGGGTTGTTAAGTGTTTAAAGACACGTCGGCATCAAGGGTCATATCATGCCGGTGCGGCGCAGTGACTTGGGCAATTTACCTGACAATGGCGCCTAGTCAGCGCTATTCAACTTTTTGAAAAGGAGTGCGGCACACGTCGGTGCGCACCCTTTATGAAGCGCCAGCAGGTGCGGTGATCACATCACCACCCCGAGGCCGCAGCACAACCGCGGTTCGAACCAAGGGTCTTCACGTGAGAGCGAAAGACACCAACCGTCCGGCCATAACGCTTCTGAGTTATTCCGAATCTAAAGCGTGTTCCTCACGTTTAAACAATGACACAGACGAACGGGTCGCCGATACATCACCGACTCCTTACCAGGATAAGCATCAGGGCGGTATGCACACCGCCCCCGGCCGGTCCGTACCACGCCACCCGTCCGGCAGCCCCGTACCACGCCGCTTGCCCAGCAGCCCGGCCGGTCCGTACCTGAATCGACGTCAGAATAGCCGACACGTCGTAGGTGGGGCTCCAGCGATTCTGCAGAATGTCCAAGCAGATGCCGCCGTCGGCGTACACGTTCGGATGGAACATCTTGGACATGAAGCGCACTAGCGGCGGCTTGTTGGGATACTCCTCCGTGAACTCCATGATCAGCTTGAACGTGCCGTCCTCGAACGGCGTGTCGTGCGGCCTGCAGGGGCGAGGGAGAGCGGGCGGGGGGGGGGGGGGGGGGGGGAGGGCGGTCAGGCGCGGCGCTCGTTGTGCTCACCGCGTCCGGTGCACAGCGGCATGCGGAGAAGGCGGTGACGTCCGGCCGTGTCCCGTTTGCTGTGCACCGCACGCCAATGAACAGGTGGTGTGATCACACGGGCCTTTGGTCGGCCGTGCTGGTTGGTGCTGAACATGTGCCCACGAACGCGATGAACCATGCTATTTATGATATTTTTTCTGTACGCTGGAAAGTAGGCGCACAGACTAAAACATATTTATCCAGCTTACACCGCCTTCCGATTCCTTTAGACATGGACAAAAACAAACGCACTTACGTGTCTTTCTATATAATTAAAATCCTTAATCCAAATATCAGACGCGTAAACCAACGACACACTTTTGATTCGATTTGGAGACATATCACACAAACATAAAAATAAAAATGGGGTATACTAACGAGAGGCGACTTAGTTTTTCACACTGGTTTCAACCTGACCATCGTCCTTCCATCTTTCACTGACGGAACTAGTCATCAACAGAGCGGGGGATTTTAACTGCTCCTAGCTCCCCAACTTGCACATTAATTTCCTTCGAAAACTTCAACACGCTTAAAATTAAAAAGTGCATTTATGGGAGCATCGATAGGGGGAAACAACAAACACCAAACAACAACTTCTTGCCCGGGAATTCCTGATAGGTGGTGCCAGGTACACCCCAAAAATGCCCGAAATTAGCAGAAGGATAACTGACCTGCCCTCTCCTCTGATAACATTGGAGGCTTTTGCCGTACTATATACCCTCGTATTGCCCAACTTAACAGATCTTGACTTTGGCGACAGGCACCACAGCATTGGTCGCGAATTAACAATACCACCTTCTGTTCAGGTACCTTACATAGATGTAATCATTTCACTGCTTCCAGAGAAGGAGCATTCGACTTGCAAATGCTGCCAGGCATAGATTCCTTGTGATGCAAAGAGCATACAACCAACCATAGGGCTGGTGGCAGATGGTCAACAAAAATGCAAATTTGAAACATGAGTTTTTGAGCATAGGCTAAATGCAATTTGGATAACCAATAATATGTTCAGGGTTATCCCTATAAATAGAGAAATGAATTGGGTTGCAGCCTCGCACCAAGAATCAAACTTCACACTGCAATAGGTAACAATTCAACACCCATAATTATCCCCAATAGCCAGGTTGAACGTTTAAACGACGATGTATATACTGAGATAACCGATATGCATGATCCAGTCACACAGCGCACGCCTGAATAATTTAAACATCATTTGCACAAGAAGAAGGGATTGTTTGACGCCTATCGACGCTTGACGAAAGAGATCTGTGAATGCGAATGTGCCTCGGCTGGCGGCCGGGTCTGGCCGCCACGTGCACGGGCGGCGGGTAACGCACCCGAAGATGACGGCGTTCCAGATCATGATGTTATTGTCGGTGGGCGCGGCGCTAACGCCCTGCGGCGGGTCCTCCTGCAGCCTGAGGAACAGACGCGAGCACACACGGCAGCCGTCAATGCTCACGGCGTCCAGACGGGCGACGAGCGGCTACCCCACAGGACATGTGTCCGGTGGCTCCAGCGGAGGAAACAGTGGCCCTACAGCTGCCACTTGGTATAATGGCCGGAGCAGCAGCCGGGGAGGGGGACACAGCCACCTGAGATGCCCCTCCCTCTTCCTCGCCCGAAATACAGACCGCGTAGCAACGCAGGTGGGGACAGAGAGCCCTCCGAGCCTCCACAGGCGATACAGAATAGAAATAGTGGTCCTGCAGCTGCCACGAGACAACTTCGGGAACAGGACCTCTTCAACCCGGTCACATAAATTTGTTTCTTAAACATTTTTTTAAAAACGACACGCCGATAAATATGGGAATGCTCAATGTAACCATTGTAATTCTAGCTCACAACAACAGAAGTGAAGTGAAAGTGCATTGCATCCTCATTTCACAGAATTAGGGGAACACTGCAGGAAGGTTCAGCAGTTCAGAAGATGGCGTACCTTTTGAAGTCGCGCATCAGGCGTCTTCTGGCTGGGGTGGACATCGCTGGTCAGAAGAAGCAGGCGCCTCTTTTTCTACGGACCTGCACCGAGATAATGCCACTGTTATTCACTATGGAAAAAGCCTTTATATTTCAGTTGATACCAAAGTGTTTTTTTGAGATTCATGCCCAATGCTTCGCAGGGAAACTAACATTGACTCAACATTGCTTGGCATTGGATGGATTTGGAGTACATGCCAAACAGAGCCTGCCACCTGTGCATGCACATATCTCCACAGACATGGCTGCCAACAGAGTGGAGGGAAGCCAATGTCACTATAGGGAGGCACATTTTAAGCTGGAAAGACAACATACAAAGCAATAGGGTGCAAGTAAAAAAACATGGAAGTAGATAGCAAAACTGAATTTGTAAGAACTGCAGATATGCACAACAGAAAGGGCACCTCATACAGCAACCATAAACAGGAGAATACTGCACACAAGATGTATATACAGACAACAGAGAGGAGCAAGGTGGGAAGAACTTATGTCCAGTTGACAACAACATCATCAAATTATCTGCCATGGCCACACTGCATATTGCATTTGTTAAACCTCCCAGATAATTTCAAAAGATTTTGTTTGTACCTTTCGACTGGATGGATCTCTGGAACCAGGGACCATGCCTTGTGCAGTGCTTGTTGCATTAGCCCTGACCCCATCATCCGATCATGAAATTTATGCATGGCTATTGTATTCAAAGATGAAAGATGAGGGTATCATAGATGGATGGTATCATGGATGGTACTTGAAATGAAGTATGTGGAACTATCTGCCTGCAAATGCTGCTGCACAACAAGTGTGGGTACTAAACTGGGTCTGCTTTAGCTTTAGCTTAGCAAAGCTCTGGTTTTCCTACAGTCACTTTAAAAATTGTGTAAGTCATTGCATGCATTTGTGAGGAGCATCATGCACATTGATAAGACAGTAGTAATAGTCTCATTCCCTGAAGAAAAACTGGGAAAATGGAGATATAAGTGTGTTACCATTATTGTTAATGCATGTTAACAATGAGTTATTGTTAATTCAGTCCACATCTCCATTCTCCTGCTTTTTTTTCCTACCACACAACAAGCCTATTACTACTGTCCTATCAAAGTCACTTTCAGGTTCAGTTAATGCTTTGAGCTGTTTCCCACACCTGGCTTTGGCCTAAGCTTCATGCCATTTTTAGCAGTTGTCCTCTGCTTCAGCTTTGTCATTTGTAACCCCCAACACCCTTCAGAGTCTACCATTTTTTTTTGGTATATTTATTATGGCTTTGTGTCTGGCTTCATGTCATATTAGACAGCTGGTTTTGGCTTTGTCATTGTAATCTTTTATGGCCATTCTGCCTTTGCCTCATAAAAAGTCCCACCTGTACTGGCCCACCATCAAAATACCACAACTTTCCAGGATGTTGTGTCTACATGTCTGAAAGCCAAAACAAAAAACACAGCTGGTCATTGCACAGACCAATCATAATGGACAACAGCTGGAGAAATATCAAATATGTTGTCCACATACTAAAATGTAAAATAAAGACCACAGTATGTCCCCATCTCTCATGAAGCTTTATACCTTAATGTTAACACCCTGCCTTGATCCTGGCACAAAATTACAATGACATTTTGGTACCATGTAGCTTTTCCAGGTGCAAAAAGGTCTTGGTTTCACACAATGATGTTGGATGATTTATTTCCTTTAGCTTTGGCCTTCTAATTCTAAGCTGATGGGCTGATGTTCGCAAAGCATATCATAGTCTCAAAGCTGATAACTGTGGCCTCAGGTTCAGGTGTACAAAGTCTGAGCTCCATTGGTTGCTGTCATTGTAACTGGGCTGTTCGCTACATACCCAGCTGCTGAGCCTATATGATGTCCCCTATCTCTCATCCTGGCAGGAAGGGTGGGCACCAGTAGGAATTGAACTCTGTACCCCTGGTCTCCCTGACACAGGGTGATTAACACACATGTGTTAATCACTATGCTACCTCCACCAGAATGCCACTGGTTGGAAATCAGGCTTTGTGATTTGCTTATAGAAGCCACTTCCCTCAGCTTTGACCACACAGCTTCATTCTTTGAGATCACTGGATTAAGCTTTAACTTCAGCTTCAGATCACTGTCATGACTTTGCAGCCACAATGGAGAGAAGGCAAATATAATGGTGTGGGAAACACAGGTGATGCTGAAGAGGATGCCGATACAATGCTGGGTATGGAGCATTTGTAACACTGAAAAAGAGGCACACAGATCACTGAAAAGGAGGACAGACATTGGAGGTAGGACCAAGACAACACTGAGGTGAGGAAATTCAGCACTGGGGAGCAGGTGCACACACACTCATAATAGCATAGTGTCTGTCATGAGAGATACAACTCTAAAAAATGATGTACATGCTGCTTACTTCACCCAGCATTTGCAGTGACTTTAAACATCATATGAATAAGGAGGCATAAGGATGCAAGGAAAATGAGGTCCTTCCAAGTTGGGAATTACTATTTATTGAGTATCTCTTTCTGCTATGTCCATGAGGCCAAAGTAAATTCTCATAAAGTTGGGTAAGACTCATCCTTCCCTTGCCCTTCCATCCACCACTGGCCCTCTTAGTTCCTGCATCACGGCAAGGATGGCACAATGGTGCAGCACTTACAAATTGTAAGAATACAGGCTCTGGGGACTTGATGGGACTGTTATTGCAAGATGGCAATTTCCAGGTGTGCTGCACTCAAACATGGTATATATTTATTATACAAGAGGAATTTAAATGCACAGCAGCTCTTACAACCTGTAAATATCAGTGTAGGATGCACAGTATGTCAACACAGAGCCAGGGGGGATATGGTCAGGTTATTTTTCATAATCTCATGAAACTTCTATGCAAAAACAGCAAGATATATTGATGATATTGCTTACTGATAGTACACAGTACATCATACATACTGCATGGCACAGTGCATGATACATGTATGCATAGTATGTAGTGAATATATGCATAGTACACAGTGCATGTATGCATAGTGCATAGTACATGTACATAGCCCATGCTAGCACACAGCATATGTACAACCTAGCACTCCTACCCTGCCTCACTAGCACTGGTAAATCTGTCTTCTTTTCATGTCCTGGCTTGTCATGTGAATTCATCCTCCACCAGAATATTTCTGATGCACCACCAGCATTTAAGCCTAACAAACTTCAAAACATAGCTTTCTGGATGGCATGTATGTACATGCCTGGCCTGCAGCTCATGCATGGTGTGCTGTCATCAGTATCAAATTTGTCAGCATTAAGATGCACTGACATGGTTATCATGGACATGCAAAATTCAAATGCATTAAAAATCTACCTATCATCACCATAATCTAATGACCCAATGTTCTGCCATATATAGGCTGCACTCAAACAAGGTCATATCAAGGGTAGAGATCAGGATTAAGAAAAACCAATGTTTTATTTCATTTCAGGTCAGTGGCAGGAGAAATTCTGGAGGGTCAGGGAATAACAGCAGGTTCAATTCTAGATGCATCAACTTTTCAAATCAATACTATAGGTTTCAAACCACATTTTCCCCAAGGCATGAAAATATAGTCGGTCTCCTTTCTTCCTTGCGCTGCTAAATAATGCCAACTATCCTTCTTTAATTGTTGATAGCCTCCACTTTCATAGACATGATGGATTAATATATTTAACACGTAATGAAACATGACACAGGAGAAGTACATACATATGTTTGTCGATGGATGGTGCAATAAGGGCACGTCACCCAATAACATGGAAGCAACCCTGTCTTTCCTCATTTTAGCACAATCATTTGGCTAGTGTAAAATTTATCTCAGGACATGGGTTTTCCTGCAGCCTGCTTTCAACTCCACATATCTTGAGTGAAAATTACCAAATCGCCTAAAGCATAGTGTCAGCATGCACTATTTTAGGCATGACTCATTGGATTTGATCACTAGTCACTGCCTTAGCCTGAGTAAGCACACCCATATGCACAGAGGCGTGAGTCAGGCTAAGGCCTTAAAAGCTTTAGTGGAAGGCGCGTCAATCTCCAAACTTTCGATGACACATCTGACTCACCTTGAGAATGCACCACTTTGCCTTTTCTCGGTTCCCTACCACTTTGAATGTCGTTCCAACCACCCTTCCTGCAACCACCCAAAATACTCCTCAACTTATCATTTACCTAAATGCAAAATGCTTAAGACACTCCAATCCCCCCCACCATCCACTCCCCACATGCACCGAGGAACTGGACTGGCAGGCCCTGTTCCCCTTCCGTTGACTCCTCTTTCTCTGTTCTTTCCTCACATAATCCTCTTTCTCGCCACTAGTTTTATTCCCTGCTCTTTCCACTGACGTCCTCAAGACCTGACCAACCTGAGTATAATATCGTTACGTGAGTAGTATTTGCAACTTTTGATTGATCTAGAAGGGCATACTTACATCTAATTTGTGAATCTTAGCTTACGCTAGCGGAACATACTCTTGCTGGTCACACCGTATGTTCCTATTGCAGCGCATGTACGACATTTATGGATATCAGAAAAACGTCAATACGCTTGCTCAAAATGCGCTTGAGCCCGGGAGGCTATGCGCCCTAATCTAAAACAAGACAGAAAAGGGGGTATGCAGAATGGCGACAGACGGGTTTAGCAAATGGAATCGTGAGGTTCGGGATTATATTGCGTGGGTTTGCAGCCCCATAAACAGAAAGCTCAACCTGGTGTATGTCCCGTGGTCTGCACATCAACAGCACTGTTTTTCAGGCGGTGTATGAATCAATTAGAAAATAATTAGTTGCGAAAATTGATTCTTTTATGGATGAACTTTTTATCCCATATAATCCAACACATGCTTGGGTAGTATGGTGCTTAAGGGTCAGTAAGCTCCACAATTTTGTCTGACTTCACCTGTCTTGTCATTGCCATGGCTATTTGCCCAGTGCCCATTGTCTCAACCACTTGGTTGACCAATTCAGAGCCATCATTTTTGAGCAAGAGGATGCTTGAAGTACAGTATAATGCATGATATGTGTAATGCTGCTTTTGCTAGCTTTCTTTGTCCTGATATCATGCCATGTCTTTTTACAGCTGATGAGGATGTGAACATCACTTCCCAACAACACCTGACCTTCAAATCCTTCTGTGGCAAAGATGGAAATAAACATGCCTTACCAGTGGTGGATGATTATGTGTGGTATTTTATGCATTTTTTCTGTAAATGCTTTTGAGGAAGTAACAAAAGAAAGGCTGGAAAAACTTCGGTGAGTTCTGTGGGTTCATGTAACACCGTCTCTCCTAGTGGCTTTGCCCAGATATTTTGGATTAAAGCTTGGAAATTGTTTAGTGATCCTGTTTTTGTTTTTCGCTCCTATGTACACATATACGTGCCTATAAAGTACAAGTAAAAGAATTATATGGAATCCCCATTGTTGGCGGGTTCAAGAGAGCATGTTACTGTTGACAATACATAAGCAGCTTTGCTGCCAGTATGGGCTTCTAAAGAAGTATGCTTTTTATTATCAAATACTTAGAAAGTACTTGAGAAGTAAGTACAGTGTTGTTTGTGTTGGGTGGGTGGATAGTAAATACCAGCAAACTCTAAGTCCTATTCACACATGTCTGACACTCTAGCTGGTGCTCATGGTCCACTCCCTAATGCAACACTTTCTGTTTCTGCTGCAGGGAGGAGGTGCGTGAGATGTTCCAGCACTCATATGAGGGCTACCTGCAGCACGCATACCCACTGGACGAGCTGCGTCCGCTCACATGTGACGGCGTGGACACCTGGGGCAGCTACTCGCTCACGCTCATCGACGCCCTTGATACACTGGCGGTCATGGGCAACCACAGGTGAGGGGCCGACGGATCCCACCAGCAGGGGGCGTCCTTCAAGGCCCCTTGGCAGTGCGTAGATGGCGTGTTTAACCTGCCCTTTGGGGCGGCGGATGGCGGATGCATGGCGTCGCTGTTGTCTTGTGGCCAAGTGTATGGTTATCCATAGAATCTACCGAGAAGTGCTGCGTGGAAAAAACCGTAGCCTGCACGACACCAGTGTGGCGGCGTCCGTCCTTCCCCGCACGTCGTTGTGGCCCAGCTGTGATGGACCCAGCCCCGTCCCTCACATACTGCAGCGTCGTGTCTTCTGTCCACAGCGAGTTCCGTCGCGTGGCGGAGCTGATCGTGACGTCACACTCGGACATGGACCTCAACATCAACGTGTCCGTGTTCGAGACCAACATCCGTGTGGTGGGTGGTCTGCTCAGCGCTCACCTCATGCTGGATAGGTCAGTGGTGTGTAGATCTGCTCTAGTACAGGCGTGGCAGTGCTGCAGGCTTACTGGATACCGTGCTGAACGCTAGTGCTCAGAGAGCTGGAATGAGGCGGGAACGGTCATAACTTATCATTTAAAAAGTGGACATCACGATAGGACATGGCAGTGAGCATGGTTTTCCGTAATGAGGCCAACGTTATCGCATCAACGCAAAGTTCAGAATAACGGTTGATATGGCATTCGGTTAGTTAAGCAAACAATGCAAACAAAGTTACCAAGCACGCACCTCTGCCTGTGGGATGATGCTCTTTGGCTGGTCATGTTTTGTCTGTGGCAGTGGAGCGTCGCCTTCCGGGCTAATCTGGCCGGCTGCGCAGGGCCGGCGCACCGCTGCCGCTCGGCTGGCCGTGCAACGGACCCCTGCTGGCGCTGGCAGCGGACGTGGCCGCCAGGCTGCTGCCCGCCTTCGACACGCCCACGGGTGGGTGTGGCACGCGCTCTCCGGCGCCCGACAGGAGACACTGTCCGCTGCCCTCGCCGCCGGTCGCGCCTCTGATCCGAGCCAGGGGCGGCGGCGGCCGGAAGCGCGTCGTGGCTCCGGCTGCTGCCATGTCGTGCGTCGCCGCCGCTGCCCCACGTACTGACCCCGTGACGCTCGTGCTAATCTCGTGACGCTCATGCTGATATTGTGACGCTTATGCTGATCCCGTGAGCAGCGCGCTGACTCTGTGACGCTTATGCTGATGCCGTGACACTTACTCTTATCACGTGAGCAGCGTGCTGACCCCGTGACGTTCGTGCTGATCCCTTGACGCGTATGCTGATCCCATGAGCAGCGTGCTGACTCCGTGACGCTTGTGCTGATCTCGTGACGCTTATGCTGATTCCGTGAGCAGCGTGCTGACTCCGTGACGCTTATGCTGATCCCGTGACGCGTATGCTGATCCCGTGAGCAGCGTGCTGACTCCTTGACGCTTGTGTTGATCCCGTGACGCTTATGCTGATCTCGTGAGGAGCGTGCTGACCCTGTGATGCTCGTTCTGACCCCGTGGCGTTCATGCTGATCCCGTGACCAGCGTGTTGACCCCGTGGCGTTCGTGCTAACCCTGTGGCGATCTTGCTGATTCCGTGGCCCTCGCACTGACACCATGGCCCTCGTGGTGACCCCCTGGCGCCCATGCTAACCCCATAACGCTCGTGCTGACCCCATGACGCTCGTGCTGACCCCGTGACGCTGGTGCTGATGCGGTGACGCTCGTGCTAACCCCGTAACGGTCATGCTCACTCCGTGCTACTCATGTTGACCCCGTGACGCTCGAGCTGATCCAGTGGCGCTCGTGCTGACCCACTTTGCACTCGTGCTAACCCTGTGACGCTCGTACTGACCCCGTGACGCTCTTGCTGACCCCGTGACGCTCGTGCTGACCCCGTGACGCTTGTACTGATCCCGTGACGCTCTTGCTGACCCCTTGACACTCGTACTGACTCCGTGACGCTCTTGCGGACCCCATGACGCTCTTGCTGACCCCGTAACGCTCGTACTGACCCCGTGACGCTCTTGCTGACCCCGTGACGCTCTTGCTGACCCCGTGACGCTCTTGCTGACCCCGTGACGCTCGTGCTGACCCCGTGACGCTCGTGCTGACCCCGTGACGCTCGTGCTGACCCCGTGGCCGGCACGTCTCGCTAGGCATGCCGTACGGCACGGTGAACCTGCGTTACGGTGTGCCGCCGGCCGAGACGCCAGTCACGTGCACGGCCGGCGTCGGCACGTTCGTGGTCGAGTTCGGCACGCTCTCGCGGCTGACAGGTACGCCGCCGCGGGCGAAGAGCGGAGCGTAGTCAGGGGCGGGCGCTAGGAGGCGACGCGGACACGTAACTTCGGCTCCAATCTGTGAGGGTGAAACGCGCCAAAATCGGTAACCGATAGTAAGTTTTTGAGACACCGCCTTCTGGTCTGGTGTGAGTGTGGACAGCGGAGGTGCCTTTTGCAATCATCAGGTGCTGCACGATACGTTTATTATGTAGTGATTCCCCGTGGCTTATCTGGCATGTTTGCCTCGGATACGCTACTCAGTAAGCGCACGTTTACTGTGTGTGTGGCTGACCGCCTGACAAAGCGACCGTGTGCCCGCTAAGAGGGGTCAGCCGGGCACCGGCCCTCTTGACCTGGCGCCCCGTGTTCCCAGGTGACCCGTTGTATGAGCGGGTGGCCATGCGCGCTCTGTACGCGCTGTGGGAGCGTCAGTCATCCATCGGACTCTTCGGCAACCACATCAACGTGCTGACCGGGAAGTGGACGGCGCTGGACGCCGGCATTGGTGGGTGCTGCCGCGCCGGCTGGGACAGCGGGGCGCCACAGCAGTCGTCGCGATGTCCTGTAGCTGGCGGCGGACCGTCTTCCTGTTCGGGATGCGTCCCCACCTTGGTCGACGTGTCGTGGGCATTTGCCTGAGCTGGGTCGAGAGCCAAGGCGTGCTTGCTTGCTCGTGTGCGTGCGTGCGCGCGTGCTTATTTGCGTTCGCGCCTACGTGCGTGCGCGGCGTGGCTGAATAATGCACACGTTGACCGCATGCACATCCCGTTAGTTGTCTTCTTTATCTGTCTGTGACACGCATACTTGTAGGATGCCGTGCAGCCTAGCTGACTGTCACGTGACGCCTGTGCCGGCAGGCGCTGGTGTCGACTCTTATTACGAGTACCTGGTGAAAGGCTCGCAGTTGCTGCAGCGGCCCGAGCTGATGGCCATGTTCGGGCGCGCGCGCCACGCCGTCGACAGCTACGTGCGCCGTGATGACTGGCACATGTGGACGTCGATGACGCGCGGGCAGGTCACGATACCCGTCTTCCAGAGCCTGGAGGCGTTCTGGCCCGGTCTGCTGTCTCTCGTCGGTGAGCGGGAGCGCTCGATCGGACGGTGGGCGTCGCCTCTCTGGGCTCTCCCCTAAAATATTTTGACTCGATGTCGGTAGTCCGTGTGCTGGTGTTGAGTTGGGGCTGTGATGCATCGTTTTCTGTTTGTCGCTCTGCGCCAGTTCTGACTATTCTAAGCGCAGGGCGCGACATCTGGTGGTCAGCTGCTACCCGATGGCGGGTCTGTTTCCGCATATTGTGGGCTCGGCTGCCTCTCGCGCCCGCTGTGGTGGAGGACGGCTTTGACGGAGCGGCGCCGCCCTCAGCCGCCGACTGACGCTTTCGCGTGCCCGACAGGCGACGACGCGGCCGCCATGGGCTCGCTGCACAACTACTTCCAGGTGTGGAAGCAGTACGGCTTCACGCCGGAGTTCTACAACATCCCACACGGCGAGGCTACCGACGGTCGCGAGGGCTACCCGCTGCGGCCCGAGCTGGTCGAGTCGCTCATGTACCTGTACCGCAGCACGCGCAACCCCGAGCTCGTCACCATGGGCGAGCACGTGCTGCGCTCCATCCAGCACTCGGCGCGCACGCGCTGCGGCTACGCCACGGTGAGCTTGTCGGGTGTAATGGCGGTGTGAGTCGCTGCTGTGGGTGCGCCGCGCCGTGCCAGGGCGCCGCGCCGTACCTACTTCTCTGTAGGTGGCGTTGTTAGGAACTGTTGTAAATTGTACTCGTGATTCAAGCCAGACTATCTTTCTGTAGCGTTGGTTTTGCATCTTAACTATATTTGTCGTCAGGTATAACCACCCGCGCTACGTTTGTCATGAATTTCACATACTACCAATATGGTGTGCATACAATATATGCAAATATGAGCACGCGTCTGCAAGAGTGTTCTGGCGTAAAGTCGGTGAACGACCGTCGACCACATTGAGGCGTATGCAAGCCATCGCTTTTGAACAGTGGAGTTCGTTCGTTTTGCGGGTCTGATCGCTGTTGTCGTTTTCACGCGAAGTGGGAGCTGTGCTGTAGCCCCTTGGCCGTATGTGTACGTGTCTCCTGCATGTGATTCCACACACTTTCACAGGTAAAGAACGTTAGGAACCACGCTCTGGACAACCGCATGGAGTCGTTTTTCCTGGCGGAGACCACCAAGTACCTGTACCTGCTGTTTGACCCTGCCAACTTCCTGCACAACCCGGGCACCTCAGCGCGCGTGGTTGACACGCCCCGCGGCCAATGTGTGCTGCACGCCGGCGGCTACGTCTTCAACACAGGTCAGGGGTGCAATACGCCGGTAAAGAGCGCTTCAGCGCAGGTCAGTAGCGCTCCGGCGATGGAGAGATCTTCGACATGGGCTGGTGCCGTATCATGCCGGTGGGTAGGTCTGAGATAGGCATGCGGGCGGTCATGGCGGTCAATAGGGCGTGACATAGGTCAGCACTAGGTCAAGTTGGATAGGTCCTTCGACTCAGGTCAGCTCCATTGCACTTTGATAAGTGTCCACCGCAGTACCGGGCACGCTGTCGCGTTCGCAGGGATTGCAGTTGGCGATGTTGCCTGACCAATGTGCCACGCCCCCCTTTCACCCTGTTGCCCCTCTTACTGGAGCCGTGGCTGGTCTGATGAGCCCTGGAAGCCAGGGTGTCGCCAGCATTTGATGTGTGGGAGGGGCAATCGATGGGCCAGAAAACCAAGCAACCGCAACTTTTCATTGGGGGGGGGGGGGGGGCGGGGACGTGAGGTCACGACCTCTTCATTAGGGACGCGCTACTATCCACATTGCTACTAACCTGTTACTATCAGGTTAATAGCAATGCAGACGGTGTATGCGTCACATCTGCTGCTGTGTCTGGCACGAGGTCTCGTCCGCCCGCCAGAGGCGCACCCGATGGACCCGGCAGCGCTGGCCTGCTGCTCGGGGCCCCGCACGGACGAGGTGCTCCAGGAACTCACAGAGAACCCGCGCCACCGGCACTATAAGGTCAGGAGGTCGGGGTGGAACGTCTGGCTTATGGTTGGTTCCGAACCGCTGTCTTATGATGTCTTTGTCGATGTCTTGTTCTGCTCACGTGAATCCGGCAAGGTGTAAGCGGAACACCGTCGCGCCCGCCGTTGCAGTTTTTTTTTTCGTAGTGTTCACCTTTCCCGCTTGTCGGTGGTGAATATGTTAATATCAGCGCTGGTTTGCTAGTGGCGGCAAAATCTCTCCCTTTACACTGTTCACGACGTTCCCTAAATGGTTTGTGTTTGTTCAGCTGTTCCGGGGGCGGCTCCCGAAGCGGCACCCGCCGCGGCCCGCCGTCGCTCCTCCCGGCACCTGTCGGCGGTCAACACTACTACAGGTGATGATGGCGACCGCCGGGCGGCCGGACGCCATCCGGACCGTGCGGACGGCGGCCGGCCGGCCGGACACGGCAGCCGAGTCGGGCGAGCGCTGCTGGCGCCACCTGGAGCTGATGCGGGACCGCGAGGCCGAGCGGAGCTTCGAGCAGCTGCGCTGCGCCCGGCCGCCGTTCGAAGACCGCCTGCTGGTGCTGCACGAGGTGTTCAGCTGACCACGCCCCCGCAGCAGCTGAACCGACGCTGCGGTGGGGCGTGAGGTGTTGGCCGGCTGCAGGGCGTTTTCTCCCGCCGCAGCTAACGTGCCGAGATCGCTGTGACATGCATCGGTGACCGCGGTGCCGACTCCCGCGTTGTTCCAGGTCAGCACAGGATGCAATGCTTCGTGGGGGTTGCGGCCCGGCGACCTTGCGTAGTTTGTGGTGTTACGGTGTTGCGGTGGCTGTGCGCGAGTGATTTGTAGCTGATGTCTCAGGCACTGCGGACGGCGCAGGCACCCACGGACTATGGCTTCCAAGCCCGAGTGGCCGGACCGACCTCGGACCGTTCCGGGCGCACCGGCTGCGTCTATGGACGAAGCCGGCTCACGTTCCAGTCGAGAACGAGGTGGGAGTCCTGCTGCCGAAGCCCATCGGCTGTGAGGACTGCTGCTCTTGTTTGAAGATTTGTTTGTATTGTAAGGTGTATGTGGAGGCAGTTGACGCACAGCCGTTCACGGAAAGCTAGATTTGCAACAGCAGCAGCCTAGGCACGAATGGATGCGGCGGTGTGTTGGGCACGTTGATTTTATTACCCGGTGTTTATGGGATGGAATACACCAGAGGGATGCCGTCCAAATGACTTGTAGGCTGGGTGACAGGTGTGTACAGTTCGTGTCGTCGCGCCACATTCCTGGATGGTTGTTGTTTTAGCATCACCTTACATGGGGAGCGTCGGGTATCTGCTCTATCCAGCTCGTTTTCATTTTAGCAGGTAACCCTATCACAATTGTGTGACTCGCAATGAGATGACAACGAATGCAAATGCTATCGTCACTTTTTTTTGTTACGAGCCGATTGTGGTAACCCAGTGATAAGCTTGGAAGGTACCAACCTTTTCGCACATCACGGGCTGCATGTCGTTCGGGGATTACTGGGATTACTTTACACGATTACTGGGCGCCGGCCCGCATTCTCTGCACCCATGCCCGGCCATATTTCTCCTCGGCTCTGCTTGTGCCTGGCCTCCGCCAGCTCCACGCAACAGCCAGCCGCTATGAACACGCATGAAAGTTCCGTTTCAGAATACATTCATTGCACAATACGCCACAATCACTGCTTTGTATTCGTTTACCGTGTAAACTACAGCTGGGCGTGTGTTGGGTACAATCTCAAGCACGCCCAGCACTAACTCATGGAAAAATATGCGGTCCATCAAGGAATCAGGACCATTTATGTAGAAAAATGCGACAGTTCGCGGAGCGGCACACCTCTGAACACAAAAGGTGGAACACCAAAACCACGCGACTCAAAACAGCGGCCGCGGCGCAGACGCAAGGGAGGCCGTCCGTTCCAGAATGGCTCGCCGGCACACCGACCATGAAATGTGCTGGGCATGGAGGTTCGACTCTCGAAGGAATTCATTTAGACAGCTGCGCTGCGTTGGAGGGCGTGGCGCGTGCCAGCCGCGGGGCACCGACAGGTCTAGTCGCGCCAGACCACGGTGGGAGGCACACCTCACGTGGCACCAGCCCGCGTCGCAGCAGAGGCATTGCACTGTGCATCTAACATGCTACTGTCACAATCAACAGCATGAAAGAAAGTGCGCCTTTGATCCGCCGTTCATCCAGTAACGTTTGTGGGGCCGGGGCCGTAATGGCATATCGGAAAGAAAACAAGTTCAACAACACACAACATTCTGCGACAATGGTTTACAAGATACACGGAGCGTGATTGTTAGACAGGCTCATTCGTGACGGACTTAAACGCGCACAGACCGTTTGGCCCACTCCGGTACGCGGGATAACATAACAGCCAACACAACGCATGTCAGTGCCGTGTCAGTAGCCACAGCGGAAAACAGAAGGCCTGTAGTGCTGCACATCGCGGGACCGCGAGTCCCAAACCACGCAGCTAAGCTATCGCGTGCGGCATGTCTCAAGCGTGGACAGCGCCTTCACCTATCACTGCGCATGTGGAATCAGCATCTTAAGTCGGCAAAGCGCCGGCCGCACTCTGCAGTAGCGGCGTCCTCCCAATATGTAAGGCGTAACGAGCACACGTTGAGATGCACTGCAATCAGCAAATACACTACACTGTTATTTCGCGCCGGGCCCCCACCAATCCACGCAGCTCACAAAATACATCAATTTAGGGGGAGATATATCAAGCGACTCCTTCCACTCCGCTCCCCCCTTCCACTCCCCGTCCCTCCTTCGCATTCCTAACCCGTGCAGGCTGCGCACGCCGCTCTAAAACACACCACCCCGCAGAATGTTGACATTTGATGTTCCCTATTTGGGTCATGACATGACGCTGCCACAACCACGAAGCACACAACCACTCCAGGTCGCTTCCCACACAATACACCAACACGTCCAGCATCGCACACAAGGTCCCAGCCTGTCGTGCCAAGCCACACCAATCCACAGCACACGCCCGCTCTGACCTCCCCGTGCCAAAACCACCACACGCATACCCCTCTTTCTGCGCGACGTCCGTCAGCGCGTCCCACGGCACGTACACCGTGTATAGCAGTACGCACGCCACACGAAGAGTCGCGCCCGCTGTCCGGCCGCGCACCCCGCTCCGTGCGTTGTCAGCCGGCGCTGCTAGCGGCCCATGCCGCGCTTCTTCATGGCCATCTTGCGCCGCTTGTGCTCCAGCTCTTTGCGATACTCGCGGTCGTCCTCCTCCTGGGCCAGCCGAGCCGAGAGGGCCTCCTCGTTCATCATGGTGCCGAAGTCGGCCTCCATGTCAGAGACGTCCTCGTCCACGTCACGGTACCTGGGACGCGGCCGGCACGGCATCAGCGGCGGCCGAGAGTCTGGACAGTTCTCGGAAAGGGACGGCGCCGACCAGAGGCACCCTCGATGACCGGGCACCGGTCAGAGCTGGCCGGCGTGTTCCGGTACCAGAGGGGAGGGGGGGGGGGGACGGAGCGGATCACAGGCGGTCTGCGTCACCGGTCCCGCTATTCAGAGAAAAAAATGTCTGGTCAAAAAAGAAACAAAATAATAACGTCAGAAACACGTCGTGTTACTGATCGCTCAACAGCTTAAATGTTGCATCGCGGCGTACGGTGCATAGCCTGCAGGACCAAAACCAGAAACGTAAAGGAAGCCTCCAATGAGCGCGACCATGACATGACAGCCGGGTGTGTCCAAAATGCTCGCTGTCTCGCAGTCAGGAAAGACCATCTCACTTGTTCTTGTCGTAGCCGAAGATCTGCTTGATGGCCGACGAATAGTCGTTCTCCTCCTCCAACGGGCCGTCATCGATGAAGTCGTCCATCTCAGAGTCATACTCTGAGTCATCCGACTCAATGCGATCTACAAACACAAGACCCCATCATGAGTCACTGGTCGACAAGGCTGAACGGTAGACGGTCGTAAATAGCGGTATTTTCCTTGCCAGGGACAAACATAACCCTTCGGCGCTCGCCATCCCCAACGATTCGGCCAGGTAAAAATCGCCTACTTTTGGCAAGGAGTCACTAAATGAAAAACGGCATATGCGGTGAGCCAGTCAGCTTATTGCATGCTGCATAATTAAACACATAACCAGATTTGCCCCCCCCCCCCCCTTCCCCCTCCCACACGCATGTGAATCCGCGTTGATAACGGTATGAGACCTCAGTACGCTAGCACAAGCCGCCGTACGGAAATACCTTGTAAATACGAAACTTGTAACCAGTTGGGTTTCGTTTCGCGCGTCAAAATTTGTCATGATGGATGGCAAGTTGACACAAATAGCACGTGCATGGACTGCGATGCAATGACCCACGATTGGAAAACAGAAATGTTGATCTTAAAAACAAAAATGGGGTGGTAATTTTAAGATTTACACCAGTTCCTTCGACACGATGTCTGTACCTTAAACGCTCAAGTTTAAAAAGGGGAGGGAGAGAGGCTCAAGGCCAAACCACTTGCAACACAGCGACGATTACGCGGAGCGGGAAGGCTGACAATTAAACAACTGGTTGGTATCTAGTACTGAGCAAATTCATACGAATATAGTGTCTTCGATGAAATATTAATGCCTTTAAAGCACGATTCCCATTGCGTATTCGTTTCCATCAGTCGACAATCATCGCAAACCGTTGCCGAACGCGTCGCCTACCAACTACCGACGGCGAAAAGGAAATGTCACACACATGGTTACAGCGATTCCGAATTTTGACTAACCGCCATCGCCAACTAGATAGCGAAAGACTGCCAAACGGCGTCAGCGGACCCGTACGCGGACGGTGTAAGAACAGTTTTACATCCAGAAGTACCATTCCGCAAATACCCCAATGCCCATGGAGATGCGCTGGTGCTCCCTCCCACAACGCTTACCATTCCTATACCTCCCACAGCCGTCCAAATGTCACCGTTTCCCATGACACTTACTTGGCTTGGGTGGGGGGACCTCTTCCGCCCGCAAACTTCCGCTTCATGTCGGCTGGAGGGAATTGTTTCGGTCGCATGTCCGCAGGCGGGAACTGCTTGCGCTTCATGTCCGCAGGCGGGAACTGCTTGCGCTTCATGTCCGCTGGCGGGAACTGCTTCCGCCTCACGTCTTCTGAGGGTATTGTTTTCCGATTCGCGTCAGCTGGCGGGACCTGCTTCCGCTTTACCTCCGACTGAGGCGGCGCCTTCCGCTTGGCGCCCGACGGCGGCGACGGTCTCCGCTTGGCGATCGGCGGAGGAGACGGTTTCCCGCCTGGCGTTCGGTGGGGGAGATGGTCCCCGCTTGGCGCTCGGCGGAGGAGACGGTCTCCGCTTGGCGTTCGGTGGCGGAGACGGTCTCCGCTTGGCATTCGGTGGCGGAGACGGTCTCCGCTTGGCATCCGGCGGCGGCGACGGTTTCCGCTTGGCGTTCGGTGGCGGAGACGGTCTCCGCTTGGTGTTCGGTGGCGGAGACGGTCTCCGCTTGGCGTTCGGTGGCGGCGGGGATGGTCTCCTGCGCACGTCGGTGGGCGGCCCCGGCTTGCGCCCGGCGTCGGGCGTAGGCCGGGCGCCGGACGGGCCCGGCCGCGGCTCCGGCGACGCCGCCCGGCCCCTGCTGGCGCTTGGCTCCTCGCGGCGGCGAGCCGACTCGACGCCCCGCCCTCTGCCGCCCTTGTTGCTGGCCGGGAGCACGTCATTGTAGTCCTTGTGTTTGGCCGGCGGCAGCTTGCCCTGTTTGCGCAGCTCGCGCTGCCGACTTGCTCGATCTCGGCTTTCTCCTTCGCCGTGAGCGGCCGCTCATCGGTGTCGGCAGGGCTCGGCCGCTCCGGCACCATGATCGGCTGGTGCTGCTTCTCGGCCGCCAGCGCCAGGATGGCGTGGAAGTCGAGCCCCGGCGGCGGCGGCAGGCCACCGCGCCGCACGACCGTCGGCTTCTTCTTCTTGGACGGCGGCTGGTCGGCGCCGGGCGAGCCGGGCGGTGGCAAGGAAGAGCGCGTCGACGCCTCGGCCCCCGTCGACTCGGCGTGCTTGCGCCGCCGCCGGTGACCCTTCATGTTGCGCTCCTCCTCCTCCTGGTGGTCCAGTGACTGCTTGACGCGAGCCTGTCGCCGGAAACAGGTGGCACTAATCAGGCAGCGAGCACAGGAGGTGGCACACAGTCCACCTGCGCACACGGTCCGCCACAAACCAGCTGGCACTCACGACGGCGGTTGGCGCCCGCACCCACCCGCTGTATCCGCTCAGGGGGAGCCAGTTTGTCCTTTACATGATACATGAAGTGGGTCCATCTGTTGAGACTGCTCAGAGCGGCAGGCCAGCCAGCACGACCCGCCTCACCTTGGTAGCAGCCAGGTCCAGACTGCGCCCGCTCGACTTGGCCTTGCCCCTCTTCAAATAGTTTTTGTCAGGGATTTTCTCGTACTGGCGCAACAGCTTGCTGTACATATCCGAGGCCGTCTTCGACTCGTAGCCGTAGTCGTCCTCGTCCGGCTGATAAGCACCTGCGACGCGAGAAACAAACACACCACCGTTACACGCCGCCGAGCGAACCCGCTTCTCTATATAGCAACAGACGCTTCGGTTCACAAACACTGTTGATCGGTGTTTTTGATCGCCATGTCTAGAAGCCAATGCCCCCACCATTCATCAGACATGAGATCGATCCTTCCACCATTTTCCATGTCGACTTTCGGGGCGTGCCTCCAACTTCAGAAAATCTCTGAAACTGCACGTAGCACCTGCGTGCCTCCAACTCCAGCAAATCTCCGAAACTGCACAAAGCATCCGCGTGCCTCCAACTCCAGCAAATCTCTGAAACTGCACAAAGCATCTGCGCGCCTCCAACTTCAGAAAGTCTCGGAAACTGCGCGGAGCACCTGCGTGCCTCCAACTCCAGCAAATCTCTGAAACTGCACAAAGCATCCGCGTGCCTCCAACTCCAGCAAATCTCTGAAACTGCACAAAGCATCCACGTGCCTCCAACTTCAGCAAATCTCTGAAACTGCACAAAGCATCCACGTGCCTCCAACTCCAGCAAATCTCTGAAACTGCACAAAGCATCCACGTGCCTCCAACTCCAGCAATCTCCGAAACTGCACAAATCATCCGCGTGCCTCCAACTCCAGCAAATCTCTGAAACTGCACAAAGCATCTGCGCGCCTCCAACTTCAGAAAATCTCTGAAACTGCACGGAGCACCTGCGTGCCTCCAACTTCAGCAAATCTCCGAAACTGCACAAAGCATCCGCGTGCAATTCGGGCCACCTCACCCCGATCAAGAAGAGCAACCGAACACATGATAAGGGACGGCTGTGCATACCAATTCCGCTCCCACCCACCCCACCCACTCCTTATACCCTCAGCCTTATATCCTAAGCCTCATAAATGTAAATGGCCGCCACTATGTCTGGCGGCGGCCCCACTACACTCGCCCTGAAATCCGGTCCGCCACCCACCGTCCATGATGGCGGCTGTGTTGTACCTGTCTTAAGTTCCGTCCGTCACCTACCGTCCATGCTGGCGGCTGTGTTGTACCTGTCTTATGGTTCCGTCCGTCACCTACCGTCCATGCTGGCGGCTGTGTTGTACCTGTCTTATGGTTCCGTCCGTCACCTACCGTCGATGGTGGCGGCCGTGTTGTACTTGTCCTTGGCGTCCTCCAGCACCGAGCGATTAGCCGCCTTGTTTCGGTTCAGCATAGCACTGACGCGCCGCTTCGAGCCCTTCTGCTGGTCCCTCAGATTCAGCAGCGTCTGGAGAGAGCGTGTCGGTGAGCGGCCGCTACGCATCCAGGATTGTGAACATCTACAGCACCTACAGACACTGCTCCATACCAATATAGGTCATATAATGCAGTACCTGGGATCAGAGCTGGAATAACTGTTTGGAATTAACTGTCGACAACACGGCCACCGCCATCATGCTCGCCGGGTGTGTTAGAATGTAAACACTGAAGGCGGTGTACCACCTTTGGGGCATATTTCAAAGACCTTCTCTAATGAAACCTCAGGACCATTTACCACTGATAATAGCGCAGCACTGTCAAGACATATTAAGGATTTCAATTTCAATTAATTCGAATCCAAATCACACTGCCAACACTTTGCAATAGTCTTGTTGCCGCGCGCACTTCCGTTGATGCGCATAAAAGAACACTTGTGATTGGTCCAGCGGGCAAGAGCCGGTCACCGAGGAGCGTGCTGAATGAAGTTTGAGCCCGTGCGTTACTTAGATCATGTGATACTCCCATTATCAAAGCCAAAGTGCTCCTCGAAAAGAGCCACTGTGGTAAACGCCATAGAAGAGAAATCAGGGCCATAGTATAAGGTTTCATTGAATTCGCGGGATAATAGGTTCATGTTCGCAGATTTTTTGTCTTAACAGTCTTTCAAACTTTCGCAGCATTTATTACGCAACCATGTTGACACCTAAGTGTGTTGCAAACATTACAGAACACACATGCTAGAAAAACAGGACAAACTAAATGCATTACTTTCATAGCGGTTAGCAGGGAGTCAAATGATATTTCTCCCATGGGAGCAGCTACTTCAAATACAAATTCTGAGCTATTCAGAAGAATTTCAGGAAAACTGGCATTACCAATCAAATCGTACCAGCCTGATCTAACAATGACTGAAAAGTAGAAAGAGCCGGGCTTCTCCATTCAGCACAGAGGCACATACGAACAAACTACACGAGTACGGCAGTTCGGACCATTATTTCACCCATGTTATCCATATCTCGTCTCAGTCCATCCGTAAAACTATACGATGTCCTATTCTGTGTTTTCTAGTGGTCCTTACCTCCTTCTTATCTTTTGCCTCTTGCTGTTTTTTCTTCTCCTCTGCATCTCTTTGGGCCAGAAATCTCTGAATATTTCCGGTCTTGACCCGTGATCTTTCCAACTTTTTGGCCTTCGACAGCTCGGTTGAGAAGCGTTTTTCCTTAGCCTGTTAGAAAGCAAAGGGTGCTTTCAATGCTTAACACATACAGAATAAGACAGATGCTGAGGAAACTCCGTACGCCATCAATGTGCTATGGCTAGCAATGCAATTCCATTTTTCCCTCTAAAAAAACTGTGACCAACGCATGCACAAGTGTGAATAAATGGAAGTGTTACTGAATGCATACCTTCCTGCATATTCCAGCCCACATAGAAAGGGTCCGACGCAAGGCCCCTCACTTTATGATTAACCCCACGGATAAACAATGCCTACGGAAGGAACGCAAGAGGTGCAACAGTGACGTGATCAGAATTTTCGGTAAAAAATGAGGACGACCACCCGTACATGGACAAAATGCACCAGACTCCACAGAGCATGTCAAAATGCATTCGAGATTGATATCGTGGATACGAAAAGCAGCACTGCATTTTTTAAGCATGCAGCATACATACCAAGATCTTGGAATGGTCTTCATTTTGCTTGGCTAGATCTAACAAATACCCGAAGTCCATCTTGAATAAGTTCTGAAATACAAAGAGTGCATGTCAAATTCGTTGTCAAAACCCACAGGTCATTTTACGTACGAGATGGTGAGATATAACAAAGTCTGGCTAATTGCAAGCGTGGCGTATGATGACTAAACGAAGTTTGAAGGAGGTCGGCGCACGGTCATACATAAAATACCCGTAGTCAAGTTTAGATCTAATCAATGAACAGTACAACAATAAAGGCGTTTGACGATCTGCTCCATGAGATGTTCCGTGTCACGCATTCTAACATGTTCGGTGTCCTTAAACACTTGTCATGTATAATGCTAACATGTTCCTTGTAGGTCAAAGGCTCATCAGAATGTAACCTCCAAAAACTGTGCCACAAGAGTATGGCAGTCAACAAGACTTAAGCGCCATGTCGGGACACCGACGCCGGCAAAACAGAAGGCAAAAGTGGATGGAACCTGCATTCGAGGTCAAAACTGTAACCGTTGAGCATGCTCCACATTTCTACGCGAGTCACAGCCAACTGCAACTAGCGAGACATGCACGCTGTCATGGCGGAGCTGCACCAGATGTCGAGATCACCAACGTAAAGCGAGCGACCAATCGACTGAGAAAAACTGTCCCGACATTACTTATCATGACAGCAAACAACGCAATACTTAAAACACTGCCCTGGCGCACACCGTTCTCTTCAGTGTATCTGTTCCGAGCGCACGAAACCAGTGTTGACTCAAGAAAAAAGGACAGCAAGAAAGTTCGCAAGAAAGGTGCCCATAGTGCCAAGGTGCCACGCTGTGCGGATATTTAATGGCACATATAAGTTCAAACACTGAAAGGCTTGTTACATGAGAGCTCCTCAGCTGTATGAAACTTTATCTGAGCTGCTTCACAAAGAGCACGTGGGATGTGAACTCGGCAGCGGTATTTGTTCTCCCACAACGCTCCGCAAACGCACGAGCCATTTCATTCACCACATTAGATGGGTGCAGTATGTTTGGGCCATTCTGGCATGATTGGCTTCCCTTCTGACAGGCTTAAACCTGTACAGCTACTGACCATACTGTGATGCAGTTTTCAGCAGCACAGCACAAGTATTTGCATGTACTGCAATATGTCCAATTTCACAGCACTCAAATAACTGGAAACATTGACTCAACACCTTGTTTCAGCAAAATTGTGATGTCAAACCTATTTTGCTTCCTCATTCAATTAAGACTGGAACTTCCATGTTGGAGATCAGAGAGAGGCCAAGGTCTTGGCAAGCAGAGCTAAGGAATGACATCATCTGGATGACCAGAGAAGACAGAGAAGTGAAACCGATTCTACAATGTAGAAAAACATGCCAGCTGTAAATAGAATCATGATCTTGATGCCGCTTGACCCATGGGTGCACCTGTGTCTGTCCAGGAAGCTGTCAATATAAGCCCTTCTAAAACCTGTCCCAAATGCAACATGCTGTGGCCCAAGCTTAGACAGCCAGGTCATGAAAACTACATAGGTGCATGCCCCCAGTATTGTGACTGGTATCCACCAAAATCATCATATTTTTCCAATATGTCAGTTTCTTTGATCACAGTCACCAAAACTATGACTTAGTGCAATTCACCCATTCCACCTATCAAGACACCCAGGCATGGGCACATTCAGCACCAGGTAGCATTCCCATAACACCATTTGTGAAAGTGTGCACAAATGCTTCACCAGCATAGCACTTCAAGAAAACAGACATATATGCCCAGAAGACCACACAGATGAGCAGAGCAGGTGTGGCTTTGCCTCCCTGGTCTGAACATGTGACAATTATTTTACAATATCATGACTACTACTTGTCAGTTTAACAAAATATCTGCTCAATGAGAAGTACCACCAACTGGTACTGATTTCTGTATAAAACTGGGGGTTTCAAGATCTTCAAAGCATACAACACAAGCCTATAAATAATTGCTGCCCAGAGATATATCACAGTGCAAGTGGATAGGGTTTACCAAAGGAGCAGTGGGCCATCCTCCTGACAGCACAATACAAATATAATGTATTGAAGTCACCTCTGATGATGATGATGATGATGATTGGCATTTTAGGGCACAGCAACTTCTAGGGTCATTTTGCACCCATAAGTCACCTCTAGACCTATGGTCTGAGATGTACTGGACTCAATATTTAGCAACAATGAACTGGAGCTCAGAGCAGGTGCATTGTTTGGCCAGACCAAGCAAGCTGATAAGCTTGCAACTGACCAACACCAGGCCCACAGCAACAAAGGCAGTGCTATGACATGGTACAAACTCTCCAGGTCCATCAGGCAGAATGTGATGCAAGTTGTCTATTGCACTGAAGTGGCAAGACTTGGGTGGTGGTTTATGATGCATGCAATACATCCTGCTTCAAAAGTACTTTGAAATGAAAGCTCCCTCTGATAAAAAAGGGGTATGGCTACATAGCCTGCATGATATAGGCATGCATCCTAAGGATCCCAAAGCATTCCAAACTATCATCTACTTCATCAAAGAATATATTAAACTGCTGGAAATTCTGTCACAGATTACATAACAGATTACAATTAATCCTTCACAAGATATTCATAGAATTTGAGTCAGGTTTTCGGCAAAACATTGTAAGTTCCATCAGAATCCTCTTTAAAAGGATGGTTTCATCTATTTCCACCAGCAGGCCAGTCTGAAAAAATCTGACAACTGCATCAGACACCCAAATGATATAAATACCCTCAGTGCACTGAAACTGGGACGCAGATATCCTGAGTTCAGATAGGGCTCTTGTGCTGAATTTGCATGATCTGCTTAATTTTGTTGCAGCATTTGAATTTACCATGGCACTATTCAAATTCCTTGAAAGGTTGGTCTGGCCCTGCATGCATTTTTCAGACATGAGGTACATGGCAGGCTGGTACCTATGTTGAGAAAATGGGTGACAATTGATGACCCATGTATGCAGTTACAGGCTCATTGTGATTTAGGAAGAGGAACAAATATTCCTGATACTTGTTGTCTCTTCCAACTCAGTCTTGATGACTTTCTTGTTCTTAATGTATGCCATTCACATTGACACCATCACTATGGATATATTGTTACATCTCATCTATCACAGCTTACACAATTTGCCCATCACCAAATGCACAATAACAAATAGGTAGGTGAGTACCCACAAGCAGACAGCTGAGCACAGATAATGCTCACTTACTGCTTCCTTGGAGTTTAGAACATGTATAACGTCAACAGATTGTAAAACTAGTTACGCCTAGGTACGTGTCATACCTTAGAACGAAGATATTCGTTAACTATCTCTGCTTAAGATATCCGCCATCACCCAGCAAATGTATTCCGACAAAAGTCCTGCCGGTTTATCTCAAGAAGCCTCCCGAGCCGTGAAGACTCAGAGCAACCCGTCCTCCCACGTCCTCCTACTACAACAATCAGGTCTGTCGCCCGCTGGCCCCCGCCTCTTCTCCGCCGCTTATGTCACATACCAGCCATGAACTATGGCTACCAAAATCAACTAAATATAACCAAAAGTAGCAACTAGCATCAAATTAGATTGATATCAATCAAAATGAACATTTCACTACCAACTTGCTTATTAGTAACAATATGGACGTTTTTACCATTACTTAAACGAAGTTTTTAATCGCAACGCGTACTTAAGTCACTAAATGCATTAACTCGCGCTCAGGTGGGTGGCGGCGGGGGAGGAGTCAATTTGGCTGCCGAAGGTATTTCCAGCATAGTTTCCGAACGGCGCAGCGCAGCCGAGCCAAATTTTGCATAGCTTTAGATAGCCGAATAGCGGATCGTTTGATATCAAAAACTTAGATCTACCTTGTAAGGTCGATAATCTGCGGCAGGTCAACGGCAGGCCATGTATTCAGCGAAGAACAATTTCGAGGGAATCGTTCGATCTGATGCAGCAACGGAGTGTGAGACGAAGCCATACATCTCTGAGATAGTTAATCAAACACAGCAAATGAAAGAACAGATGTCCTCGACCAGGGGTCAGGTGCGAAAGTCAGATCAAGTTAAGAAACTAGGTGTTTTATTTCTCTCTAGCGTGATGTATGGAGTAGTTTCTGATGCTCATTTCGGATTTATTGATAACAGGACCTCATCACACTTTCTTTCATGGACTTTTTAAGGTCAGAATAGGTAACTGATCTAAGATAGCCCGGTCAGAGCCTTGTTTTGGGAAACATTCTGCTTACAGAAATCATGGGCGCTTATTCAAGCGTCAAAGTCAAAACGGTCTGGTATGATTCTGGTCACCCTGACCTTTGAAAGGTCGAACAATGCCACTGACTCTACATGAGTATCAGCAACCTTTTGCTTGGAACAGGTATCTGGGTTCTGCAGCACTTTGGATACCAGCGTGGAGTTTAACCTTGAGTGACTATTTGACCCAAAGGTCACGACCTAGGAATCTCGAATTTTGACACAAGTAAGCTCACAGACTAACAAACCCTGTGAATTTGGTGTTTCTAGCCTTGGCAGTTCATGAAATCTTAGGGGAGTCACATTGACCCCACCAGAGCGGATGGTGTCAACCGGCCACCCGGGCGCGTGTTAAGGGGATGTCCAGGAAGAAAATTAGCCACCAGATTGGCTGCATCCACACAAATTAGGTGAGACTAGTCACCAAAACACAGCATGCAATGGGGAGTTTGTACCAGAGAACGGGATGTTCAGGCTGTCGGCAAAAGCAATCTTGTTCTACACCAAACCGACATCAGCTTACGAGTGTTTTGGGACGCAGACATTCACATTGGAGTTGCGTTCTGAGAGCGAGCCGCTGACTTGTATCGAGTTGCCTCATGGGTGTTGAAACAGATGGGGGGGGGGGGGGGGGGGCAGCAGTGTTAACTGGTTCCCCCCACTTTTAGATTAAGTTTGTGTTTAGCTTACTTTTGCACTACATTAAACATGCATACCGATTTACCTAGTTCACCAGTCATCTTCATCAAGATGCATCATCTTCTTCATTCGCTTATTGGCCATCGCTTAGTACGCGCCTGGTGACCGGTTGGATACCATTCGCTCCGGTGGGGGGTCAATTTGACCCCCTGAGATCTCAGGAATTTAGAGAGCTAGAGACAGCATATTCACAAGGTTGTTGACCTGTACGTGAACTCACCTAGGTTTTTTGAAGGGATTAGCTATGCTAATGCACATTTGGGACCCTATTTCATCTACAATGTACGTTCAAGGAGTCCTCAGTACCTCCGAAGAACACATACAAATATGGAGCTGGAGTCTGTGTGACAGCTATTGGACCACCTGCATCGATAAGGGATGTTGTTGCGTCAATGAAGGTTCCTGTGCTAATCTGGGGCCAACTGCGTGGATCAGAACACCTCCCGTGTCAGGGAGGAGAACAACGTGATCTGATATATCCTTCTAAGGGCCTGCGCGTCGACCAGGAGATCCCGCCCCGTGTCACCAGAATGACAGCCAGGAGACACTTCGCGATGGGACGGAACGGTTCTTCAGCGCTTGACCGAAAACGGTCATGCGTCGCTGGTACTGTCCTCAAGGGGCCCCCCTTGCCCGGAATGAAACAAGAGGTCTCAATGTTGTTGAATAGAGTGGGGTCTCATTGTTGTTGAAAAGAGAGGGTCAAAATGAGTTTAAACAACGAACAAGGCCATCTCAGGTTTGCCTGGGCACATCCACGGCTGGAATCTGGAGTCATTATACTTGTGCCAGCCTCCCAAATGAGTGTTTACAGTGCACCGTGTAGTGGTCGGAGTGCTCCACGCCAGAATGTTGTGTTACGCCGTACAGCCTATAAATCCAGGCTCTCAGTACGGCAGAGTATGGCGACAGCTCCAGACCACTGGCAGAGAAGTCCACAGGCGTGGTGAGGTGGTGCCCGATCCGATCCAGCTGCAGCAAGAACCGTTTCAGGTGTGCTACAGGGATGGATGGGAACCTCTGAATCGTCCAGTTTTTGGAGTACGCTGGATACTTCTAGCACAAGTGGAGCACGTGGGCTTTTCTTCTACGTCAAGCACCTCTTCCGTGGTAAAAAGGTCAAAACAGTCACGCAAGCGCACCTGACTCGGCGCCCGGCACCTGGCATATGTGGTAATGAAGTAGCTGATGCCGCAGCAAGGCGTGCCATACCCGCAACTTGCATCCCTACTGTGACAGTCACAGCTAACGACCTATATGCAGTGGTATCTGCATTCATGCTGAAGCAGTGGCAAACGAACTGGGTTGCGCGTGCTGCCAGTCAACTGAAAGAGATAAAGCCCCGGTTGGGGCCATGGGCGTCCAGTTGTCGTAAGGTGAGGCGGGATGAAGTGACGCTATGCCGCCTGAGAATAGGACACACATACGCAACTCACCGATACCTGTTATGTGGGGAAGACCAACCGCGATATCCTCTCTGTGGGTGTCATTACACCGTACGTCATGTCCTGGTATATTGTGCCCCGGGCACAATCTATCAGGACATGTCGAATCGCCAGGGTGTTTTTGTTGAAAATTGAAGGGTTGAGATGGGATGTATTCTATGAGAACATTCGTCCTCTTTGAGCTCGTTAACCCAGCTCCGACTTGGCCGGAACACGTCTAGACATGCTTAACATCCGATGGGTGAAACCCACACGCTGATTTGAGCAAATATGTTCTCAGGTGCGTCAGCTGTTAAAGTACGCCAAGCGAGGGCAGCGCGCCTGCACCATACGCCAAGACATCCAGACTGCAGACGCTGGCTATTTCAACGACAGAACGCTCGCAGATATCATCAGCCTGGTGGCCACCCCTGTCTACCACCAGTGGTGGATCCGTGTTGTGAATGAGCACGGTGACACCAACGAGCTGCAGAACCGCGACGCCGCGGTAAAGATGCGCCGCCGCCGCTGCGAGCCGTACCGGGTGCGGTCCGCAGACGGCACACTGCGTAAAAAGGCAGCTGTGCGGCTTTACCTGTTCATAAAGTTGTACAAACAGCGTTGCTAGATGGTGTGGGTGGGTTAGTGGGTTTGCAGTTGATCTTGAAGCCCTCATTTTTCAACACTATGAATCAAATACAATTGTCTGGAAACTTGATTGTCAAAAATTCGCATTTACATATTAGGAAAGCTTATCTTTTGAAACTGTATGAGGATAATGACTGTTGTGCCAAAGGCACGGCACTGGTGCTGGTTAAGGAAGTTGATGCACACTCACTGCGACGCCCCATTTCGACGAGCAAAGTCAGTGCCTTGCGGAAATCATGTGCTAGAATCCAGGGTTCAAAAAAGTCATGCCGGGGTGGGTGGTCTCTAGATCGACTAAAACATGAGTTTGATTCGGAGTTCTTCGAATGACGAGTTGAAGTTGATGCCCGAATTGTGGAGGTCGTTTCGAAACCTGAATGCGACAGAGTGAGCGCAGAGGCGTCGCTGCTCGAATCAAAACTACGTGCATCAAAAGATCGTGCAATAGACAGGGCAAGGGGGACTTCGGGACGAACTTTGTGACCAATCAAACAAAAAATCCGCTTAGATGCTCTTCGTCACGGGTTAACTGTACACTTTGGTTCTTTAGATGAAAATAGCACACGATCGGCCAGCACCGTTTTGAAAGCTTTGGATGACAGTAACATATCGCACAGAAAATAAAACCGGCTTCGAAAATTTTTTCCTGGCACGCCCTCCTTGTGCAGCGTCCTTACAGAGTGACGAATCAAAAATAAAGCAGTTAGTCAATATATCCAGTCTCCAGCAAATGGATCATTTCGTAGTATGGCATCTGTCATGAAAGAGGTTGGCCCAACCGTCTGTAATGATGGCGCTATACGTGTAGAATTTTCGGCAGATGGGGCAAACGTTGGGAAATTCTGTACCTTTGCCAACTTCACCATTACATTTGTTGATGAAACTGATTCAAATGTTAAAGGACCCCACTTGTTTGGTGTGGTAGAGGAGTCTGAGCGGTATGACAACATCAAAAAAAATTGTGGCTAGTTTCAACGAAGAAATTCGTGGTTCGATACCGAGCCGATTCAGATTCAGGGATCAACCGTCAAAGTCAGAGTGATATTCTGCGCCAGACTGCAAATTTATCCTCATTTCTTTGGGTATGAAGGCTGCAACTTCCTCGTTCGCCGCTTTACACTGTTTATGTAAAAAGGAAGACCTGTTTAAGGGTGGTGGTGCTCCTCGCAACGACATACGGTGCGGTGAACCGGGCACAAAATGTCAAAATTTGTTGCCGTGTTTTTCACCTGATTGTGTTGTTTTAGACGTGCTGCACATGTATTTTAGAATAAGTTATCTGTTGTTCGATAGACTAGTGGAGCAAGAAGTGCCAGCGATGTGTCCCGCGGTCTGTTCTACTCGGTTCTGCATGACTTGGGACTCAGAGGGTACCTGGTCAACACTGATTAGGGAGCTCTGCAGTTTTCCAGTCTGCAGAGTCGGGACAGAGCTCGCCTTATTCAAGCAATCGTCAATGAAAATTTGTTATCTGTTGTGACGCCGAAAGGCAGCAAAGGCGCTTCGATGCTCCGAAATATGTACGCGAAATTTTTAAAAGTAATGACACTTGTGAAATAAGTGAAAATGCCGACGAAGTCATTGAAGAATGTCAGACCTTTTTGAAAATCTTCTGTGCACTGCATCAGTCCAGTATGGTGACACCGCACCTGCACATGATGGTCTTTCATGTGCCTGACATGATCCATCGTCAAGGTGTTCTCGGCGTGTGTAACCAGCAAGCTGTCGAGAAGTTGAACCATCATGTCACAACTTCTTTCTTCTCACGCACCAACTTCCGTCAGGGCTCGGGACACCTGCTACTGAAGGAGGGTAGGCGCCTGCTGCGCTTGTGAATACACATTGACTAGCGATGTGGCTAGTGCATTGACGATGTGCATAGGGCGTGCGTGGAGCTGCTCGCAATACATGCATTCGTTGTGGCGAGTATTTTATTTTTAAGCACTTAACTGATATAAAAAGGACTACATAATAGAACTTCGCAATAACAGTGCTGGAGTAGGGGTAGTACCTGACAAGGATTTCGCCGCAGGAAGGGAATATTTCGACTAGGTTTTCAGTTTTTAACATTCAGCATATGGACATCGCATGTAAAGTATGTACCAACACTCATATATAGTCAGCTAGTTGCAACACTGTTGCCTGGCTTTCAGCCTGAATTCCAACGATTATGAGGAGTTGCCCAAACAGTCGTTTGTGAATGCGCTAAATTCAGATCAGTAAGTTTTTTGAATTTGCTTTAAAATTTGGACCATATTGACATCTAATGTCGATTCGCCCGTCCGCTTGCTTTAACTAGCAATTGATCATGCTAGTTATCGCTTTTGGTATGGACACAGATACTTTGGGAAAAAGCTTCTTAGACCACAGTAGTGATCCGTCGTTGAACGGGATCGCTGGCTTAAATAATATTCAACAATGGGGATATAGTTTGGTCACAGGAGAAGAGTTAACCGAAATGGTTGAGGTGGCAGGTTGTTCGTTCCTGTCCTTTTAAATATAAATTAAAAGAAATAGCATTATCAGACCCACAAAAATCGTGCGGCCGCGGCCACATCCGCCATGCCGCATTCTCCATCCATGTGTTATTTAGCTAGTATGGTTACATTGGCATTCGTACGCCATGCCGCATTTCGCTGAAATTCGCGTGGACACGATAACTGCCAAGATAATATGAAACATGTTAGCCGAAAGCCATTTTCGTGCTAAATCTTAAGCAAGCTGCGCACCTGAATTAGCTTCAGTGGTCTGGGTAGCATAAGTGGATTTGTAACCAATCACTGCCGTTCCCCTAGACCCGATCATTGCATTCTTCGCCGAACGAGAAAATTGACGGCCAATTCGCACATTCACCTCGGATGTCAGCTCAAAGTGATTTGTTTTTCTTTATTAAGCATGCTGACCTGCATGCTTTGAGCACTGCGCAATTTTCTAATTATGAAAGGCCTTACGGGCATAGCTCAAATACTTCTTATTTTATCCATACCAGCGCGCTCCGTCATCACGGTAATGGGGGCAGACGCCTGCATGATTAGTTCTTGGACCGGCCGCTAGGGGCATGTCGGTAGCTTTGGCCGTCACGAAGCCATACGCACCTCGCATCGGAGCGCATGCGCGATTTTTGGCCGGGGTCCGTGCGCCAAACGCTCCATGCTATGTTGGGAGACGACTCGAGTTTAGTAAATGACGGTCACATTTTTAGTTATTTTGAAGACATACAGATATATGCGATATATCGGAAGTAGCCTTATCTCCTCGCTTTTTTCACGCATCTGTTGGATAAAAAGTAGGTTATGGGCTCCATATGGCCAACGGAGTCGGTGCAACCCAAAGCCCAAATCATCTTCAGTTCAGCCGTATACACAGCCTTGTAATTTGACAGGCGGTTTGATTTGGGGTGAACGTTATGTACGAAGGCGGCTCCTGTGCGGCCATCGCGTCCGGAGCCGTCAGTATAAATAAAGGTGTGCTGGTCACGCTCTTGTTATGACTCACCAAGAAGTGCCTGCACCTCAGTTTCTGATGAGTTTTGTGTGTGTGAATGTGCGTTTTAACAGGACTACGTTCGGTATACGGTTGCCCAAACGGATGGTAGGCTGAGAGCACCGTTAATAATTAAGTTAAAATGAAAAGAATCTGAGTTGAACAGCGGCTAGCAATGGCTTATTTTTGACCATACATTTGATTGTATATATATATATATATATATATATATATATATATAATCATTATACCATCATTCTTTGAATTCTACCGAATGGGATACCAGAGCATTGGAGCAAAAATTTTGAAGTCCTTGAGGACTTCGAGGACTTGAGGAGTAGTCCATATCACTGGAGTATTTCATTAGAGCAAGAATTCACCCAATCGGAGATTCATTTAGGGAGGGAGGGAGATCCTCCAGCGAAGCGGCGGTGAAAAATAGATCAAGGGCAGCGACAGCGGGGCGGGTCCCTCCTCAGGGAGGCTCGCAGCCACTGGGTTCGCCTCAGCGGGGTCGGTCGGCGCGGGCTCGATCGGACGCCGCACCAGACGCGGCTGACCTGCTGGGAAGGAGCAGCGTGATGAGGGTGAGCGCTCCGCTGTGGCACGGCGCTGGCTCGGCATCTCGGGCTCCTCAGCAGAATGCGGAGGAGGGAGGGGCGCCGGCGCGGGGCTGGTGTTAGAGGGGAAGGGCGGGGCACGCCTCCTGCGGCGTAGGCCACTCCTGAGAGTGGAGATCCAATTGGTCGGGTGTAAGGGCCGCTGCCGCTGCCTGCTGCTGGCGCTCCCTCAACGCTTCGTGCTGCATATGCCAAGCGGGCCAGGCGAGGTGGTCCCAAGCTGCGAGCGGGCTTTTGCATGTCGCGCAGCGCGGGTTTTCCGCGTCACACTCCCGCGCGTGGTGTGGATTGGCGCAGCAGCCCCAGGTGGGATGCGTAGCCCGGCAGGTCCGGTAGATGTGGCCGAACCGTTGGCACGCGCGGCAGTGCTGGGGGAGGGACCCAGGCCTTTACCGGAACCATAAGGTATCCACAGCTCACAGGAGTTTCAGCCCTCCAAATCGCAGGCGGACTAGGGGAATGGAGCCCAGGCTGGGACGGCCAGGCGCATGACCTCGCACACCACTGCTCGATCAGCTCCTCCAGCAGCTCCTCATCCGACAGCTCGGTCAGCTCAGGGCTGTACACGCCCGCCTGGATGGTATTGAGGCGGTCTACGAGCGCAATTGTCACCGCCCGCTGCAGGATCCCGCTCAATTTCAGCAGGGCCTTGGCCTGGTGTTTGGTAAAAAAAACCTCACCAGGAGGGCTCCCGAGCGGAGCGGCTTGTCGGCCTCCACCTGGCCACGGTAGAGCTCTAGTTCACGAAGGATGGTGAAGGGGTTTTCGTGCAGAGATTTTTCCACCCACGTTTTTAACAAGTTCAAAGCTCGGCCCCGCCGGGGGACGGGGGGGGGGGGGAGGGAGGTGTAGGCGGCCGAACAAGCCCCTCTCGCCGGGAGGGATGTCGATGACATTCCTCAACCGTGTTTTACCTTAACTTAACCTTGTGAACTATCTATTACTATGAATTAAGACTACACAACACAATACTGACACACTCCAAGCTTTCGTATGCTCAAATGCCCATCATTTCCCCGCCCGTCAGTCCTCACAGCAGCTGGCAAGTGCGAGCACTTCCTGGTGACGGGAAGAGGTGGATTAAATGATCCTCTTATATACAGCAGTATCATCAGCATCCATAGAATAGGTTGTCCAGGATCCTGTTTCCATTTTCGAATATTCTGGCAGGATGCTAAAATCTATCCTGGTAGCACAATTTTTTATAGAAATTGAACTGTTTTGATGAAAATATAGTACCAGCCGAAGCAATGCATGGTGGTGCTTAGTTCTCGTGGAATAAGCGTGACAGTCGCGGGTCGTCAAAAATTGGAGGAGCCCTGCATGTCACCCAGTGCCAAGAGTGCTACCCGTAGCACACGGGTGACGGTGGCACATGGGCCCGTGTGGTTGCCGTCGTCTCGGGGTGACGGGGAGGGAGGAGAGCGTAACCCACCCGAGGTGCGTTCTTTTACGGACCGGTCTAGGCGTGCGCTTCCTTTGCACGTCTTGGAGAGGAGGGCTTCGGTCCCACCTAGCTTCCCTCCCCCAGGGGAGCGTAGGGAACCGAAGCGACTACATCAAAGGGAGCAATCGCCCGGACATGTGCGAAGAGTTATTTTAGAGGTGCGGACATTGCAAGTACGGTATAAACAGTTCAGTGGGTCAATTCCTGGCAATTACGCCCAGTACCTGCAACGGTGGCTTGGATAGCCTAAAACGTTACATAAAGGGACCGTTGCCAGGCACACATCGCGCGCTCGTCGAGGTCGTGGGGCTTACAGCTGTACGATTCACTGCTCTTCGGCAGGACCGTCCTCGGCATCTCTGGCCGCTTCAGCTACCCTGGCCAGAATCACATATACGCGCAAATTTCAGCGCAGTCAGGAAAATGCACCTGCAAAACTGACGCAAAATTGGAGGGAGACGCCGACACATAACAAGAACAAGACACGCGGCGCACGCGACACCGCACGGAATCTGGTCAATACAGAATTGTGTAGTGCACTTTCCAATGCTTAAAACTTTCCTTGTTTTTGTTGTGTTGGTAAAAGAGATAATAATCACAACAGGTTATGCAAATTTCACTGCTTCTTGATTATTTGGTCTTCATTGCGTCTGTTCTAAAACAGCAAAAGTTCTTGAAATTCATAATATTTTTAGTGTCGATGCAGATAATTACTCCATGGCTTGAGTAAATCTCAAACAACACAAGGTGGGCAGCCGTGTGATGTCGGCAGGCTTCGCCGCAGTCCAATGCAGCTGATGGGTTGGCTAGTGGGCAGGTGATGTTGCGCGGAGCTGAGCACTGGAACGATGCTGCTGGACGAGGACATCTCCAGCGGCGTCAACACCCTTGCCGATGGCTTGGCATAACGGCGACGCACCGTCACGGAGAGCCGACGTTCCAGACTGCGACGCCATTGCAGCGGGAGAGACCGTCTCGAGGGGCACAGGTCCCCTCAACTGCCGCTGCCACAATTTATGGTCGATGGTCTCGGGGCGACTGGGGGCCGGAACCAGGGGCGCGTCCTTTTACGGGCCCGTCTTGGCGTGTGCTTCCTTTTGTTGTTGTTTACTGGAGTTAACGGGCGCGCCGACTGCGGTGGTCATTTGGCGCCCATAACGAGTTTTGTTTTACCTATTCAATGCACCGCATAAATGGTCCCAAAATTGATGTCTTTGAGAAACAAAAAGATCTGTTGATATTCCAGAAATTGTTAGTTGTCTCCTAGCATATCACAGAGGGTAAGGGGAAAGTCATGCCGTCCGAAGTAACGTTGGCGTTCTTCCACGAGGCGCGGACAAGATATAAAGATATGGCGAACGGTAAGGACAGCACCACATCGATCACAGATAGGTTTATCGGCTCCCTCCAACATATAGCCGAGGATTGCGTACGTGTGCCCGATAGGTAATCTGCAGAGGATCACCTCTTCTCGCCTCATTTTGCGGAAACAAGGGAACCACTGACCCAGCTTAGGTTTTATTTCTCTAAGCTTATTACCATTCATCCGATCCCAACAGCGCTGTGACTAGGAACCCAACATGACGTGACTTTCTTTCCGGCTTGATCCAGTTGAGTCAAACGTATTAAAATGTCCTGTATGAGGGGACATGATGGATAAAAAGACTTCACACTCAGAACGCTGTTCAGAAAGTCCGTCAAAATGAGATGTAAGGGTTCGTCGCCGAATTCAATAAAACATAGTGCTTTAGTGATTGCTATGAGCTCCGATGTGAACACCGAAGCATTTGGGGACAATGAAAACGAACGGATAACGCCACCGTTCACAAACGCACAGCCTACACCGTCAGAAGTTTTAGAGCCGTCCGTGTAAGTACGTGTGTAGCCCTCATATAACTCTATACGCTCAAGCGTTCTGGACCTCATTATATCTGGCAGCGATACGTTTTTTTATTATTTCAGTCAGAGATGTGTCTGTGGGGGGTAAGATCAAAACCCAGGGGGAGGGCAGAGATGACCTGATCGCCTCACCTTTCGAATGATAATTTCGTTTTTTCGCAGTAAGGCTTGTATCCGGGAGCCAAAGGTTACTGCATGCGCTCGAGGTGCATGGCGAACAAACGGCACAGCAGGCCGCGGAAAGACTACGTGATATGCGGGATGCCACGGGAACTGTCGCAGCTTAAGTGCATAACGCATGCCTAGCATTTTCCTCCTCTCTGAAAACGGCGGCTTGTGCGATTCAACCAAGCGGCTTCGGGTAGGAGATGTGCTCTACGCCCTTATGATGGCAAGTATAGCAGTGTGATGGATGGTGTTATTGATGCGTTCGGTGGATCCGCACGCGCTATCATCAACAAAACATGCATAGTCCAGCTTACGGCGTATGATTTCCCGATACAGCAGCAAACGCGTGCTCCAATCTCGGCCATTCGATGTGAGCGAAACACATTTTTATACGTTCAAAGATTTAAAACAGCGTTCACGTAGCGTCTTAAGACGTGTTTTACATGGAAGTCGGCGGTCAAAGTATACCCCAAGGTATCTAGCCACAGGCTCAGTTGGAATGCATTGCCCATACAGATGGATAGACAGGTCACCGCATTGCCGACTATGACAAAAACGCATGGCTACAGCCTTGCTACTTGGAAACCTGAGCCAGTTCATGGTACCCCACTTCTCAACACGGTCAGCAGCCAACTGGAGTACTCCATTGATGGCGCTCTTGCTGCGCTAGTCCAAATGGTAAAATCATCAACAAAAAGGCCACGACCTACAGACTGCGGCAGCCCAATCCCGATGTCGTTAATCATAACGGCGAACAAAGCTACGCTGAGAACGCCGCCTTGGGGCACACCGTTAGCTTGAAGGTGCCTCTCAGGAGTGCGTTTCCAATACGGACGCGGAAAGAACGGTCAGCTGGAAAGCTTTGAAGAAAGGTGCCCATATTGCTGCGTATATCATACCTGTATAGCTTAAGAAGAATGCCCTGACGCCATGTGGTGTCATGGGCGCTCTCTATGTCAAAGAACACTGCGCCTATATGTCGGTTTGCTTTAAATCCCATGCGTATCGCAGTGTCAAGAACTAAAAGATTGTCCACTGTGCTGCGACTCTTTCTAAAACACTGGGCATTTGTAAAAGCGCCGTGATGTTGTAAAAACCAAGTTAAACGGACATGAACCATCTTTTCCATTAACTTAGAGAGCGATGAAGTGAGAGAAATAGGTCTGTAATGTAAAGGATCTAGTTCATTTTTACTCGGGTTCAAGAGAGGCACGACAGAAGCTTCTCGCCAAGAAGCTGGGAATTCACCTCTGGTCCAAAGCGAATTAAAGGTCGCTAATAAAACGCGAAGCACGCGACGCGGCAGATGCTTAAGTATATCGTTGTTCACAGTGTCTGGGCCTTCTGACACGCTGCGAAGCCTGGTGATCGCCGACTCCAGCTCGACCAGCGTGAAGGGGTCATTATATGAATGCAATTCACCCGTCGAAAAGTTCACTGCAGATTGCTCACATCGCGTTATATGCCACACAAACTGTGGGTTTGTGTTACCACCTACGCTGCGTTGGGCCAGGGCCCGGGCAATCTCATTCGCAACATCCAACGGGCGCGTCACAGCCTGGCCGTTAACACACAGCACCGGCAGAGCTATGGGTGAAAACTTCCCCGAAATACGCCTGAACCGGGCCCAAATCTGCGATGTCAGCGTAAACCGGTTTAGCGTACTCGCGTACGCGCGCCAGGAAGCACGTTTCACCTCGCTTACAGTGCGCCGAGCGAAAGCTCTCGCTTTCTTAAAGGTTATTAGGTTTTCTACACTGCTCCTGGTGTCAAAAGCCCGAAACGCACGTTTACGCGCTCGGATGGCGATCCGACACTCCTCCGTCCACCACGAAACAGGAGTATATCGGGGAGCGCTAGACGTGCGTGGGATACAACTGTTGGCCCACTCTAAAAGTCTGTGAGTAAAATCCTCAATAGAGGGTGGCGTCCTCTCAGGCTCAGTTACAAAGGATTCTTCGAGCCGAGTCTCAAATTCGCACCAGTCCGCTTTCTTAAAATTTCAGCGTTGTGATCTAACACTCAACCCTCCACCTCTCTTAAACGGGGCCCACACTGGGAAGTGGTCACTGCCCATGGGGTCATCTCCGACACTCCACTCGAGGTGTCGGACGAGCTGGGGACTGAAAAGGCTTAAGTCTAGCGCTGATGTCTGACCGGGCGGCATTGTAAAATGTGTACGAGTTCCTATGTTTAAAATACATGGTGAAGCACCGTGGATAAAATTTTCACACAGCCTCTCACGAGCATTGGTGACGTAACACCCCCATGCGGTGTGATGCGCATTAAAATCGCCTAGAAGAAGTGGTGGAGGCAGTTCAGCCAGCAGGCATCTAAGGTGCACCAACGGAAATTCGATGTCTGGTAGAAGGTAAAGGGAACAAACGGTGATGTAACGATGATTGAAATGAAGCCACACGGCCACTGCCTGAAGCGCGGACCGCAAGCTTAAACTCCTCGCTGGCACGCTATAATGAAATGCAAGGAGGACACCGCCGTGAGCAATGCTCTCCGTCAATACGTCGTTGCGAAACATCGCATATCCTTTCAAAGAGCAGAAATGTCCAGACGCTAGCTTGGTCTCCTGCAGCGCCACGGCTGCAGGAGAGACCCTGCTGGTGACAGCCTCGAGATCGAGGGCGTTCGCCCTTTTTCGTCTACAATTCCACTGAAGAAACGCCTGTGAAAGGACGCATTAAAAAAGCGGTAAGATGTAAAAAGCTAAAACAAGTCCCGCCTTAAAAGAGCTTGGCTGCGCCAGTTGTATGCCCAGATGCCTCAGATCGAGAGCTACGGCTTAACTCCGGGGGGACGTGCCCACCCTAGGACGAATCTTTGGGCTCGCTCCGTCAGATGGAGAAGGGGGGCCGGCTGGGGCACGCTTTACGCCAGCGTACCCAGTCCGGGATGGAGGTGGGGGAGGGCCCGTCGGTGGGCCTCTACCGGGGTTCGGGGGACCAGCGGGGGCCTGCACCGATCTCCGCGGCGATGGAGTGCTGTTTCGGGGGACGGGCTCTTTGTCTGCCCCGGACAGACGACCTGACGCCTTAACACGCTCCAGCTCGGCCAAGCGCGCTCGCATGGCCCTGCGGGCGCGCCTGTCAGTTTCCTGGCGCTCCAGCGTCTCTGCCATGCGCTCACAGGCACTGGCAAGAGGTGTCTGTAGCGAAGGGACCGATTGAGTCGCAGACGAAGGCCCGGCCGACGGCGCGCGGGGACTCCGACCACGCCGAGCCGTCGTCCAACCGTCGCCCGTTGGTGATCCAGCGCGCACCCAGGAGGCCAGCAGAGCGGCGTCTACCGACTGGTCGATCGCCGTGGAGGGAACTTGAGTGCCGGCTGGGAGTCGGGCGTTCGGACCGAGGGAACAGCCGACAGGCCAAATGACTTCAGAAGCCCCAAGAACTGAGCTGTCATGTGCTCCAAGGCATTGCTTTGTGGCAACGAAGTTTTCATTTTGGACGCATACCATATTTTCGGGTGACTGTCGTAAAGTCCACGAGCTTCACAGAAAGCGACGATTTTAGGAGTTTCTATTGATAAAATCTCCTTTTCTTTCGCATAGGCCAGGGATGTACGGTCGTACGTCGTGTGTGGGACTTGGTCCTTGCCGTAGATGTCGTGGTGGGGTTCAGCAAAGGTGCAAACTTCGCTCGTGTGCTCGGATGACGCACATTTACCACATGCTGGGCGATTACGACAGTGGAGCTCGGTGTGGCCAAGTCGCTGGCATTGGTAGCACCGCTTGGGGTTAGGCACATGAGGGCGAACCTTCACTCGAGAGTATTCCACACGTATTGCGGCTGGCAAATCAGTGAAACCAAACGTCAGAATGAGGTTGTTGGTGGGCAACAGCTCTCCTCCCCGTCTGACGAGAATCCTGGGAGCGCTCGCCACGCCAAAGTCTTAGAGTTCTTCGACTATCTCGTCCTCGGCGACGTCACGAATATAAAAACAATTGACTACGTCCCTGGACGAATTTTTAGTCTTATGTGGTACTGCTGATATTAACACCATCTTTTCATGCTTACCAGTCTCATCCTGAACACTATACTTAAGTTCCTTAGCTGTCATGGCCCTACTCGCCTCCAGACCACTAGCAAACTCTATTTCTATTTTTTTATCCCTGAGCTTGTCTTATCTGATGATTTTCCCAAACCTTTCGCAGCCGTTCCGTCTCTGAAACGGTAAGAGGGAATCCAACTTAATCTCTTCACTACCGAAGATCAGGATCCGTGGACCGGGGGTGCGCATTCTTCTCTGCAGCCTGGGGCTATCGAGGTCCGTCCCCCTTTCGGAGGACGGGTGTTTTTAAGGTGAGAAGAAGCCATAAAAGGTGGTTTTCATTTTGACACCGGCGCTCCCCACCCACCGCGGAGCCCAACTAGGGGACGGCACAACACTCCCTCTGGAGGTGGTCACCGCCAGGGATACCCCGGTGCTATACGGGGCGAACGACGCCCCCCACACGGCCAGGTGTAACCGGGGAGACCCCTCCCCGTCCTGACCGTGGTTCAGCGCCGCCGCCCCTTGACCCCTTAAGCCGCTGCGTGCGGCCAGGCGCCCCAAACGGAGACCCGCAAGGAGCACCCAACCGCAACGCGAGCGACAAACCGCTAGACCCGTGTGGGGCCCCACAGGCCCCCGCGCCCCCGGATGTCCTGGCCAAAGTGGAGTGTTAGGACGCGCCGTGACTAACCCGCACGACGCGCCCCTCAGCCACCAGGATCCGATCAACCCGGGGACGTGGGCGAGGGGGCACGGCGAGCCCGATAAAACGAGGATGAGGTGTGGTGATAGGGCCGGATGCGGGAAAGCAGGTAATGGGAAATGAGCGGGCGGGACAAGCAGCAAGAACTCACGTACCGGCAGGGTCGCTACGTCCTGAGAGGAACAGCTTGCGCTGTCCACCCGTTACCGGAGCTGGGACCCGAGGGGGCGCTAGTCCGCTACACCGGGCGGAGCCGGTGCCCCTGCGCAAAGATATGACCCATACCTGCAAGAAAGCATCGAATAATGACCCGCGAGAGTCTTTCATTCCCCACTGATCGCTATAACAATGCAAAGGGTCAACATTAGGAGGCCCCTCAAACATACGATAAAATATGGACACATTGGTGTTCTGTGACTCATGCAACCTAGAAAAGATTTCATAACAATTTATGAGATCTTAAGAGGTCCCAGCAAAGATAACGACAAGTTCGTTCATCACAATACGCATTTTGTGCCATCGTAATCCTCCCTTCCCGTCTGGCTGCGCACTTCTTACGCTGAACGGCATCCCCCCTTCCCCTGCAGCTGTGAGACCAATCCACCCTGGCGACCGTCGGACAACTTAAGTGTTCAGCTGGACGTGGACAGGACTGCCCAGCACGGTCGCACAGGGCGATCGAACGGCCACCCGGGACCGACACGACGCGGGCCCGTCAACGGCCACCCGGGACCGACACGACGCGGGCCCGTCAACGGCCACCCGGGACAGACACGACGCGGACCCGTCAACGGCCACCCGGGACCGACACGACGCGGGCCCGTCAACGGCCGCCCGGGACCGACACGACGCGGGCCCGTCAACGGCCACTCGGGACCGACACGACGCGGGCCCGTCAACGGCCGCCGGGGACCGGCACGACGCGGGCCCGTCAACGGCCACCCGGGACCGACACGACGCGGGCCCGTCAACGGCCACTCGGGACCGACACGACGCGTGCCCGTCAACGGCCGCCGGGGACCGGCACGACGCGGGCCCGTCAACGGCCACCCGGGACCGACACGACGCGGGCCCGTCAACGGCCACTCGGGACCGACACGACGCGGGCCCGTCAACGGCCACTCGGGACCGACACAACGCGGGCCCGTCAACGGCCACCCGGGACCGACACGACGCGGGCCCGTCAACGGCCACCGGGGACCGGCACGACGCGGGCCCGTCAACGGCCACCTGGGACCGACACGACGCGGGCCCGTCAACGGCCACCCGGGACCGACACGACGCGGGCCCGTCAACGGCCACTCGGGACCGACACGACGCGGGCCCGTCAACGGCCACCCGGGACCCGTCAACGGCCACCCGGGACCGACACGACGCGGGCCCGTCAACGGCCACCGGGGACCGGCACGACGCGGGCCCGTCAACGGCCACCTGGGACCGACACGACGCGGGCCTGTCAACGGCCACCCGGGACCGACACGACGCGGGCCCGTCAACGGACACCCGGGACCGACACGACGCGGGCCCGTCAACGGACACCCGGGACCGACATGACGCGGGCCCGTCAACGGCCACCCGGGACCGACACGACGCGGGCCTGTCAACGCGGTCAGCCCGAGCCGGCCTCTGGGAAATACTCACGGCCGTTTATATTTTCCTTTCCTCTTTTGCGGTGTTCTGCACCGCATATCGCCTTCCCCGTACTCCGCACTACCTCCCGACCGTACAGAGCGGTCACTCATTTCTCCATGGCCCTGTTTCCCCCTCCCCCACCGATCGCCCCACCCACTGACCCGGCCAGGTCAGGCCAACGAAATGACCATCACCGCGACCACCGCCGCCCTAGCGCCGATATCGCCGCCTATGATGTCGCCGCCACCCAGCCGGCACGCGCGACGCGGCTGTGACATGTTTTAAGTCAGCCTTTATGCGTAGTGTAGTGTAGCATATGACAAGCGTACTAAAGTGCAGTGAAGGGCGTGGGGCGTAAGGCAAAGTGCAGATAAGTATGTCTTGTATGCGTGACTAGTATGCACCTTGTATGCGTATCTTGTATGTATCTGGTAAGCGCACCATGCATGCATCTTATATGCGCTCGCATAAGGCAAACGTAGAACTCTAAGACAAACTCTGTCAATACCAGTGTGGCCTTTTCTCACTTTATCAGCTCAGCTCAGTTTATTTCAGTTCCATTAGGTATCAGCGTGTCGAGTATGTTCGCCCGCGGACCAGGAGGTGACGTCACGCTGCGTGGTAGAGCGGTGACGTTACTCTCCGCGTGGGACTCGTATAGAAAGCGCGCGCGGGCTCACATGGGGACCCTCTTTCTCTCTTGCTGTTCTTTTTGGTGGGACAGTAACAAACATGCGAGAACACGCGACGCAGCCGTGCCGCTCTGCGGGGCAGACGGCGGACGTAGGTCTTTGTCTGTGTAGTTAAGGTACGTTTACGGATGTTTCTCCCTCCGTTTCCCACGTTGATCGTTTTGTGTACTGATTTTACTAACTCATCGTTGCGCCCCTTGTTAAACTCCATTCTTCATTCGTCTGCTCTTGGTATGTAAATACAGTAAGCAAAGGCCCTATCTTTTCCATCCTGCAAGCGATTCTAAGTTGTTCAGGCATTCAGTCGGGCTGTGAATTACCCGGGGAAAGCAGAACTTACGCAGTTAAGCTGAGCTAAGCGAACCATGGGCTTAGCCCCTGGATGAGTCAAGGATGCAAAACAAGTGGCGGACGTGTTCACTTTCATGAGAACCCAAAGGCAACCGGCTTTAAAGTTTATGCGTGCATTTATATGCTTTAAGAACTGTCAATAAATTAGGTCATGCATGTGGACAATTTTCAGCTCTCCGTCCTCATAGTTGTGCCCTGGCTACGCTGTGTTGAGTGTATTGTCCCCAAAAGTACCGTCTGTTCGGCCAATAACTGATCTAGAGGCACGAAATGCATATCGCACGTGTCCTTTGTTACAAGGGAAAGCCACCGGCATCTGTCTTTATAGTTTTAACTTCGTTTTGAATATTTTAGCATGACTGATCAAAGTGGCCTTTGGCCTATTTAGTCTTGATGCTGATACTTCTGAAAGGAACGATCTTCAATTGCGTTTTGGTTTTATGATGCCAAATAAAAAAAAAGTATCCCAAATCTGTCAAATCAAATGAGATGCCAAATCACTGCGATGCCAACTTGTAAATCAAACGTTAGAGTGCGGCCCCGAGATGGTCTCAACTGCTCAGATGAATTCCGTCTCCTTTCGTATTGATTAGTTCTAGCCAACGTGCGCCGTAGTTCTTGTGGCAAGTACTTCGTCGCGCAAAAAATGCAACAAAAATTGCGTGAGATGTTAAGCATCAATAATTTCATTAACGCATGGGAATACCTTTCACCCAATCTTCATTCATCAGTAACAATGGCTGGTCACGGTTTGTTCTCGCGGCTCCTGGTTAGTTGTAGGACGCAGCCGGCTTGTAGGCGGGCTTGTAGCTGCGCTGCGGGCGGTAAGAAGCGGCAGGGGTAGACCTGGTCGTACTCACCCTCGTACGTGACGTCAGCGACGTAGCTGGAGTCGCATCGGCAACGGTGCGGGTCACCTTCTGGGCACGTCCGGCCTATTTCGTTCAAACCACCCTTTCACAGCGCATAGCTCACTACAGCCGCACTGCCCGTAGCAATTGCCACAATGCGTTGGCCCGAGGAAAATAGTTAAAATCTAACCCGAAGATCGTGGCTTTGTGGATTCGACCTCGTTGGTATACGGATATCAGCTTGTAGTAAAGCACACTAGTTTGATTTTTGTTTCGGTTTTGTACGGTCGAACATCAGCTAACGTGCCACTGAACGCTTCGGAGCTCGTCGAAGCAGCGATTTCCACAGATGCTGTGCCTAATTTGTGTAATTTTACCTGCGCGTGGAAGGTTCACCTTTACCAATATGATAGCACTGTGAGAGCATTATCAGCCGGTATTACAGGTCTCTCTCATCCGCCAATACCGTTCCTGTTGAAATCACCGCTGGAGGGCGCAAATGGAACGGCCGCCGCCCTGGCTTCAGAGTGGCCCGCATAGTGACTAACATATGTCGCATGTAGACATTGGGACCGTGCACGTTTGATATCTATATATCAGAGCCATGGAACGACTTCCAAACATTATAATTCAGGGAACTAGAATTGCTTTTGAGCTGGGGTGGGAGTGAAAAATTCCATCGCAAAGAGACCGTGCAGGAGTGAAAAAATCAATTCACAAAAAAATGGAACTTATGAGCTCGTGACTGATGTTTCAGCAAACAAAGACATCCATTTCAAGTCGACATGTACGTAATATCATAAACCTGACAAAACCTTTTGGTTTTTAACATCTTAAGCTGTTAAAGTGAAACAAAATACATTAAAGCAATGCAATTTCATGGCAGTGTAATGAGCATAAACAATGATTAACACCAATAATTTGCATCTGTACTTTGCACTTCCCTTCCACAGCACTTTAACACAAAACAAAGCAAAGGAATTCAATAACAAAATAACAGAAAATTCAACAGGCAGAGAACACTCAAACTAAAAACCTTGGACTCCTACACATCAGCCCATCACCAAGTCAAACACAATAGACGTACCTCTGGCTTTTGTTAAGATGGGGTCAGGGAAAACAAACATTTTGCCACTGTTTCTTACAAAATACCAATGCTTATTCCATGAAAGTAGTCTAACTATGACTAACGTAAGGAGGCCTTACTTTATCCCATCCTGTCAAACCCGTTTGTATCGCAGCAGCAGTTGTGGGTTACTGATTCTTGCACAATTGCTATTGCCACTTGCCATGCACTTAACCAACTAAACCTAACTTAGAGAAGCCCATATGCTGTACATCATCTCAACCCACCTATCTGTTGACAGCAGCACTTGTCATAAAACACATGATATAGCTAGTTTTTGGCTGGTTTCAACTTGCATTTTTATTCAGTTCATTTGTGTATGCTTGTTGACATCAGACAAAGTTGACAGCACACAAATCAAAATACTTGAAATCACTTTGATCAACTTATTTTGATTGCCGTGATTAACCTATGTCAAGGGCAATAATGGGTATGCTCCACAAAACAAAAAGTAACATAACCTTTAGATGACTATGCCAATATTGCTGCTTACCTTTTCAGCTGCAGCAAAGGCATTTATTTAGGCTTGTTTATTTATATTTAGTGACAAAGTTTAACATGTTGGCTTCACATTTCAAATGGGGTGGTCTGACTATTTGTTACATACTAATATTTTTTATAAATTTGATCCGAGCTCTTTGAATGGATGGATTTCTGGGATCAGTGATTACGGTAAGCAGTGCTTGTTGTGTGAGCCCTGACCCCCATCATCCGATTGCGCAATTCCATGCAACGGCAGAACTTAGTGGCGAAACCTTAACGTGCCGCAATGCCCTGCACGGTCCGTCCCGCCCTCTGACGTCAACTGACCTTTAGCGCGACCGCTGCCACCGGCCGCAGGCCATACCCGTCAAGGGCAAATGGCGAGCGCCCTAAAGCGACCCGAACCCACCACGCCACGGATGGGTGGATCGGAAGGCAGGCGTTCTAATCAATTGAGCCACCGGGACGGACAAACTCATATTTTAATTAAAATGTATAGTATTTAACTCATAGTTTAATTGCTATGCAACTTAATGTTTCTGTGCTAAGATATAGTGCATATATACAGTACAGTCATTTACCAGCCAGCAAACCATGACAACTATAGAAAACATCTGGCTAAAGCAACCACGAGAAACCACGTCAAGAAATCTGTGGCAAATGATCAAGGATATGAAACAATATAAGCCCATTGCATGCCTTGTGACATCATAATTTGTCTGATGACAAAACTCGATTGATTGAAACAGAAAATGGCTAAATCTGGTTACCATTCATGTGTTGAAAGCAGGTAAGGTAAGCAATCACTTGGTTCACAGCAGGCTTACTGGCTTCTTCCTGGTTCCCCAAGACAGAACGTCAGTACCTTTTGCACGGTCTGCTGGCAGACAGAGTCATCCCACTCAACCCCCAAATATAAATATCAATCATGCCCACCAGCCCACGAGATTAAAATGCGAAACAAGTAAGAGGTGTGCATGATAAACATCTCCAGGGGGCAGAATTTCGCCATCAAACACTTCTATATTAGCTGCGTCAGGTCCGCCCCAAAGCTCTGTATGACAGCACTAGGATGGCCTTGCCAGGTAGCCTGGTGAGTAAGACACTCGAAAGGCTTAGATTTATCATTATTGAGCATCGTCATGAACCAAGAAAACAGTTAAACAAAGGTTTAACAGGGTAAAAATGGCGGTGAAAATAAGTTCCGTGGTTCAAATTGTGTCCTTTATTTCCTGTGAACCAGGGCCTCGGATCAGGAATTGTCACTGGGGAGGGGGGGGGGGGGGAGGGGCCAATCCAAAAAATTATCATAGCTCCATCTCTCATTTATGCAAATCTCACAGTCGATTTCACTGAATTTTTTAAGATTAGCACCGGCCGGAAAATCAACCGTGGGTGGAGCTTTTCCAAAAATTGTTGGTGGGGCCAGGCCCCACCAAAAGCATTACAGGAGATTCCGCCACTAGAAGGATCGTCCAAATCAATGATGAAGTGAAATAGCTTCGAAGCTATCCCCATTTTCAGGTTATTTTACCCGGAACTGTCAGCTGAACACAAACGAGACATATTTGCTGAGTTTCAATTATCTCCACGATACGCATTTGTTCTACTTCTTCCGTAAACACTGGAGAATTGCTGATAAGTTTTTGTCACGTAGTAATCGATCTGAATACAATCGAAACCTGCACGATTGCTTCTCACTTAACTCATTTTTAGCCACGCAGCTTCACGTCTTGACGTAAATGCATGGTAGTGGATGAATGCAAGACTTGGGACATCGGACGCCCATGCAATCTTACTGAGGCTCCGAAGTTCCTAGGATGGAGATAAATGACGTACATCAGGTTTCAATATTTCCAAGCTGTTTTACAACCACACCGCAATTGACCCATGACCTGTTTGAGCTCGTCAAATTAATGGTTAAACAACAGGCAGTTTTACTCAGGATGACATTTCTTTATGTATATCCTGTGTCATGCACATGACAGTGCATCATCGCATTTGAACTGTTGACAGTTGGATGACAATGAAGCAAATCACGCCAAGAGTGGCATCAAAGCTGGAAACATTCAAAGGAAAAGTCAAAAGTAGGTCATTCACATGTATTGCAGGCGGCCATGGTCAGACTGGAACCAAACAGCTTATATGACGTCACAGTTCGCTGACATGCGTGCTCCCAACGTGACCCAGTACACTTTACAGTGATCCCCTCGGAGCGGAAGAACTTGGCAAATTCACGCTGCTTGTATTTCTCCGGGTCCGGTTAACGGTTGCCTCTGTCTTTTTTTGCCAGGAAGTGTCCGCCACCGCCGGGACGCGGGTTCAACCTCGCGGTGCCCAAGCAGTTCATACTGGTGACAAATCGGTCGTTCACCGTTGACAGAACGCATGCCCGGGCGATAGCTGCTGCGCACAGTGTTGTAGTTGCGACACGGCACGCTCGCGGCCATGCTGTGCGGATAGTGACAGCAGAGAAAGCAGACGACAAGAGTTGCCTGCAGACGCTTTTAGCGTTTTTCGTCATCGCCACCAGCTTGCCTTTCATGCCAGGATGCCGATCTCTGGCGTCGCTCATCTTGCGCCATTGGTCACAGGGCATCTTTTGTGAAACTGGGCCACGCTCTCTCAGCCAAACGGCCCGGATGCAAGATGCGACACGGCAGCGATGAACTGTTTCGCTGACCTGGACTCATAGTCGCTAGCGACCCATGTCCTGCACACCTTGCTCCGTCTTGACACTCCGAGCCTGTCGCCCTAGGGAAAGTTCGGTACGCGGCCCTGAACGATCTCATTACGCACAGTTTCAAGGCGTTTCTCCTCTCTCGCCAAAACGAGGCTTCGGCTGCATAAGAAACTGTTTCGGTCTGCAGCTGGAACGAAAACTTTTCCTCCTTCCTCCCCGTCCACCAGGCGGAGGAGGCTCCTCTTTTATTAGCTCAAGCTGCAAAGACCAGCATTGCGGGCCTCCGGCGCACCTGGTAGCTGCGTTGTGTTGGTCCCCGTGTTGGAATTTTTCTGCAGGTGGCAGAAAATTCCGCAGATGTCGGCCATGACGCTCGTCACACGGACTGCGCGGCCGCCCGCGGCTTTTTTTTATAAAGCCCCCGGCTTCAATCTTCTTTTTCTTGCCGTCTTTTGCTGCTGTCTCCTGCCATACTTCTCTACAGGCCGCTAGGTCCGTCAGGACAGCGTTGATTGACAACAGCACGTGCTCGGCGAAAGGGGCCTCGAAGTGCTGGGGTGAAATGAAGTGCAGTAGAAGTGACCACCTTCTTGCTGCTCTTGCAGAGCTTTTTGTTCCCGGACTTCAATGTTCAGAAGTGCGTTATTAGGGCACACAGGTCTGTCTTCCAGTGCTGGATCGCCGATACCGTCTTATCCACACCCTCGAGAGCTGGGTCACCCCTGTGACACACGCACCAGATGGTGATCAGGTGACGTCCCAGCAGTCATTGAGCCTTTTCCAGAGACCACAGCTGCGACCCGTAATGGCGCTCTCTCTGTCCGTGGTCAAGCCAACCAGCTTGTCGAGAGGCAGATCCAGTCCTTCAACAACAGTTTTGGACCGCCTCTAGTAGACCTTT